>NW_027639542.1:1200000-1595059 GCF_949606895.1 Notothenia rossii | reverse complement strand
ACTTCTACATTCTTTGTGATTTTGAGGCTATTTCAGTGAAACAAGGCCGTTTTGAACATTTAACAGATTTATGCTTAATTCTCTCAAAAAGTTACTGAAAGATGCATTCTTTGTGATTTTGAGGCTATTTCAGTGAAACAAGGCCGTTTGAACATTTAACAGATTTATGCTTAATTCTCTCAAAAGGTTACTGAAAAATACATTCTTGCAGAAAAAAGCTGAACACTTCTACATTCTTTGAGATTTTGAGGCTATTTCAGTGAAACAAGGCTGTTTTGAACATTTGACAAACGTATTCTTAATTCTCTCAAAAAGTTACTGAAAGATACATTCTTTGTGATTTTGAGGCTATTTAATTGAAACAAGGCCGTTTTGAACATTTAACAGATTTATGCTTAATTCTCTCAAAATGTTACTGAAAGATACATCCTTGTGGAAAAAAGCTGAACACTTCTACATTCTTTGTGATTTTGAGGCTATTTCAGTGAAACAAGGCCGTTTGAACATTTAACAGATTTCTGCTTAATTCTCTCAAAAAGTTACTGAAAGATGATACATTCTTTGTGATTTTGAGGCTATTTCAGTGAAACAAGGCCGTTTTGAACATTTGATAGATTTATGCTTAATTCTCTCAAAAAGTTACTGAAAAATACATTCTTGTGGAAAAAACCTGACCACTTTTACATTTATGCTTAATTCTCTCAAAAGTTACTGAAAGATGATACATTCTTTGTGATTTTGAGGCTATTTCAGTGAAACAAGGCCCTTTTGAACATTTGACAGATTTATGCTTAATTCTCTCAAAAGGTTACTGAAAGATACATTCTTTGTGATTTCGAGGCTATTTCATTGAAACAAGGCCGTTTTGAACATTTAACAGATGTCTGCTTCAGTCTCTCAAAAAGTTACTGAAAGATGATACATTCTTTGTGATTTTGAGGCTATTTCAGTGAAACAAGGCCGTTTTGAACATTTAACAGATTTATGCTTAATTCTCTCAAAAAGTTACTGAAAGATACATCCTTGTGGAAAAAAGCTGAACACTTCTACATTCTTTGTGATTTTGAGGCTATTTCAGTGAAACAAGGCCGTTTTGATCATTTAACAGATTTATGCTTAATTCTCTCAAAAAGTTACTGAAAGATGCATTCTTTGTGATTTTGAGGCTATTTCATTGAAACAAGGCCGTTTTGAACATTTAAAAGATTTATGCTTAATTCTCTCAAAACGTTACTGAAAGATACATCCTTGTGGAAAAAAGCTGAACACTTCTACATTCTTTGTGATTTTGAGGCTATTTCAGTGAAGCAAGGCTGTTTTGAACATTTAACAGATTTCTGCTTAATTCTCTCAAAAAGTTACTGAAAGATGATACATTCTTTGTGATTTTGAGGCTATTTCAGTGAAACAAGGCCGTTTTGAACATTTAACAGATTTATGCTTTATTCTCTCAAAAAGTTACTGAAAGATGATACATTCTTTGTGATTTTGAGGCTATTTCAGTGAAACAAGGCCGTTTTGAACATTTGACAGATTTATGCTTATTTCTCTCAAAAAGTTACTGAAACATGATACATTCTTTGTGATTTTGAGGCTATTTCAGTGAAACAAGGCCGTTTTGAACATTTGACAGATTTATGCTTAATTCTCTCAAAAGGTTACTGAAAAATACATTCTTGCAGAAAAAAGCTGAACACTTCTACATTCTTTGAGATTTTGAGGCTATTTCAGTGAAACAAGGCTGTTTTGAACATTTGACAAACGTATTCTTAATTCTCTCAAAAAGTTACTGAAAGATACATTCTTTGTGATTTCGAGGCTATTTAATTGAAACAAGGCCGTTTTGAACATTTAACAGATTTATGCTTAATTCTCTCAAAATGTTACTGAAAGATACATCCTTGTGGAAAAAAGCTGAACACTTCTACATTCTTTGAGATTTTGAGGCTATTTCAGTGAAACAAGGCCGTTTTTAACATTTAACAGATTTATGCTTACTTCTCTCAAAAAGTTACTGAAAGATACAACCTTGTGGAAAAAAGCTGAACACTTCTACATTCTTTGAGATTTTGAGGCTATTTCAGTGAAACGAGGCCGTTTTGAACATTTGACAGATTTATGCTTAATTCTCTCAAAAGGTTACTGAAAAATACATTCTTGCAGAAAAAAGCTGAACACTTCTACATTCTTTGAGATGTTGAGGCTATTTCAGTGAAACAAGGCTGTGTTGAACATTTGACAAACGTATTCTTAATTCTCTCAAAAAGTTACTGAAAGAAACATTCTTTGTGATTTCGAGGCTATTTCATTGAAACAAGGCCGTTTTGAACATTTAACAGATTTATGCTTTATTCTCTCAAAAAGTTACTGAAAGATGCATTCTTTGTGATTTTGAGGCTATTTCAGTGAAACAAAGCCGTTTTGAACATTTAACAGATTTATGCTTCATTCTCTCAAAAAGTTACTGAAAGATACATTCTTTGTGATTTTGAGGCTATTTCACTTAAACAAGGCCGTTTTGAACATCTGACAGATTTATGCTTAATTCTCTCAAAAAGTTACTGAAAGATACATTCTTTGTGATTTTGAGGCTATTTCAGTGAAACAAGGCAGTTTTGAACATTTAACAGATTTATGCTTAAATCTTTCAGAAAGCTACTGAAAGATATATTTTTGTGATTTTGAGGCTATTTCAGTGAAACAAGGCCGTTTTTAACATTTAACAGATTTCTGCTTAATTCTCTCAAAAAGTTACTGAAAGATGATACATTCTTTGTGATTTTGAGGCTATTTCAGTGAAACAAGGCCGTTTTAAACATTTAACAGATTTATGCTTAATTCTCTCAAAAAGTTACTGAAAGATACATCCTTGTGGAAAAAAGCTGAACACTTCTACATTCTTTGTGATTTTGAGGCTATTTCAGTGAAACAAGGCCGTTTTGAACATTTAACAGATTTATGCTTAATTCTCTCAAAAAGTTACTGAAAGATACATTTTTTGTGATTTTGAGGTTATTTCACTGAAACAAGGCCGTTTTGAAAATCTGACAGATTTATGCTTAATTCTCTCAGAAAGTCACTGAAAGATAGACTTTTGTGGATTAAAGTGAAGTACTTTGTTTTTGTAGATCTCATCAAGAATCTGACTCTTAATGGCAATTTGTGATTTTGAGGCTATTTTAGTGAAACAAGTCCGTTTTGAACATTTGACAGATTTATGTTTAATTCTCTCAAAAAGTTACTGGAAGATACGTTCTTTGTGATTTTGAGGCTGTTTCAGTGAAACAAGGCCGTTTTGAACATTTGACAGATTTATGCTTAATTCTCTCAAAAAGTTACTGAAAGATACATTCTTGTGGAAAAAAGCTGACCACTTTTACATTTATGCTTAATTCTCTCAAAAGGTTACTGAAAGATACATTCTTTGTGATTTTGAGGCTATTTCAGTGAAACAAGGCCGTTTTGAACATTTAACAGATTTATGCTTAATTCTCTCAAAAAGTTACTGAAAGATGCATTCTTTGTGATTTTGAGGCTATTTCAGTGAAACAAGGCCGTTTTTAACATTTAACAGATTTATGCTTAATTCTCTCAAAAAGTTACTGAAAGATACATTCTTTGTGATTTTGAGGCGTTGCTGCATGCAGCAGCTGCGTGTGTGTGTAAACTGCCCCTCCCCCTCGCAAGCAGACGGGGGGAGGGAGAGATATCTCGTCTCGATTTACACATGCTATGACTCTGGGGGTACTTCCATTCGCTTTGTCTCAATCTGTTGATGTTATTTCATGTCTCGTTTGTCCATTGTGACGGTGGGAAAGCCAGGGCAATGTCCCGGAGATATACTGAGAAATCTTTGTAACAGCATTTTCCTGCGATCACAGCTGTTCACAGCTACGAGGCTGGGACCGCTTCCATTCGTTTCGTCTTGATCTGTAGATGTTATTTCATGTCTCATTTTTCATTTTGATGGAGAAAAAGTTGTACATTTAGTGAATTCAGAGTGTCTCAGATGCACAAGTAGGCATGTTAAAGTACTCAGGTCCAGTGGCTCACTGCGTTAACGCTCGCCCCTGGATGCGGTTGGTCGCGTGTTCGAATCCATGCTGTGGCATACTTTTTTTCATTTTCACCCTTTTTCTATGGATCTCCAAAAAGTCAACTTTGACTTTTTCTGAGTCTGGAGGAATTCAAGGGGAGTTTTCAAGGGACTCTACCCACCTTATGAGGCACTATTTTCGAATACTTTTTTCCATTTTCACCCTTTTTCTATGGATCTCCAAAAAGTGAACTTTTACATTTTCTGAGTCTGGAGGAATTCAAGGGGAGTTTTCAGGGGAGTGCATTCTCTCTGCCATCTCCTCCCTGTGTGTGCGTTGCTGCATGCAGCAGCTGTGTGTGTGTAAACTGCCCCTCCCCCTCGCAAGCAGACGGGGGAGAGAGATATATTTCGTCTCGATTTACACATGCTATGACTCTGGGGGTACTTCCATTCGCTTTGTCTCGATCTGTTGATGTTATTTCATGTCTCGTTTGTCCATTGTGACGGTGGGAAAGCCAGGGAAATGTCCCGGAGATATACTGAGAAATCTTTGTAACAGCATTTTCCTGCGATCACAGCTTTTCACAGCTACGAGGCTGGGACCGCTTCCATTCGCTTCGTCTTGATCTGTAGATGTTATTTCATGTCTCATTTGTTCATTTTGATGGAGAAAAAGTTGTACATTTAGTGAATTCAGAGTGTCTCAGATGCACAAGTAGGCATGTTTGAGTACTCAGGTCCAGTGGCTCACTGCGTTAACGCTCGTCCCTGGATGCGGTTGGTCGCGTGTTCGAATCCATGCTGTGGCATACTTTTTTTCATTTTCACCCTTTTTTCTATGGATCTCCAAAAAGTCAACTTTGACTTTTTCTGAGTCTGGAGGAATTCAAGGGGAGTTTTCAAGGGACTCTACCCGCCTTATGAGGCACTATTTTCGAATACTTTTTTTCATTTTCACCCTTTTTCTATGGATCTCCAAAAAGTGATCTTTTACATTTTCTGAGTCTGGAGGAATTCAAGGGGAGTTTTCAGGGGAGTGCATTATCTCTGCCATCTCCTCCCTGTGTGTGCGTTGCTGCATGCAGCAGCTGCATGTGTGTGTAAACTGCCCCTCCCCTTCGCAAGCAGGCGGGGGAGAGAGAGATGTTTCGTCTCGATTTACACATGCTATGACTCCGGGGGTACTTCCATTCGCTTCGTCTTGATCTGTTGATGTTATTTCATGTCTCGTTTGTCCATTGTGACGGTGGGAAAGCCAGGGCAATGTCCCGGAGATATACTGAGAAATCTTTGTAACAGCATTTTCCTGCGATCACAGCTGTTCACAGCTACGAGGCTGGGACCGCTTCCATTCGCTTCGTCTTGATCTGTAGATGTTATTTCATGTCTCATTTGTTCGTTTTGATGGAGAAAAAGTTGTACATTTAGTGAATTCAGAGTGTCTCAGATGCACAAGTAGGCATGTTTGAGTACTCAGGTCCAGTGGCTCACTGCGTTAACGCTTGCCCCTGGATGCGGTTGGTCGCGTGTTCGAATCCATGCTGTGGAATACTTTTTTTCATTTTCACCCTTTTTCTATGGATCTCCAAAAAGTCAACTTTGACTTTTTCTGAGTCTGGAGGAATTCAAGGGGAGTTTTCAAGGGACTCTACCCGCCTTATGAGGCACTATTTTCGAATACTTTTTTTCATTTTCACCCTTTTTCTATGGATCTCCAAAAAGTGAACTTTTACATGTTCTGAGTCTGGAGGAATTCAAGGGGAGTTTTCAGGGGAGTGCATTCTCTCTGCCATCTCCTCCCTGTGTGTGCGTTGCTGCATGCAGCAGCTGTGTGTGTGTAAACTGCCCCTCCCCCTCGCAAGCAGACGGGGGAGAGAGAGATATTTCGTCTGGATTTACACATGCTATGATTCCGGGGTACTTCCATTCGCTTTGTCTCAATCTGTTGATGTTATTTCATGTCTCGTTTGTCCATTGTGACGGTGGGAAAGCCAGGGAAATGTCCCGGAGATATACTGAGAAATATTTGTAACAGCATTTTCCTGCGATCACAGCTGTTCACAGCTACGAGGCTGGGACCGCTTCCATTCGCTTCGTCTTGATCTGTAGATGTTATTTCATGTCTCATTTGTTCATTTTGATGTAGAAAAAGTTGTACATTTAGTGAATTCAGAGTGTCTCAGATGCACAAGTAGGCATGTTTGAGTACTCAGGTCCAGTGGCTCACTGCGTTAACGCTCGCCCCTGGATGCGGTTGGTCGCGTGTTTGAATCCATGCTGTGGCATACTTTTTTTCATTTTCACCCTTTTTCTATGGATCTCCAAAAAGTCAACTTTGACTTTTTCTGAGTCTGGAGGAATTCAAGGGGAGTTTTCAAGGGACTCTACCCGCTTTATGAGGCACTATTTTCGAATACTTTTTTTAATTTTCACCCTTTTTCTATGGATCTCCAAAAAGTGATCTTTTACATTTTCTGAGTCTGGAGGAATTCAAGGGGAGTTTTCAGGGGAGTGCGTTCTCTCTGCCATCTCCTCCCTGTGTGTGCGTTGATGCATGCAGCAGCTGTGTGTGTGTAAACTGCCCCTCCCCCTCGCAAGCAGACGGGGGAGAGAGAGATATTTCGTCTCGATTTACACATGCTATGACTCCGGGGGTACTTCCATTCGCTTTGTCTCAATCTGTTGATGTTATTTCATGTCTCGTTTGTCCATTGTGATGGTGGGAAAGCCAGGGAAATGTCCCGGAGATATACTGAGAAATCTTTGTAACAGCATTTTCCTGCAATCACAGCTGTTCACAGCTACGAGGCTGGGACCGCTTCCATTCGCTTCGTCTTGATCTGTAGATGTTATTTAATGTCTCATTTGTTCATTTTGATGGAGAAAAAGTTGTACATTTAGTGAATTCAGAGTGTCTAAGATGCACAAGTAGGCATGTTTGAGTACTCAGGTCCAGTGGCTCACTGCGTTAACGCTCGCCCCTGGATGCGGTTGGTCGCGTTTTCGAATCCATGCTGTGGCATACTTTTTTTCATTTTCACCCTTTTTCTCTGGATCTCCAAAAAGTCAACTTTGACTTTTTCTGAGTCTGGAGGAATTCAAGGGAAGTTTTCAAGGGACTCTACCCGCCTTATGAGGCACTATTTTCGAATACTTTTTTCAATTTTCACCCTTTTTCTATGGATCTCCAAAAAGTGAACTTTTACATGTTCTGAGTCTGGAGGAATTCAAGGGGAGTTTTCAGGGGAGTGCATTCTCTCTGCCATCTCCTCCCTGTGTGTGCGTTGCTGCATGCAGCAGCTGCGTGTGTGTGTAAACTGCCCCTCCCCTTCGCAAGCAGGCGGGGGAGAGAGAGATGTTTCGTCTCGATTTACACATGCTATGACTCCGGGGGTACTTCCATTCGCTTCGTCTTGATCTGTTGATGTTATTTCATGTCTCATTTGTCCATTGTGACGGTGGGAAAGCCAGGGCCATGTCCCGGAGATATACTGAGAAATCTTTGTAACAGCATTTTCCTGCGATCACAGCTGTTCACAGCTACGAGGCTGGGACCGCTTCCATTCGCTTCGTCTTGATCTGTAGATGTTATTTCATGTCTCATTTGTTCGTTTTGATGGAGAAAAAGTTGTACATTTAGTGAATTCAGAGTGTCTCAGATGCACAAGTAGGCATGTTTGAGTACTCAGGTCCAGTGGCTCACTGCGTTAACGCTCGCCCCTGGATGCGGTTTGTCGCGTGTTCGAATCCATGCTGTGGCACACTTTTTTCCATTTTCACCCTTTTTCTATGGATCTCCAAAAAGTGAACTTTTACATGTTCTGAGTCTGGAGGAATTCAAGGGGAGTTTTCAGGGGAGTGCATTCTCTCTGCCATCTCCTCCCTGTGTGTGCGTTGCTGCATGCAGCAGCTGCGTGTGTGTGTAAACTGCCCCTCCGCTTCGCAAGCAGGCGGGGGAGAGAGAGATGTTTCGTCTCGATTTACACATGCTATGACTCCGGGGGTACTTCCATTCGCTTCGTCTTGATCTGTTGATGTTATTTCATGTCTCATTTGTCCATTGTGACGGTGGGAAAGCCAGGGCAATGTCCCGGAGATATACTGAGAAATCTTTGTAACAGCATTTTCCTGCGATCACAGCTGTTCACAGCTACGAGGCTGGGACCGCTTCATTCGCTTCGTCTTGATCTGTATATGTTATTTAATGTCTCATTTGTTCATTTTGATAGAGAAAAAGTTGTACATTTAGTGAATTCAGAGTTTCTAAGATGCACAAGTAGGCATGTTTGAGTACTCATGTCCAGTGGCTCACTGCGTTAACGCTCGCCCCTGGATGCGGTTGGTCGCGTGTTCGAATCCATGCTGTGGCATACTTTTTTTCATTTTCACCCTTTTTCTCTGGATCTCCAAAAAGTCAACTTTGACTTTTTCTGAGTCTGGAGGAATTCAAGGGAAGTTTTCAAGGGACTCTACCCGCCTTATGAGGCACTATTTTCGAATACTTTTTTCCATTTTCACCCTTTTTCTATGGATCTCCAAAAAGTGAACTTTTACATGTTCTGAGTCTGGAGGAATTCAAGGGGAGTTTTCAGGGGAGTGCATTCTCTCTGCCATCTCCTCCCTGTGTGTGCGTTGCTGCATGCAGCAGCTGCGTGTGTGTGTAAACTGCCCCTCCCCCTCGCAAGCAGGCGGGGGAGAGAGAGATGTTTCGTCTCGATTTACACATGCTATGACTCCGGGGGTACTTCCATTCGCTTCGTCTTGATCTGTTGATGTTATTTCATGTCTCGTTTGTCCATTGTGACGGTGGGAAAGCCAGGGCAATGTCCCGGAGATATACTGAGAAATATTTGTAACAGCATTTTCCTGCGATCACAGCTGTTCACAGCTACGAGGCTGGGACCGCTTCCATTCGCTTCGTTTTGATCTGTAGATGTTATTTCATGTCTCATTTGTTCATTTTGATGTAGAAAAAGTTGTACATTTAGTGAATTCAGAGTGTCTCAGATGCACAAGTAGGCATGTTTGAGTACTCAGGTCCAGTGGCTCACTGCGTTAACGCTCGCCCCTGGATGCGGTTGGTCGCGTGTTTGAATCCATGCTGTGGCATACTTTTTTTCATTTTCACCCTTTTTCTATGGATCTCCAAAAAGTAAACTTTGACTTTTTCTGAGTCTGGAGGAATTCAAGGGGAGTTTTCAAGGGACTCTACCCGCTTTATGAGGCACTATTTTCGAATACTTTTTTTCATTTTCACCCTTTTTCTATGGATCTCCAAAAAGTGATCTTTTACATTATCTGAGTCTGGAGGAATTCAAGGGGAGTTTTCAGGGGAGTGCGTTCTCTCTGCCATCTCCTCCCTGTGTGTGTGTTGCTGCATGCAGCAGCTGCGTGTGTGTGTGTGTAAACTGCCCCTCCCCCTCGCAAGCAGGCGGGGGAGAGAGAGATGTTTCGTCTCGATTTACACATGCTATGACTCCGGGGGTACTTCCATTCGCTTCATCTTGATCTGTTGATGTTATTTCATGTCTCGTTTGTCCATTGTGACGGTGGGAAAGCCGGGGAAATGTCCCGGAGATATACTGAGAAATCTTTGTAACAGCATTTTCCTTCGATCACAGCTGTTCACAGCTACGAGGCTGGGACCGCTTCCATTCGCTTCGTCTTGATCTGTAGATGTTATTTAATGTCTCATTTGTTCATTTTGATGGAGAAAAAGTTGTACATTTAGTGAATTCAGAGTGTCTAAGATGCACAAGTAGGAATGTTTGAGTACTCAGGTCCAGTGGCTCACTGCGTTAACGCTCGCCCCTGGATGCGGTTGGTCGCGTGTTTGAATCCATGCTCTGGCATACTTTTTTTCATTTTCACCCTTTTTCTCTGGATCTCCAAAAAGTCAACTTTGACTTTTTCTGAGTCTGGAGGAATTCAAGGGGAGTTTTCAGGGGAGTGCATTATCTCTGCCATCTCCTCCCTGTGTGTGTGTTGCTGCATGCAGCAGCTGCCTGTGTGTGTAAACTGCCCCTCCCCCTCGCAAGCAGGCGGGGGAGAGAGAGATGTTTCGTCTCGATTTACACATGCTATGACTCCGGGGGTACTTCCATTCGCTTCATCTTGATCTGTTGATGTTATTTCATGTCTCGTTTGTCCATTGTGACGGTGGGAAAGCCAGGGAAATTTCCCGGAGATATACTGAGAAATCTTTGTAACAGCATTTTCCTGCAATCACAGCTGTTCACAGCTACGAGGCTGGGACCGCTTCCATTCGATTCGTCTTGATCTGTAGATGTTATTTAATGTCTCATTTGTTCATTTTGATGGAGAAAAAGTTGTACATTTAGTGAATTCAGAGTGTCTAAGATGCACAAGTAGGCATGTTTGAGTACTCAGGTCCAGTGGCTCACTGCGTTAACGCTCGCCCCTGGATGTGGTTGGTCGCGTGTTCGAATCCATGCTGTGGCATACTTTTTTTCATTTTCACCCTTTTTCTCTGGATCTCCAAAAAGTCAACTTTGACTTTTTCTGAGTCTGGAGGAATTCAAGGGAAGTTTTCAAGGGACTCTACCCGCCTTATGAGGCACTATTTTCGAATACTTTTTTCAATGTTCACCCTTTTTCTATGGATCTCCAAAAAGTGAACTTTTACATGTTCTGAGTCTGGAGGAATTCAAGGGGAGTTTTCAGGGGAGTGCATTCTCTCTGCCATCTCCTCCCTGTGTGTGCGTTGCTGCATGCAGTAGCTGCGTGTGTGTGTGTAAACTGCACCTCCCCTTCGCAAGCAGCCGGGGGAGAGAGAGATGTTTCGTCTCGATTTACACATGCTATGACTCCGGGGGTACTTCCATTCGCTTCGTCTTGATCTGTTGATGTTATTTCATGTCTCATTTGTCCATTGTGACGGTGGGAAAGCCAGGGCAATGTCCCGGAGATATACTGAGAAATCTTTGTAACAGCATTTTCCTGCGATCACAGCTGTTCACAGCTACGAGGCTGGGACCGCTTCATTCGCTTCGTCTTGATCTGTATATGTTATTTAATGTCTCATTTGTTCATTTTGATAGAGAAAAAGTTGTACATTTAGTGAATTCAGAGTTTCTAAGATGCACAAGTAGGCATGTTTGAGTACTCATGTCCAGTGGCTCACTGCGTTAACGCTCGCCCCTGGATGCGGTTGGTCGCGTGTTCGAATCCATGCTGTGGCATACTTTTTTTCATTTTCACCCTTTTTCTCTGGATCTCCAAAAAGTCAACTTTGACTTTTTCTGAGTCTGGAGGAATTCAAGGGAAGTTTTCAAGGGACTCTACCCGCCTTATGAGGCACTATTTTCGAATACTTTTTTCCATTTTCACCCTTTTTCTATGGATCTCCAAAAAGTGAACTTTTACATGTTCTGAGTCTGGAGGAATTCAAGGGGAGTTTTCAGGGGAGTGCATTCTCTCTGCCATCTCCTCCCTGTGTGTGCGTTGCTGCATGCAGCAGCTGCGTGTGTGTGTAAACTGCCCCTCCCCCTCGCAAGCAGGCGGGGGAGAGAGAGATGTTTCGTCTCGATTTACACATGCTATGACTCCGGGGGTACTTCCATTCGCTTCATCTTGATCTGTTGATGTTATTTCATGTCTCGTTTGTCCATTGTGACGGTGGGAAAGCCGGGGAAATGTCCCGGAGATATACTGAGAAATCTTTGTAACAGCATTTTCCTTCGATCACAGCTGTTCACAGCTACGAGGCTGGGACCGCTTCCATTCGCTTCGTCTTGATCTGTAGATGTTATTTAATGTCTCATTTGTTCATTTTGATGGAGAAAAAGTTGTACATTTAGTGAATTCAGAGTGTCTAAGATGCACAAGTAGGAATGTTTGAGTACTCAGGTCCAGTGGCTCACTGCGTTAACGCTCGCCCCTGGATGCGGTTGGTCGCGTGTTTGAATCCATGCTCTGGCATACTTTTTTTCATTTTCACCCTTTTTCTCTGGATCTCCAAAAAGTCAACTTTGACTTTTTCTGAGTCTGGAGGAATTCAAGGGGAGTTTTCAGGGGAGTGCATTATCTCTGCCATCTCCTCCCTGTGTGTGTGTTGCTGCATGCAGCAGCTGCCTGTGTGTGTAAACTGCCCCTCCCCCTCGCAAGCAGGCGGGGGAGAGAGAGATGTTTCGTCTCGATTTACACATGCTATGACTCCGGGGGTACTTCCATTCGCTTCATCTTGATCTGTTGATGTTATTTCATGTCTCGTTTGTCCATTGTGACGGTGGGAAAGCCAGGGAAATTTCCCGGAGATATACTGAGAAATCTTTGTAACAGCATTTTCCTGCAATCACAGCTGTTCACAGCTACGAGGCTGGGACCGCTTCCATTCGATTCGTCTTGATCTGTAGATGTTATTTAATGTCTCATTTGTTCATTTTGATGGAGAAAAAGTTGTACATTTAGTGAATTCAGAGTGTCTAAGATGCACAAGTAGGCATGTTTGAGTACTCAGGTCCAGTGGCTCACTGCGTTAACGCTCGCCCCTGGATGTGGTTGGTCGCGTGTTCGAATCCATGCTGTGGCATACTTTTTTTCATTTTCACCCTTTTTCTCTGGATCTCCAAAAAGTCAACTTTGACTTTTTCTGAGTCTGGAGGAATTCAAGGGAAGTTTTCAAGGGACTCTACCCGCCTTATGAGGCACTATTTTCGAATACTTTTTTCAATGTTCACCCTTTTTCTATGGATCTCCAAAAAGTGAACTTTTACATGTTCTGAGTCTGGAGGAATTCAAGGGGAGTTTTCAGGGGAGTGCATTCTCTCTGCCATCTCCTCCCTGTGTGTGCGTTGCTGCATGCAGTAGCTGCGTGTGTGTGTGTAAACTGCACCTCCCCTTCGCAAGCAGCCGGGGGAGAGAGAGATGTTTCGTCTCGATTTACACATGCTATGACTCCGGGGGTACTTCCATTCGCTTCGTCTTGATCTGTTGATGTTATTTCATGTCTCATTTGTCCATTGTGACGGTGGGAAAGCCAGGGCAATGTCCCGGAGATATACTGAGAAATCTTTGTAACAGCATTTTCCTGCGATCACAGCTGTTCACAGCTACGAGGCTGGGACCGCTTCATTCGCTTCGTCTTGATCTGTATATGTTATTTAATGTCTCATTTGTTCATTTTGAGGGAGAAAAAGTTGTACATTTAGTGAATTCAGAGTTTCTAAGATGCACAAGTAGGCATGTTTGAGTACTCAGGTCCAGTGGCTCACTGCGTTAACGCTCGCCCCTGGATGCGGTTGGTCGCGTGTTTGAATCCATGCTGTGGCACACTTTTTTCCATTTTCACCCTTTTTCTATGGATCTCCAAAAAGTCAACTTTGACTTTTTCTGAGTCTGGAGGAATTCAAGGGGAGTTTTCAAGGGACTCTACCCGCCTTATGAGGCACTATTTTCGAATACTTTTTTCCATTTTCACCCTTTTTCTATGGATCTCCAAAAAGTGAACTTTTACATGTTCTGAGTCTGGAGGAATTCAAGGGGAGTTTTCAGGGGAGTGCATTCTCTCTGCCATCTCCTCCCTGTGTGTGCGTTGCTGCATGCAGCAGCTGCATGTGTGTGTAAACTGCCCCTCCCCTTCGCAAGCACGCGGGGGAGAGAGATATGTTTCGTCTCGATTTACACATGCTATGACTCCGGGGGTACTTCCATTCGCTTCGTCTTGATCTGTTGATGTTATTTCATGTCTCGTTTGTCCATTGTGACGGTGGGAAAGCCAGGGCAATGTCCCGGAGATATACTGAGAAATCTTTGTAACAGCATTTTCCTGCGATCACAGCTGTTCACAGCTACGAGGCTGGGACCGCTTCCATTCGCTTCGTCTTGATCTGTAGATGTTATTTCATGTCTCATTTGTTCGTTTTGATGGAGAAAAAGTTGTACATTTAGTGAATTCAGAGTGTCTCAGATGCACAAGTAGGCATGTTTGAGTACTCAGGTCCAGTGGCTCACTGCGTTAACGCTCGCCCCTGGATGCGGTTGGTTGCGTGTTCGAATCCATGCTGTGGCATACTTTTTTTCATTTTCACCCTTTTTTCTATGGATCTCCAAAAAGTCAACTTTGACTTTTTCTGAGTCTGGAGGAATTCAAGGGGAGTTTTCAAGGGACTCTACCCGCCTTATGAGGCACTATTTTCGAATACTTTTTTCCATTTTCACCCTTTTTCTATGGATCTCCAAAAAGTGATCTTTTACATTTTCTGAGTCTGGAGGAATTCAAGGGGAGTTTTCAGGGGAGTGCGTTCTCTCTGCCATCTCCTCCCTGTGTGTGTGTTGCTGCATGCAGCAGCTGCGTGTGTGTGTAAACTGCCCCTCCCCTTCGCAAGCAGGCGGGGGAGAGAGATATGTTTCGTCTCGATTTACACATGCTATGACTCCGGGGGTACTTCCATTCGCTTCGTCTTGATCTGTTGATGTTATTTCATGTCTCGTTTGTCCATTGTGACGGTGGGAAAGCCGGGGAAATGTACCGGAGATATACTGAGAAATCTTTGTAACAGCATTTTCCTGCGATCACAGCTGTTCACAGCTACGAGGCTGGGACCGCTTCCACTCGCTTCGTCTTGATCTGTAGATGTTATTTAATGTCTCATTTGTTCATTTTGATGGAGAAAAAGTTGTACATTTAGTGAATTCAGAGTGTCTAAGATGCACAAGTAGGCATGTTTGAGTACTCAGGTCCAGTGGCTCACTGCGTTAACGCTTGCCCCTGGATGCGGTTTGTCGCATGTTCGAATCCATGCTGTGGCATACTTTTTTTCATTTTCACCCTTTTTCTATGGATCTCCAAAAAGTCAACTTTGACTTTTTCTGAGTCTGGAGGAATTCAAGGGGAGTTTTCAAGGGACTCTACCCGCCTTATGAGGCACTATTTTCGAATACTTTTTTCCATTTTCACCCTTTTTCTATGGATCTCCAAAAAGTGATCTTTTACATTTTCTGAGTCTGGAGGAATTCAAGGGGAGTTTTCAGGGGAGTGCGTTCTCTCTGCCATCTCCTCCCTGTGTGTGTGTTGCTGCATGCAGCAGCTGCGTGTGTGTGTAAACTGCCCCTCCCCTTCGCAAGCAGGCGGGGGAGAGAGATATGTTTCGTCTCGATTTACACATGCTATGACTCCGGGGGTACTTCCATTCGCTTCGTCTTGATCTGTTGATGTTATTTCATGTCTCGTTTGTCCATTGTGACGGTGGGAAAGCCGGGGAAATGTACCGGAGATATACTGAGAAATCTTTGTAACAGCATTTTCCTGCGATCACAGCTGTTCACAGCTACGAGGCTGGGACCGCTTCCACTCGCTTCGTCTTGATCTGTAGATGTTATTTAATGTCTCATTTGTTCATTTTGATGGAGAAAAAGTTGTACATTTAGTGAATTCAGAGTGTCTAAGATGCACAAGTAGGCATGTTTGAGTACTCAGGTCCAGTGGCTCACTGCGTTAACGCTTGCCCCTGGATGCGGTTTGTCGCATGTTCGAATCCATGCTGTGGCATACTTTTTTTCATTTTCACCCTTTTTCTATGGATCTCCAAAAAGTCAACTTTGACTTTTTCTGAGTCTGGAGGAATTCAAGGGGAGTTTTCAAGGGACTCTACCCGCCTTATGAGGCACTATTTTCGAATAATTTTTTCCATTTTCACCCTTTTTCTATGGATCTCCAAAAAGTGATCTTTTACATTTTCTGAGTCTGGAGGAATTCAAGGGGAGTTTTCAGGGGAGTGCGTTCTCTCTGCCATCTCCTCCCTGTGTGTGTGTTGCTGCATGCAGCAGCTGCGTGTGTGTGTAAACTGCCCCTCCCCTTCGCAAGCAGGCGGGGGAGAGAGATATGTTTCGTCTCGATTTACACATGCTATGACTCCGGGGGTACTTCCATTCGCTTCGTCTTGATCTGTTGATGTTATTTCATGTCTCGTTTGTCCATTGTGACGGTGGGAAAGCCGGGGAAATGTCCCGGAGATATACTGAGAAATCTTTGTAACAGCATTTTCCTGCGATCACAGCTGTTCACAGCTACGAGGCTGGGACCGCTTCCATTCGCTTCGTCTTGATCTGTAGATGTTATTTAATGTCTCATTTGTTCATTTTGATGGAGAAAAAGTTGTACATTTAGTGAATTCAGAGTGTCTAAGATGCACAAGTAGGCATGTTTGAGTACTCAGGTCCAGTGGCTCACTGCGTTAACGCTTGCCCCTGGATGCGGTTGGTCGCGTGTTCGAATCCATGCTGTGGCATACTTTTTTTCATTTTCACCCTTTTTCTATGGATCTCCAAAAAGTCAACTTTGACTTTTTCTGAGTCTAGACGAATTCAAGGGAAGTTTTCAAGGGACTCTACCCGCCTTATGAGGCACTATTTTCGAATACTTTTTTCCATTTTCACCCTTTTTCTATGGATCTCCAAAAAGTGAACTTTTACATGTTCTGAGTCTGGAGGAATTCAAGGGGAGTTTTCAGGGGAGTGCATTCTCTCTGCCATCTCCTCCCTGTGTGTGCGTTGCTGCATGCAGCAGCTGCATGTGTGTGTAAACTGCCCCTCCCCTTCGCAAGCAGGCGGGGGAGAGAGATATGTTTCGTCTCGATTTACACATGCTATGACTCCGGGGGTACTTCCATTCGCTTCGTCTTGATCTGTTGATGTTATTTCATGTCTCGTTTGTCCATTGTGACGGTGGGAAAGCCAGGGCAATGTCCCGGAGATATACTGAGAAATCTTTGTAACAGCATTTTCCTGCGATCACAGCTGTTCACAGCTACGAGGCTGGGACCGCTTCCATTCGCTTCGTCTTGATCTGTAGATGTTATTTCATGTCTCATTTGTTCGTTTTGATGGAGAAAAAGTTGTACATTTAGTGAATTCAGAGTGTCTCAGATGCACAAGTAGGCATGTTTGAGTACTCAGGTCCAGTGGCTCACTGCGTTAACGCTCGCCCCTGGATGCGGTTGGTTGCGTGTTCGAATCCATGCTGTGGCATACTTTTTTTCATTTTCACCCTTTTTTCTATGGATCTCCAAAAAGTCAACTTTGACTTTTTCTGAGTCTGGAGGAATTCAAGGGGAGTTTTCAAGGGACTCTACCCGCCTTATGAGGCACTATTTTCGAATACTTTTTTCCATTTTCACCCTTTTTCTATGGATCTCCAAAAAGTGATCTTTTACATTTTCTGAGTCTGGAGGAATTCAAGGGGAGTTTTCAGGGGAGTGCGTTCTCTCTGCCATCTCCTCCCTGTGTGTGTGTTGCTGCATGCAGCAGCTGCGTGTGTGTGTAAACTGCCCCTCCCCTTCGCAAGCAGGCGGGGGAGAGAGATATGTTTCGTCTCGATTTACACATGCTATGACTCCGGGGGTACTTCCATTCGCTTCGTCTTGATCTGTTGATGTTATTTCATGTCTCGTTTGTCCATTGTGACGGTGGGAAAGCCAGGGCAATGTCCCGGAGATATACTGAGAAATCTTTGTAACAGCATTTTCCTGCAATCACAGCTGTTCACAGCTACGAGGCTGGGACCGCTTCCATTCGCTTCGTCTTGATCTGTAGATGTTATTTCATGTCTCATTTGTTCGTTTTGATGGAGAAAAAGTTGTACATTTAGTGAATTCAGAGTGTCTCAGATGCACAAGTAGGCATGTTTGAGTACTCAGGTCCAGTGGCTCACTGCGTTAACGGTCGCCCCTGGATGCGGTTGGTTGCGTGTTCGAATCCATGCTGTGGCATACTTTTTTTCATTTTCACCCTTTTTTCTATGGATCTCCAAAAAGTCAACTTTGACTTTTTCTGAGTCTGGAGGAATTCAAGGGGAGTTTTCAAGGGACTCTACCCGCCTTATGAGGCACTATTTTCGAATACTTTTTTCCATTTTCACCCTTTTTCTATGGATCTCCAAAAAGTGATCTTTTACATTTTCTGAGTCTGGAGGAATTCAAGGGGAGTTTTCAGGGGAGTGCGTTCTCTCTGCCATCTCCTCCCTGTGTGTGCGTTGCTGCATGCAGCAGCTGCGTGTGTGTGTAAACTGCCCCTCCCCTTCGCAAGCAGGCGGGGGAGAGAGAGATGTTTCGTCTCGATTTACACATGCTATGACTCCGGGGGTACTTCCATTCGCTTCGTCTTGATCTGTTGATGTTATTTCATGTCTCGTTTTTCCATTGTGACGGTGGGAAAGCCAGGGAAATGTCCCGGAGATATACTGAGAAATCTTTGTAACAGCATTTTCCTGCGATCACAGCTGTTCACAGCTACGAGGCTGGGACCGCTTCCATTCGCTTCGTCTTGATCTGTAGATGTTATTTAATGTCTCATTTGTTCATTTTGATGGAGAAAAAGTTGTACATTTAGTGAATTCAGAGTGTCTAAGATGCACAAGTAGGCATGTTTGAGTACTCAGGTCCAGTGGCTCACTGCGTTAACGCTCTGATCACGCCCGCTAGGAGCGCATTGAGAGTGAGCAGTGTATGTGTGGACGCAAAAGTTTGGGACGAATTTGGACAAAGTGGAGCAAATAAGACGGTTTTTGCACTTTATTTTTGGACAAACAGCCCCCCAAACAGCTCTGCTGTCGGGGGGGATACTTTCAAAGCGTGTTTTGTGAACATCAGAGGAGAAAATACGAGGAGCAACAGCGCGAACGCAGCGAGAGTGCTGGAGGAAGCAGGTCAATTGTTTGCTGAGGAAACGGGACAAAGTGATTAAAACAAGCGTTTTAATCGCGATCTTTTCCGGCAAAACCCCCCCCAAACAGCTCAGCTGTCTGGGGGGACAAACATTGAAGGTGCGTTGTGGAGAAAATGGAGAAAAGAACGGAGAATAAGGACGTGAATCCTGGAATGTCTGGAATGTCTGGAATGCGGGGGGCGGCGAAGAAAGCGGAAGAAGCCGAGCTGAATGCAGCGGAACATGCTGGAGAAACGGGAGGAAAACCGACAATGCAGACGGATACTGAGGGCTCTACACAAGGAAAGGATGTAAGAGAGGCGGCCTGCATGATGGGAAATATAAGGAATGAAGAGGAGAAAGCGAAGCTGCTGCTGGAGAGGAAGCTGGATGAGAGGAGCCGGGAGGAAAGAGAGGCGGAAAAAGCCGGACTAATGAAAGGAAAGGCTGGAAAGAAGGGAATTATGGAGAGAGAAGAGGAGACGGGTGCGTCTCAATCCGGAACAAGCACAACAACAGCTTCAAAGAGACTGGGAGGAGGACATTGCGGAGCGGAACAGAACCCGGAAGAGGGCGCGAGGAATAGCAGCGGAGGTATCAAGGAACGCGCAGGGAAGAGCGGCGAGGCTCTAAAGACAAGCGGAGGGTCAGAAAATGCACAGGAGAGTGCGCAGAGAAGAACAGAAGAGGAGGAAAGCCTGGAGAACACGGGAGAAGGACAAAAGTTTGTGAATGGAGACGACGGAAGGAAAGAGGAGGGGCCTGGACAAAGAAAGAAAACGGACGGAGAAAAAGAGAGAAACAGTTTGAAACAGGGCAGTAGCAAAGTAAAAGAGAGGGGGAAAAGGGTGGGAGAAGGGAATGAGGACATTAGTTACCGGGCGGATCTGACACTGGCGGTGACGGTGGAGGGGGGCCTGGGAAAGATTACAATGTTGGACATGCTGTGTGAAATACAGGATGAGTGTGGAGAAGTGTTGGGATGCAGGCTGAAGGGGGAGAGGTATGAGGTGACAATGAGATATGTGGAGGGAAAGAAGAGATTGCTGGAGGGGCTGAGGGTGAAGGGGGTGGTCATAAAGGCAGAGGAGTTAACAGCTATGGAGGTGATGGTGTCCTTTATGTACATGCCGATATATATCGAGGATGACCAGATCCTGAGGAGGCTGTTTGAGTGGGGGGTTAAGGCGGTTTCGCCCATCAAAAGAAGATATGTAAAGAACACCAGGGAGGGGATGAGGATAGCGGACGGGACACGCTTCCTCAAAGTTTCTCTTAATGAGAAGGTAACATCGCTGCCGTACTCGACACAATTTAGAGTGGAGGGGGGGGCAGAATACGTAAGGGTCATACATGACAGACAGGTGGCGGTGTGCAGAAACTGTCTAAGGGCGGGGCACATTTTTAGGGAGTGTCCGGAGATAAAATGTTACAGGTGTGGGGGTGTTGGGCATTTTGTGAGGGATTGTGCTGGGGAAGAGAGTGTGGGAAGGAGAGAACAGGCCAGGCCTGAAAAGCAGGGGGAGAGAGAGAGGCTCGATGTGGAGGAGGAAGCGGAGCAGGAGGTGGAAGAGGTGGATAAAGAAGAGGGGGGGGGGAGGATGAGGGGGCTGAGGAGGTGATAGAGGGAGAGAAGGTAGTGGTGGTGGCGGTGGGGCAGAAAGAAATAGGGGGGGAACAGAAGGAAGGAGGGAAGAAAAGACAACATGAGGGGGTAGCGGAGGAGGGAAATGAGGGGACACAGACAGTGGGGAAAGGGAAGGGGAAAAAGAAGAAAACAAAGACGGAGAGAAAGAAAAGTCCGAACGGCGAAGGTGTGGAGAAGGAGGAGGTGACGACGGTGGAGGAGAGAGAAGAAGCGGTGATGGTGGTGGAGGAGAGAGAAGAAGCGGAGAAGGTGGGGGAGCAGAGAGTGGAAGATGAGATTACGTTGCTCCTGGAGGATGATGACGAAATCGTAGAGGTGACGGTGGGAGAGCAGGAGATCGAGGAGTGGGTCGAGGTTCCGAGAACCAGGGGACGGAGTAGGAGTCCGATGACGCCTGGGAGAGAGGGATCGAGGGTCGGAGGAGGTGACCCAAAACCATCAGGAATACCCGAGAGAGGGAAAGTGAAAACGCGTTCACAAGTGGAGAAGAATGTGAAAGGAGTCGGTGGAGATGAACTGGACAGCGAAAGGTGAGCTGAAGGAGAACTTTTGGAATACTCCAACGCTAATCCCCTTTAAATAACAATGGTGAAGATTGTTTCTTTCAACGGCTGTGGCCTGAAAAAGAAGAACAAGTGGGAACAGACTTTTTTTTTCAAACTTTACATGCAATGGTGACGATATGTACATTTAATGGCCGGGGGCTAAAAACAAAGGACAGAAGGGACAGGGCTTTACTGCTATATACAGCTGATGTAATATGCCTACAGGAGACACACTGGGACAATGAAAGTGTGGGTGATGTGATAATGGGATGGATGGGGAGGGTATTTTTCAATAATGGTGGTTTGAATGCAAGAGGGGTGGCAATATTGTTTAGAATGGGAAAAGTGGAAAGTGTGAAAAAGGTGGAGGATGATGGAAAAGGAAGGATGATTATTGCAGAGTTTGGTTATATGGGGGAAATGTATAGACTGATGAATATTCATGCGCCTAATGAGGAGAAAGAAAGAAAGAGTTTTTTTGAGGGTCTGGATGGGAAGTGTGGGGGAAATTGTGTGGTGGTGGGTGATTTCAATGTGAGGTGTGGAAGGATTGATGTGGCGGGTGGGATGAGTTATAGAAATGACTCCTCACGAGGTGCATTGGAGAAACTGATGAGGGAGAATGGCTTAAGAGATGTGTGGAGAGAAAGGAATTTGGATGAGAGGGTATATACTAGAAAACAGGTGGTGGGGGGTGTGTTGAAGCAGAGTAGGATAGACTTGGTGCTGTGCAAGGGAAGGATATGTGGGAAGGTGGGGACATTTAAACATACAATGACAAGCTTGAGTGATCATGTTATCCTTGGCTTTAAGCTGGATGATGGATGTAAGGGAAGAGGGGGAGGGGTGTGGTGCCTAAACGCTGCTCTGCTTAAGGATGAGAAATACAAAAAAATGATGAATGAATGGTTAAGGAAGCAAGAGAAAATGGATGGTGAGGATGAAGGAGACTGGTGGGAGGGCCTAAAAAGAGAAATAAAAAAAATGAGCATAAAGTTCAGTTGTGGAAGAAATAAAAGAGGGTTAGGGAATGTTCCGGTATTTGGACAACATTAACATGGGATCACTCCGGTCAATGTACGTACTTCGTCTCACTGGAATATTAATGGCCAGATTGAATACAACATCGACCCAAATTCTCCGGTCAATGACAGGAGAGTTTTGAAAGTGACAAAACAATGTTCCACACATTTAAAAACACTTAATCAATGTTTACCCAGGATCCATGCACCTTTCCTGGCTTGTAAAATGTGGTGATGCGCCCTGGAGGTAGCGGGTAGGCTCTGTGCGTGGTGCTGAACCCCAGCCTGTCTATGTGGAATACAAAAACAAACAAAGACAACACCTTTAAGGTCACCAGGGTCGTGAGGTTCTGGTTCTGGCGGTGTGCATGGAGGGGTTTAGTCCGAGTGAGGAGTGCTCGAGCGTGGGAGGATGTGTAAGGCAGAGGAGGGGAACAAAAGGTGTGTGCAGGAGCAGGGAGAAAAGAAAAAATAAAAAGACTCAAAGTGTTCCACCTTCCAGCAGCAGCAGCAGCGGGCCCGCGGTGCTGAACACCTGCCTGTCTATGTGGAGTACAAAAACAAACAAAGACAAACACCTTTAAGGTCACCAGGGTCGTGAGGTTCTGGTTCTGGCGGTGTGCATGGAGGGGTTTGACCTGGCTCCCCGACACAATGCACATAGTCTGGAGCAGCGGAGCAGCGGCTGGGCCGTGTTCCCCCTTCTGTCCATTTGCCTATCAGTTTGTTAACGAAGTGGACAGAGGCTGTTTTTTGCCCCTAAAAGTGACTTTTAATGGTGTTTTTTGTATTTAAATGATGGGTCTTATCCTTGTGGAGGGTCCCCAAGACAATGCAACTAGTCTGGAGCTCGCTGGGGTCCCACAAATGCTTTAATCACACTTTTGTCCATTTGCCCATCAGTTTGTTAACGAAGTGGACAGAGGCTGTTTTTTGCCCCTAAAAGTGACTTTTAATGGTGTTTTTGGCATTTAAATGATGGGTTTTATCATTCTCCAGGGTCCCCGACACAATGAAACTAGTCTGGAGCTCGCTGGGGTCCCGCAAAATGCTTTAATCACGATTTTGTCCATTTCCCCATCAGTTTGTTAACGAAAGTGGACAGAGGCTGTTTTTTGCCCCTAAAAGTGACTTTTAATGGTGTTTTTGGCATTTAAATGATGGGTTTTATCATTCTCCAGGGTCCCCGACACAATGAAACTAGTCTGGAGCTCGCTGGGGTCCCGCAAAATGCTTTAATCACGATTTTGTCCATTTCCCCATCAGTTTGTTAACGAAGTGGACAGAGGCTGTTTTTTGCCCCTAAAAGTGACTTTTAATGGTGTTTTTGGCATTTAAATGATGGGTTTCATCATTCTCCAGGGTCCCCGACACAATGAAACTAGTCTGGAGCTCGCTGGGGTCCCGCAAAATGCTTTAATCACGATTTTGTCCATTTCCCCATCAGTTTGTTAACGAAGTGGACAGAGGCTGTTTTTTGCCCCTAAAAGTGACTTTTAATGGTGTTTTTTGTATTTAAATGATGGGTCTTATCCTTGTGGAGGGTCCCCAAGACAATGCAACTAGTCTGGAGCTCGCTGGGGTCCCGCAAATGCTTTAATCACGATTTTGTCCATTTGCCCATCAGTTTGTTAACGAAGTGGACAGAGGCTGTTTTTTGCCCTTAAAAGTGACTTTTAATGGTGTTTTTTGTATTGAAATTATTGGTCTTATCATTGCGGAGGGTCCCCGACACAATGCAACTAGTCTGGAGCTCGCTGGGGTCCCGCAAAATGCTTTAATCACGATTTTGTCCATTTCCCCATCAGTTTGTTAACGAAGTGGACAGAGGCTGTTTTTTGCCCCTAAAAGTGACTTTTAATGGTGTTTTTGGCATTTAAATGATGGGTTTTATCATTCTCCAGGGTCACCGACACAATGAAACTAGTCTGGAGCTCGCTGGGGTCCCGCAAAATGCTTTAATCACGATTTTGTCCCTTTCCCCATCAGTTTGTTAACGAAGTGGACAGAGGCTGTTTTTTGCCCCTAAAAGTGACTTTTAATGGTGTTTTTGGCATTTAAATGATGGGTTTTATCATTCTCCAGGGTCCCCGACACAATGAAACTAGTCTGGAGCTCGCTGGGGTCCCGCAAAATGCTTTAATCACGATTTTGTCCATTTCCCCATCAGTTTGTTAACGAAGTGGACAGAGGCTGTTTTTTGCCCCTAAAAGTGACTTTTAATGGTGTTTTTGGCATTTAAATGATGGGTTTTATCATTCTCCAGGGTCACCGACACAATGAAACTAGTCTGGAGCTCGCTGGGGTCCCGCAAAATGCTTTAATCACGATTTTGTCCATTTCCCCATCAGTTTGTTAACGAAGTGGACAGAGGCTGTTTTTTGCCCCTAAAAGTGACTTTTAATGGTGTTTTTGGCATTTAAATGATGGGTTTTATCATTCTCCAGGGTCCCCGACACAATGAAACTAGTCTGGAGCTCGCTGGGGTCCCGCAAAATGCTTTAATCACGATTTTGTCCATTTCCCCATCAGTTTGTTAACGAAGTGGACAGAGGCTGTTTTTTGCCCTTAAAAGTGACTTTTAATGGTTTTTTTTGTATTGAAATGATTGGTCTTATCATTGCGGAGGGTCCCCGACACAATGCAACTAGTCTGGAGCTCGCTGGGGTCCCGCAAAATGCTTTAATCACGATTTTGTCCATTTCCCCATCAGTTTGTTAACGAAGTGGACAGAGGCTGTCTTTTGCCCCTAAAAGTGACTTTTAATGGTGTTTTTGGCATTTAAATGATGGGTTTTATCATTCTCCAGGGTCCCCGACACAATGAAACTAGTCTGGAGCTCGCTGGGGTCCCGCAAAATGCTTTAATCACGATTTTGTCCATTTCCCCATCAGTTTGTTAACGAAGTGGACAGAGGCTGTTTTTTGCCCCTAAAAGTGACTTTTAATGGTGTTTTTGGCATTTAAATGATGGGTTTTATCATTCTCCAGGGTCCCCGACACAATGAAACTAGTCTGGAGCTCGCTGGGGTCCCGCAAAATGCTTTAATCACGATTTTGTCCATTTCCCCATCAGTTTGTTAACGAAGTGGACAGAGGCTGTTTTTTGCCCCTAAAAGTGACTTTTAATGGTGTTTTTTGTATTTAAATGATGGGTCTTATCCTTGTGGAGGGTCCCCAAGACAATGCAACTAGTCTGGAGCTCGCTGGGGTCCCGCAAATGCTTTAATCACGATTTGGTCCATTTGCCCATCAGTTTGTTAACGAAGTGGACAGAGGCTGTTTTTTGCCCCTAAAAGTGACTTTTAATGGTGTTTTTTGTATTTAAATGATGGGTCTTATCCTTGTGGAGGGTCCCCAAGACAATGCAACTAGTCTGGAGCTCGCTGGGGTCCCGCAAATGCTTTAATCACGATTTGGTCCATTTGCCCATCAGTTTGTTAACGAAGTGGACAGAGGCTGTTTTTTGCCCCTAAAAGTGACTTTTAATGGTGTTTTTTGTATTTAAATGATGGGTCTTATCATTGTGGATGGTCCCCAAGACAATGCAACTAGTCTGGAGCTCGCTGGGGTCCCGCAAATGCTTTAATCACGATTTTGTCCATTTGCCCATCAGTTTGTTAACGAAGTGGACAGAGGCTGTTTTTTGCCCCTAAAAGTGACTTTTAATGGTGTTTTTGGCATTTAAATGATGGGTCTTATCGTTCTCCAGGGTCCCCGACACAATGCAACTAGTCTGGAGCTCGCTGGGGTCCCGCAAATGCTTTAATCAGGCGTTTTAACACTTTTCCCCACGAAAATGATTTTAAATTATTTTTTGGGGGCTATATAAATCAAATTCCGGTTAATGCCGAGCACAATCGTACCTTTTACTATTTTAATGTATTTGCATGATATATCTTTGGGCGATAAAAGCGACATATTTGGATGACTTTGTCAGTTTATGGAGCTTATCCCACAAATCCCGGATGATCCGGGCCAAATTTGGGAGCTCATAGGCAGCCTGCCATAGGCCCCCACCCGTGGAATGAAACAAAAATGAAAGAAAACGGTCAATTATATGTTAAAATAATCAAAAAATGAACTTTTAAAATTACATGGGAGAGGGGATCTGAAAAATTGGAGAAGGGGAAAAGTGTTCGGCGCTTCGTCCCGAAGCGCCGAACACTTTTCCCCTCCCCCGTTGCAAGGTACAACGGAGAGGGGAATCCAGACTTCCCCTCCTCCGTTGTAAAAAACCGTTCATGTTTTACAAGCTACCTTCTGCAAAAAATCGGAAACCCGGTTTTTGAGAGGACTCAGAAAAAAAACGGCTGTGTAACTTCATGGAGGAATTCATCCGCTGTATGTGCACTTTGGCTCGGATACATTTTGTTGCCTGGAGACCCCCCAGCATGGTTCTTACCAAACTTAAAGTTTTTGAACTGGGCTCTGGAGGAAGGTGAGGGGAGTTGACAGGGGACTTTATCCGCCTTATGGGGCACTATTCTCGGATACATTTCAACACTTTTAGCCCTTTTTGATGGTTCTCCAAAAAATAACTCTGACTTTTTCAGAGTGTGGAGGAAGGTGAGGGGAGTTGACAGGGGACTTTACCCGCCTTATGGGGCACTATTCTCGGATACATTTTTTCATTTTCACCCATTTTTGATGGTTCTCCAAAAAATAACTCTGACTTTTTCAGAGTGTGGAGGAAGGTGAGGGGAGTTGACAGGGGACTTTACCCGCCTTATGGGGCACTATTCTCGGATACATTTTTTCATTTTAACCCATTTTTGATGGTTCTCCAAAAAATAACTCTGACTTTTTCAGAGTGTGGAGGAAGGTGAGGGGAGTTGACAGGGGACTTTACCCGCCTTATGGGGCACTATTCTCGGATACATTTTTTCATTTTCACCCATTTTTGATGGTTCTCCAAAAAATAACTCTGACTTTTTCAGAGTGTGGAGGAAGGTGAGGGGAGTTGACAGGGGACTTTACCCGCCTTATGGGGCACTATTCTCGGATACATTTTTTCATTTTCACCCATTTTTGATGGTTCTCCAAAAAGACAAGTTAGTCTTTTTTCTTCCCCCTTCCTCTTCTGATTTCTCACTGATCGAATGGCAAACGCGACCCGCCATCGGAGGGCCTCCGCCGGCCCGGCCTCGTGCCGGTGCTCTGGCGGTCGGTTCCTCCGAACTGCGGGTTCGACTCTGATGGCCGGGAGGGACGAGGGAAACGTCGGGGGGGTCTGCTGGAGGCTCCTGCTGGAGTCTTGCGTTCACTGGGACCTGGCTCGAAAAACTCGAAACCCTGACTCCAGTGCGGTGTTGCGGCCATGCGCCTCCGGGTACCAGACTCCCCTGCCTCCTCCGTGTTGCGTGGGCTGCGTGGGGGTAACCCTGCGTGTCCGTTACCCTGCGTGTCTCTTACCTCCCAGGCCGACCGATATGAAGCGTTTCCAAGACGAACCGTCTGACTCAGGGGTCCCACCACAGGTTCCGTAGCGGGGTGGAAGTTCCACCTCCCCTCTTTGCCGCGGAATGCAAAACAAACACCTGTTTCTCTCATCCTCCACTGTGGCATAGCGGCCTTAGTCGGCTGCGGCATTCAGCAATTGGCCTTGCTCCGGGCACAGGACCCTACTTCATCAAACTACCTATTTGATCCTGCGTAACAACCACATATATGCTTGTCTGCAAAGACATTGATCGAATGGCAAACGTGACCCGCCATCGGAAGGCCTCCGCCGGCCCGGCTTCGTGCCGGTGCTCTGGCGGTCGGTTCTTCCAAACTGCGGGTTTGACTCTGCTCCTGGGAGCACATATGCTTGTCTGCAAAGAGGGACATGCCTGGTCCCGCCCAGGTGTTCTTCTACGGCTAGTGTCCAGCCAGCTGCGGTATCATCAAATTTGACCCGCCATCGGAGGGCCTCCTCCCCGGGTCCAGCTTCCGGTGCTTGGCGGTCGGTTCCTCCAAACTGTGGGATTGACTCTGCTCCTGGGAGCACATATGCTTGTCTGCAAATAGGGACATGCCTGGTCCCGCCCAGGTGTTCTTCTACGGCTAGTGTCCAGCCAGCTGCGGTATCATCAAATTTGACCTGCCATCGGAGGGCCTCCTCCCCCGGGTCCAGCTTCCGGTGCTTGGCGGTCGGTTCATCCAAACTACGGGTAATCCTGGAGCGGACATAAACAAATAATGATATTTTACAGGACATGATGGATATGTGTTTTTTCCAGGCTTTTTGGAAATAAACCAAATGTGATTTTGCAGTGCATGATATAGCTCATTTTACCCATGTGATGTTGTGCAGTACATTACTGAGCTCATTTAACGATATGGTCTACCAGGTGAAGTGGGATGCTGCCATTTCCCAACTGGTCTCCGGAGGAATATAAGGAGAGTTGACAGGGGACTCTGCCCAGTGCTCATGAACCAAATGAGGGGTGTGTTAGAGGGGAAAGGCTCTGGCTGTTTCTGCAGCCTCTGCATCTACCTTCTCTCCCCACCCCGATACCAGCGCGTGCCTGCTGTAAAAGGCAGGTGCACGGGCTCTCACTTCCACTAACTCTGAGCCTGGCTCCCGAGCAGCACGTTCTCCCCGGCAGTCCGCCAGCAGATGAAAAACACCCACCTCTCCGCCTCTTCCAAGGGACGAGGGAACCGCGCGGGGGGGTCTGCTGGAGGTTCCTGCCGGGTGCTCCGTACTGCGTTTCACCAGGACCTGGCTCGAAAAACTCGGAACTCTGACTCCAGTGCGGTGTGGCGGTCTCGCCCTGGCCGTCCACCGTGCGCCTCCGGGTACCTGACTCCTCTGCCTCCTCCGGGGGCAGGTGCGAGGGGTTCAATGCCTCCTCCCCCCGCTGCGGCGAAAGCCGGAGCGGGACGGAGCGCCCGGAGGTACTGTTACCCCCACGTTTTGTACCCAAAACTGTCTTGTGAGTTCGTGGCAGAACCATGAAACAAAAAACAATCAATGTATCGGACCCATCGCCAGTCGCGTTGGTGCGGAGGTGGGACCATTTTAACCAGGTGGTAACCCAAGTCCTCCCCTTGGTCCGTGTTCCCTGCATTGAAGCATCGGACCGGACCCATGGTTGCAATCAGCAGTTGGCTAACGCATATAAACGGAGAAACAGAAAACCATTTAAATAGAATTCATTGTGTGTGTTTTTGGAAGGATGTTGACCGAATGCCCGGTGTGCAGCCTCCGCTATCTGGCTTTGAATAAGCACCTTAAGCACAAACATGCAGTGCGGAACCTGGATGAAAGAGGCATCATTCTTAAAATGGCCAGTGGTAGAATAAATGTTCGGACCAAACCCTGTCCCATCACAGGGTGTTCGTATGCTGGGAGGAAACTACACCGTCATGTAACTCGTGACCACCCTGAGTTCTCCCGAGATGAGGCACATCAGGT
The DNA here is from genome assembly GCF_949606895.1 of Notothenia rossii. Taxonomy (NCBI): domain Eukaryota; kingdom Metazoa; phylum Chordata; class Actinopteri; order Perciformes; family Nototheniidae; genus Notothenia; species Notothenia rossii. The sequence goes on along the minus strand of NW_027639542.1, from coordinate 1,565,740 downwards.
CATGGCAAGGCTGAAGCATAGTGTGGCCCTGCAGTTGCTCCATGACCTCCGAGAGACTAATCCCATCATTGGAATGGCTACATCATTGGATATAGACAATGAGGAGGAATACCCGGTGCACCCTCCACCCTTCTCCCCACATACCGAGTGTGACGAAGAGGACTGCATGCAGGTGAGGCTGGACAATGTGGCATTGAGGGCTCAGAAGGATGCCCTCATTGATGAGGTGAAGACCCTGCGCTCCAGGCTAAAACAGGGTCTAAAACCCAGGAAGCAGAATGCCACTGCTGCTCTGCTTGAGGAAGACGAAGAATGTATACGATTTAAGGGCGTAGCAATCCCAAGTACCCCCGACATGAACTCAGTAGCCTCCGGCAGCAATACCCCTCTCAAGACCCCGGTGAAGACTGTCATGCGTTCCATAGAAGCCTCTGCGAGTGAGACCCCCCTCAAGCCTGTGATGCGGTCCCCAGAAGCCTCCGGAAGCAAGACCCCGGTGAAGACTGTCATGCGGTCCGACAAAGCCTCCGGTAGAGAGACCCCTCTCAAGTCTGTGATGCGGTCCCCAGAAGCCTCCGGAAGCAAGACCCCAGTGAAGACTGTCATGTGGTCCCCAGAAGCCTCCGGTAGTGAGACCCCAGTGAAGACTGTCATGCGGTCCATAGAAGCCTCTGCGAGTGAGATCCCTCTCAAGTCTGTGATGCGGTCCCCAGAAGCCTCCGGAAGCAAGACCCCGATGCAGACTGTCATGCGGTCCGTAGAAGCCTCCTGTAGTGAGACCCCTGTATGCCAGAAGACCCGTGCGTCTGTCTCCAATAAGCTGAAAGCTAATCTGGCTAAGGACTGGCCCTCTTCCCAAAATCAATGGTGCACTGGGAAGGGACTGCGGAATACCATGCGTGAAATCACGTTGCCTAAAAGCATGGAGACGTACATTCAGACATACAGAGGTCATTGTGAGGGTCTTGCACCGACAGTAAAACGGAAAGAGAATTGTATGTCCAATGTCAGCCGGATAAAGAACTTCATAGTATTCATGGCCCATGGTTTTGACCGGCTGTCAGACTGGCTGTTTCTAAAAGACACAAAGAGGGTCCGTGGCTGGAGCAAGTATATTTCAGAGTCGGGCCGGACAGTCACAACATCGCTGTTGTTCCTGAAGACTGTGAACCATTTCCTGAGGCACTTGTCTGCATCAAAGCTCCGGGGGTGCAGGCTCACCCAGTCTGATATGACCAACATCATCAGAGAGGTGAAAGCCAACATTAACGATTTGAAAAAGTCTGTCACTCTCCACCAGTTTAAGGTGAAGAGGGACAAGCTGGATCGTCTGCCGAGCCAGGCGGAGCTTCTCGCCGCCATGGCGGCCGCTGAGAAGCGCATCCCTGATCTCCTTGACCTGATGGCTAGCAATCCGACCTCAATCACCCAGTACCTGCTATATGGCTATCTAACCCTCCATTGGAGCCTCCTGTATGGCCACCGTCCGGGTGTGTATGCAAACATGACCAACACGGAGGTCTTTGAGGCGGACAGAAGGGGCACTGCTGAGGGCTACATCATCCACGTGCAGGATCACAAGACTGCCAAGACATTTGGTGAAGCACAGCTGGTGCTTACAATAAAGGAGTTTAGCTGGGTCATGCGGTGGATGGGGATAAAAGAGGGCTTGTCGGGTCCTCAGAATGAATTCTTCCTTTTCACATCGGGGAAGCAGGCTTCCAAGAACCTGAACGCTCACTTGAAGAGGGCTTGGGCTGATGCTGGGCTAGAAACAGCCGTCACCTTCACCATCTTGCGCACTGCCCTGGCTGACAATATCAAGCATCACCAAGATCCAGAAAGCAGGTCGATTCTGGCTAGGTTTATGTGCCACGACGTAAGCACTGCAGACCGGTTCTACGCGAATACGCCTGGAATAAAGGAGGCATTGAAGATCCGCTCCATGTTCAGGGCGGCGGCGGCAGCTGCAGCAGCATCATCATCAGAAGGAGGTCTACCACCGTCAGCTACCTCCGAAGAGGATTCAGGGGCGGAGAGCAGCGATACCTCTTCTTCAGGACCGATTGGTACTCCTGATGAGGGGAAAGGGGCCGTGGACTCAACCTTTTTTCCCCGGTGCACTGTACAAGTTAGACGGCTAATATGGCCCCCAGGCCCCTGTTAATCATGTTGTTATTATGTTTATTTTGTATACTGTTTTTGTAAAAGTGGTGTGATAATTAAATAAAAAAAAAATAAAAAACATTAGTATAACCTTGAAGGTTCCCAGGGGCAAATACAGTGCCTGTCATTTTGCAGGATATAATTTAACATGTAACCTCTCCTGGAAATGGACATACTCTGTGCATTTCCAGGAGAGGTTCCATGTTAAATTATATCCTGCAATATCCTCCAAAGAAGGGGTGGTAGTGTCATGAATAAGGCCGAATATGTATGCCGATGTGCGGACGGTAAAGCACCGCAAAATCCACCCCTTTAGGGTAACCAGGGGCATGAAGTTCTGTAGGGTGTGAACATCTGAGTTTAGTCCGAGTGAGGAGTGCTCGAGCGTGGGAGGATGTGTAATGCAGAGGAGGGTAACAAAAGGTGTGTGCAGGAGCAGGGAGAAAAGAGAAAATAAAAAGACTCAAAGTGTTCCACCTTCCAGCAGCAGCAGCAGCGGGCCCGCTCTGTCCGTGGTGCTGAACACCTGCCTGTCTATGTGGAGTACAAAAACAAACAAAGACAAACACCTTTAAGGTCACCAGGGGCGTGAGGTTCTGGTTCTGGCGGTGTGCATGGAGGGGTTTAGTCCGAGTGAGGAGTGCTCGAGCGTGGGAGGATGTGTAAGGCAGAGGAGGGGAACAAAAAAAACCGAATACAAATAAGTTAAAGTGTGAACCTCCAGCAGGGCAGGTGCTGCTGCTGCTGCTGCTGCTGCTGCTGCTGCTGCTGCTGCTGCTGCTGCTGCTGCTGCTGCTGCTGTGAAGGAGGACGAATATTGATGCTTGTGTTCGGACGGTAAAGCACCGCAAAATCCACCCCCCCTTAAAGGTGACCAGGGGCATGAGATTCTGCAGGGTGTGAACATCTGGGTTTAGTCCGTGGGGGAGTGCTTAAGTCCGGGGGCCCGGGGTCTCACGGTGCACGAGGTTATGGAAGTGCCACTGTTGCCGGAGGTCCTTAGTCCGTCCTTTGGGGCTCTGTCAGGGGCTACAGAGAGGTGGTTTTCCCGGTCCCTCTCCTGGAGGTATGAAATAACCTGAGCTCCATGTGAGGGAGCCGTGCTGGAGCTGCTTAGTCCGTCCTTTGGTGGTCTGTGAGGGGCTAATGAGAGGTGTTTTCCCCGGTCTATTTGATGGAAGTCTGACACGAGCAGAGTGTGCATGCTTTGAAACTAATCCACCCACACTTAGCATGCTATTTTAGGGTATAAATCGTACCTTGTCACCATGCACTGTGCTCCCTGGGACGACGCGCCCTCCTGTGGGGACACATGAGAACTGCACTCAAATCACTTTGTGCTTTTTAAACAGTTTAACATATTTTTTTCCACATTTAAAAAACGCTTTCTGCCCTGGAAATCATTTCTAATCATTATTACCGTTATGGAGGGGCTGCAGGAACACTTTCCCTGCCTTGCAAACATTTATTCCTGGTTCAAATAATCAATTTGTTCCGCCTGCTTTGCGTCAGCACCTCTGCGGCTGTCGGATTAACACAGATGAATGCACTTTTAACACTCACGCAGCCAGAATTCCTGCTCTTTTCCTGGGTTACAAAGTGAGGTGACGCAGCCTGTCCTCTGAGTCTCCCCGCCTCTCATAGACTTATTTCTGGGTAAAAAAAGCCATGTGCTCCGCCCCCTGGATCTCTGCATGTGTGTGTGTGCCTGTGAGTCTGTGGCTACTGTCCACATGCCCGCATTAGGAGGCACTATTTTCGGATACATTTTCTCATTTTCACCACTTTTCATGTTTTTATTATGTATATTGTTATATTATTATTATTATTATTATTGTATATATGTATACTGTGTATACTGTTTTTGTAAAAATCATGTGATTATTAAATAAATAATAAAACATGAATATAACCTTGAAGTTTCCCAGGGGCAAATACAGTGCCAGGTGTCAGACTATTTAAACAATGTTTACCCAGGATTCCGACACCTTCCCTGGCTTGTAAAATGCGGTGATGCGCCCTGGAGGTATCAGACTATTTTAAACAACTTTTCCCCGCCTTTCAAACACTTGTTCCTGGCTTATAGCCTGTCATTTTGCAGGATATAATTTAACATGGAACCTCTCCCAGGGGCAAATACAGTGCCAGGTGTCAGACTATTTAAACAATGTTTACCCAGGATTCCGACACCTTCCCTGGCTTGTAAAATGCGGTGATGCGCCCTGGAGGTATCAGACTATTTTAAACAACTTTTCCCCGCCTTTCAAACACTTGTTCCTGGCTTATAGCCTGTCATTTTGCAGGATATAATTTAACATGGAACCTCTCCCAGGGGCAAATACAGTGCCAGGTGTCAGACTATTTAAACAATGTTTACCCAGGATTCCGACACCTTCCCTGGCTTGTAAAATGCGGTGATGCGCCCTGGAGGTATCAGACTATTTTAAACAACTTTTCCCCGCCTTTCAAACACTTGTTCCTGGCTTATAGCCTGTCATTTTGCAGGATATAATTTAACATGGAACCTCTCCCAGGGGCAAATACAGTGCCAGGTGTCAGACTATTTAAACAATGTTTACCCAGGATTCCGACACCTTCCCTGGCTTGTAAAATGCGGTGATGCGCCCTGGAGGTATCAGACTATTTTAAACAACTTTTCCCCGCCTTTCAAACACTTGTTCCTGGCTTATAGCCTGTCATTTTGCAGGATATAATTTAACATGGAACCTCTCCCAGGGGCAAATACAGTGCCAGGTGTCAGACTATTTAAACAATGTTTACCCAGGATTCCGACACCTTCCCTGGCTTGTAAAATGCGGTGATGCGCCCTGGAGGTATCAGACTATTTTAAACAACTTTTCCCCGCCTTTCAAACACTTGTTCCTGGCTTATAGCCTGTCATTTTGCAGGATATAATTTAACATGGAACCTCTCCCAGGGGCAAATACAGTGCCAGGTGTCAGACTATTTAAACAATGTTTACCCAGGATTCCGACACCTTCCCTGGCTTGTAAAATGCGGTGATGCGCCCTGGAGGTATCAGACTATTTTAAACAACTTTTCCCCGCCTTTCAAACACTTGTTCCTGGCTTATAGCCTGTCATTTTGCAGGATATAATTTAACATGGAACCTCTCCCAGGGGCAAATACAGTGCCAGGTGTCAGACTATTTAAACAATGTTTACCCAGGATTCCGACACCTTCCCTGGCTTGTAAAATGCGGTGATGCGCCCTGGAGGTATCAGACTATTTTAAACAACTTTTCCCCGCCTTTCAAACACTTGTTCCTGGCTTATAGCCTGTCATTTTGCAGGATATAATTTAACATGGAACCTCTCCCAGGGGCAAATACAGTGCCAGGTGTCAGACTATTTAAACAATGTTTACCCAGGATTCCGACACCTTCCCTGGCTTGTAAAATGCGGTGATGCGCCCTGGAGGTATCAGACTATTTTAAACAACTTTTCCCCGCCTTTCAAACACTTGTTCCTGGCTTATAGCCTGTCATTTTGCAGGATATAATTTAACATGGAACCTCTCCCAGGGGCAAATACAGTGCCAGGTGTCAGACTATTTAAACAATGTTTACCCAGGATTCCGACACCTTCCCTGGCTTGTAAAATGCGGTGATGCGCCCTGGAGGTATCAGACTATTTTAAACAACTTTTCCCCGCCTTTCAAACACTTGTTCCTGGCTTATAGCCTGTCATTTTGCAGGATATAATTTAACATGGAACCTCTCCCAGGGGCAAATACAGTGCCAGGTGTCAGACTATTTAAACAATGTTTACCCAGGATTCCGACACCTTCCCTGGCTTGTAAAATGCGGTGATGCGCCCTGGAGGTATCAGACTATTTTAAACAACTTTTCCCCGCCTTTCAAACACTTGTTCCTGGCTTATAGCCTGTCATTTTGCAGGATATAATTTAACATGGAACCTCTCCCAGGGGCAAATACAGTGCCAGGTGTCAGACTATTTAAACAATGTTTACCCAGGATTCCGACACCTTCCCTGGCTTGTAAAATGCGGTGATGCGCCCTGGAGGTATCAGACTATTTTAAACAACTTTTCCCCGCCTTTCAAAAACTTGTTCCTGGCTTATAGCCTGTCATTTTGCAGGATATAATTTAACATGGAACCTCTCCTGGAAATGGACATACTCTGCGCATTTCCAGGAGAGGTTCCATGTTAAATTATATCCTGCAAAATGACAGGCAACAACTCTCTTCCAGACGTTTAAAAACACTTTTCCGACTATTTTAAACAACTTTTCCCCGCCTTTCAAACACTTGTTCCTGGCTTATAGCCTGTCATTTTGCAGGATATAATTTAACATGGAACCTCTCCAGGAAATGGACATACTCTGCGCATTTCCAGGAGAGGTTCCATGTTAAATTATATCCTGCAAAATGACAGGCAACAACTCTCTTCCAGACGTTTAAAAACACTTTTCCGACTATTTTAAACAACTTTTCCCCGCCTTTCAAACACTTGTTCCTGGCTTATAGCCTGTCATTTTGCAGGATATAATTTAACATGGAATCTCTCCTGGAAATGGACATATTCTGTGCATTTCCAGGAGAGGTTACATGTTAAATGATATCCTGCAAAATGACAGGCTACAACTCTCTTCCAGACGTTTAAAAACACTTTCCCCGACCATTTAAACATTATTTATGGCTTGTAAAGTGCGGTGATGAGCCCTGACAGTATCAGACTATTTAAAGGGTTACCAGGAGCATGAGAATATCCTCCACAGAAGGGGTGGTGGTGCCGTGAATAAGGCCGAATATGGATACCGATGTGCGGACGGTAAAGCACCGCAAAATCCACCCCCTTTAGGTTAACCAGGGGCATGGAGTTCTGTAGGGTGTGAACATCTGGGTTTAGTCCGTGGGGGAGTGCTTAAGTCCGGGAGTCCGGGGACTCACGGTGTGCAAGGTTATGGAGGTGCCCATGTCAGGGACACATGTTGGAGGTCTGTGGTCCGTCCTTTGGGGGTCTTGGAGGGGCCACAGAGAGGAGATTTCCCCGGTCTCTGTCCTGGATGAGTGAAATAAACAGAGTCTCCATGTCAGGGACACATGCTGGAGGTCTCTCTCCCGAGAGTGGACGTCCATTGCCTGTAAATTGGTCTAACATTAGGTCTGTCACTTTGGCTAACCGCACCACTGTCTGTCGTCTCCCGCAAGTGGACATCCATTGTCACTTTGGCTAACCGCACCACTGTCTGTCGTCTCCCGCAAGTGGACATCCATTGCCCCTAAATAGGGAGAGAGAGGGAGGAGAGGTTAAAAGAGGAACTAAATAAAGAAGCAGAGAAGATAGAGGGAGAGGTAGGGAGAGATTTAGGGGTCTACAATAGTCTTAGGGATGAGTTAGGGATAGTGGAAAGAGAGAGGTGTATGGGGGCAATAGTCAGGAGTAGGGCAAGATATTTAGTTGAAGGGGAAAAATGTACAGGTTTTTTCTTAGGGATGGAGAATAGGAAGCAGGGGAACAATCAGATTAGGCAGATAGAGGGTTAGGGAATGTTCCGGTATTTGGACAACATTAACATGGGATCACTCCGGTCAATGTACGTACTTCGTCTCACTGGAATATTAATGGCCAGATTGAATACAACATCGACCCAAATTCTCCGGTCAATGACAGGAGAGTTTTGAAAGTGACAAAACACTGTTCCACACATTTAAAAACACTTAATCAATGTTTACCCAGGATCCATGCACCTTTCCTGGCTTGTAAAATGTGGTGATGCGCCCTGGAGGTAGCGGGTAGGCTCTGTGCGTGGTGCTGAACCCCAGCCTGTCTATGTGGAATACAAAAACAAACAAAGACAACACCTTTAAGGTCACCAGGGTCGTGAGGTTCTGGTTCTGGCGGTGTGCATGGAGGGGTTTAGTCCGAGTGAGGAGTGCTCGAGCGTGGGAAGATGTGTAAGGCAGAGGAGGGGAACAAAAGGTGTGTGCAGGAGCAGGGAGAAAAGAGAAAATAAAAAGACTCAAAGTGTTCCACCTTCCAGCAGCAGCAGCAGCGGGCCCGCGGTGCTGAACACCTGCCTGTCTATGTGGAGTACAAAAACAAACAAAGACAAACACCTTTAAGGTCACCAGGGTCGTGAGGTTCTGGTTCTGGCGGTGTGCATGGAGGGGTTTGACCTGGCTCCCCGACACAATGCACATAGTCTGGAGCAGCGGAGCAGCGGCTGGGCCGTGTTCCCCCTTCTGTCCATTTGCCTATCAGTTTGTTAACGAAGTGGACAGAGGCTGTTTTTCGCCCCTAAAAGTGACTTTTAATGGTGTTTTTGGCATTTAAATGATGGGTCTTATCGTTCTCCAGGGTCCCCGACACAATGAAACTAGTCTGGAGCTCGCTGGGGTCCCGCAAATGCTTTAATCACACTTTTGTCCATTTGCCCATCAGTTTGTTAACGAAGTGGACAGAGGCTGTTTTTTGCCCTTAAAAGTGACTTTTAATGGTGTTTTTTGTATTTAAATGATGGGTCTTATCCTTGTGGAGGGTCCCCAAGACAATGCAACTAGTCTGGAGCTCGCCGGGGTCCCGCAAATGCTTTAATCACACTTTTGTCCATTTGCCCATCAGTTTGTTAACGAAGTGGACAGAGGCTGTTTTTTGCCCTTAAAAGTGACTTTTAATGGTGTTTTTTGTATTTAAATGATGGGTCTTATCCTTGTGGAGGGTCCCCAAGACAATGCAACTAGTCTGGAGCTCGCTGGGGTCCCGCAAATGCTTTAATCACACTTTTGTCCATTTGCCCATCAGTTTGTTAACGAAGTGGACAGAGGCTATTTTTTGCCCCTAAAAGTGACTTTTAATGGTGTTTTTTGTATTTAAATGATTGGTCTTATCATTGCGGAGGGTCCCCGACACAATGCAACTAGTCTGGAGCTCGCTGGGGTCCCGCAAAATGCTTTAATCACGATTTTGTCCATTTCCCCATCAGTTTGTTAACGAAGTGGACAGAGGCTGTTTTTTGCCCTTAAAAGTGACTTTTAATGGTGTTTTTTGTATTTAAATGATGGGTCTTATCCTTGTGGAGGGTCCCCAAGACAATGCAACTAGTCTGGAGCTCGCTGGGGTCCCGCAAATGCTTTAATCACACTTTTGTCCATTTGCCCATCAGTTTGTTAACGAAGTGGACAGAGGCTGTTTTTTGCCCCTAAAAGTGACTTTTAATGGTGTTATTTGTATTTAAATGATGGGTCCTATCGTTCTCCAGGGTCCCCGACACAATGCACATAGTCTGGAGCTCGCTGGTGTCCCGCAAATGCTTTAATCAGGCGTTTTAACACTTTTCCCCACGAAAATGATTTTTAATCATTTTTTGGGGGCTATATAAATCAAATTCGGGTTAATGCCGAGCACAATCGTACCTTTTACTATTTTAATGTATTTGCATGATATATCTTTGGGCTATAAAAGCGACATGTTTGGATGACTTTGTCAGTTTATGGAGCTTATCCCACAAATCCCGGATGATCCGGGCCAAATTTGGGAGCTCATAGGCAGCCTGCCATAGGCCCCCACCCGTGGAATGAAACAAAAATGAAAGAAAACGGTCAATTATATGTTAAAATAATCAAAAAATGAACTTTTAAAATTACATGGGAGAGGGGATCTGAAAAATTGGAGAAGGGGAAAAGTGTTCGGCGCTTCGGGACGAAGCGCCGAACACTTTTCCCCTCCCCCGTTGCAAGGTACAACGGAGAGGGGAATCCAGACTTCCCCTCCTCCGTTGTAAAAAAACGTTCATGTTTTACAAGCTACCTTCTGCACGAAATCGGAAACCCGGTTTTTGAGAGGACTCAGAAAAAAAACGGCTGTGTAACTTCATGGAGGAATTCATCCGCTGTATGTGCACTTTGGCTCGGATACATTTTGTTGCCTGGAGACCCCCCAGCATGGTTCTTACCAAACTTAAAGTTTTTGAACTGGGCTCTGGAGGAAGGTGAGGGGAGTTGACAGGGGACTTTATCCGCCTTATGGGGCACTATTCTCGGATACATTTCAACACTTTTAGCCCTTTTTGATGGTTCTCCAAAAAATAACTCTGACTTTTTCAGAGTGTGGAGGAAGGTAAGGGGAGTTGACAGGGGACTCAATCCGCCTTATGGGGCACTATTCTCGGATACATTTCAACACTTTTAGCCCTTTTTGATGGTTCTCCAAAAAATAACTCTGACTTTTTCAGAGTGTGGAGGAAGGTAAGGGGAGTTGACAGGGGACTCAATCCGCCTTATGGGGCACTATTCTCGGATACATTTCAACACTTTTAGCCCTTTTTGATGGTTCTCCAAAAAATAACTCTGACTTTTTCAGAGTGTGGAGGAAGGTGAGGGGAGTTGACAGGGGACTTTACCCGCCTTATGGGGCACTATTCTCGGATACATTTTTTCATTTTCACCCATTTTTGATGGTTCTCCAAAAAATAACTCTGACTTTTTCAAAGTGTGGAGGAAGGTGAGGGGAGTTGACAGGGGACTTTACCCGCCTTATGGGGCACTATTCTCGGATACATTTTTTCATTTTCACCCATTTTTGATGGTTCTCCAAAAAATAACTCTGACTTTTTCAGAGTGTGGAGGAAGGTGAGGGGAGTTGACAGGGGACTTTACCCGCCTTATGGGGCACTATTCTCGGATACATTTTTTCATTTTCACCCATTTTTGATGGTTCTCCAAAAAATAACTCTGACTTTTTCAGAGTGTGGAGGAAGGTGAGGGGAGTTGACAGGGGACTTTACCCGCCTTATGGGGCACTATTCTCGGATACATTTTTTCATTTTCACCCATTTTTGATGGTTCTCCAAAAAATAACTCTGACTTTTTCAGAGTGTGGAGGAAGGTGAGGGGAGTTGACAGGGGACTTTACCCGCCTTATGGGGCACTATTCTCGGATACATTTTTTCATTTTCACCCATTTTTGATGGTTCTCCAAAAAGACAAGTTAGTCTTTTTTCTTCCCCCTTCCTCTTCTGATTTCTCACTGATCGAATGGCAAACGCGACCCGCCATCGGAGGGCCTCCGCCGGCCCGGCCTCGTGCCGGTGCTCTGGCGGTCGGTTCCTCCGAACTGCGGGTTCGACTCTGATGGCCGGGAGGGACGAGGGAAACGTCGGGGGGGTCTGCTGGAGGCTCCTGCTGGAGTCTTGCTTTCACTGGGACCTGGCTCGAAAAACTCGAAACCCTGACTCCAGTGCGGTGTTGCGGCCATGCGCCTCCGGGTACCAGACTCCCCTGCCTCCTCCGTGTTGCGTGGGCTGCGTGGGGGTAACCCTGCGTGTCCGTTACCCTGCGTGTCTCTTACCTCCCAGGCTGACCGATATGAAGCGTTTCCAAGACGAACCGTCTGACTCAGGGGTCCCACCACAGTTTCCGTAGCGGGGTGGAAGTTCCACCTCCCCTCTTTGCCGCGGAATGCAAAACAAACACCTGTTTCTCTCATCCTCCACTGTGTTATAGCGGCCTTAGTCGGCTGCGGCATTCAGCAATTGGCCTTGCTCCGGGCACAGGACCCTACTTCATCAAACTACCTATTTGATCCTGCGTAACAACCACATATATGCTTGTCTGCAAAGACATTGATCGAATGGCAAACGTGACCCGCCATCGGAAGGCCTCCGCCGGCCCGGCTTCGTGCCGGTGCTCTGGCGGTCGGTTCTTCCAAACTGCGGGTTTGACTCTGCTCCTGGGAGCACATATGCTTGTCTGCAAAGAGGGACATGCCTGGTCCCGCCCAGGTGTTCTTCTACGGCTAGTGTCCAGCCAGCTGCGGTATCATCAAATTTGACCCGCCATCGGAGGGCCTCCTCCCCGGGTCCAGCTTCCGGTGCTTGGCGGTCGGTTCCTCCAAACTGTGGGATTGACTCTGCTCCTGGGAGCACATATGCTTGTCTGCAAAGAGGGACATGCCTGGTCCCGCCCAGGTGTTCTTCTACGGCTAGTGTCCAGCCAGCTGCGGTATCATCAACTTTGACCCGCCATCGGAGGGCCTCCTCCACGGGTCCAGCTTCCGGTGCTTGGCGGTCGGTTCCTCCAAACTGTGGGATTGACTCTGCTCCTGGGAGCGCATATGCTTGTCTGCAAAGAGGGACATGCCTGGTCCCGCCCAGGTGTTCTTCTACGGCTAGTGTCCAGCCAGCTGCGGTATCATCAAATTTGACCCGCCATCGGAGGGCCTCCTCCCCGGGTCCAGCTTCCGGTGCTTGGCGGTCGGTTCCTCCAAACTGTGGGATTGACTCTGCTCCTGGGAGCACATATGCTTGTCTGCAAAGAGGGACATGCCTGGTCCCGCCCAGGTGTTCTTCTACGGCTAGTGTCCAGCCAGCTGCGGTATCATCAACTTTGACCCGCCATCGGAGGGCCTCCTCCCCGGGTCCAGCTTCCGGTGCTTGGCGGTCGGTTCCTCCAAACTGTGGGATTGACTCTGCTCCTGGGAGCACATATGCTTGTCTGCAAAGAGGGACATGCCTGGTCCCGCCCAGGTGTTCTTCTACGGCTAGTGTCCAGCCAGCTGCGGTATCATCAAATTTGACCCGCCATCGGAGGGCCTCCTCCCCGGGTCCAGCTTCCGGTGCTTGGCGGTCGGTTCATCCAAACTACGGGTAATCCTGGAGCGGACATAAACAAATAATGATATTTTACAGGACATGATGGATATGTGTTTTTTCCAGGCTTTTTGGAAATAAACCAAATGTGATTTTGCAGTGCATGATATAGCTCATTTTACCCATGTGATGTTGTGCAGTACATTACTGAGCTCATTTAACGATATGGTCTACCAGGTGAAGTGGGATGCTGCCATCCAATATAAGGAGAGTTGACAGGGGACTCTGCCCAGTGCTCATGAACCAAATGAGGTGTGTGTTAGAGGGGAAAGGCTCTGGCTGTTTCTGCAGCCTCTGCATCTACCTTCTCTCCCCACCCCGATACCAGCGCGTGCCTGCTGTAAAAGGCAGGTGCACGGGCTCTCACTTCCACTAACTCTGAGCCTGGCTCCCGAGCAGCACGTTCTCCCCGGCAGTCCGCCAGCAGATGAAAAACACCCACCTCTCCGCCTCTTCCGAGGGACGAGGGAACCGCGCGGGGGGGTCTGCTGGAGGTTCCTGCCGGGTGCTCCGTACTGCGTTTCACCGGGACCTGGCTCAAAAAACTCGGAACTCTGACTCCAGTGCGGTGTGGCGGTCTCGCCCTGGCCGTCCACCGTGCGCCTCCGGGTACCTGACTCCCCTGCCTCCTCCGGGGGCAGGTGCGAGGGGTTCAATGCCTCCTCCCCCCGCTGCGGCGAAAGCCGGAGCGTGACGGAGCGCCCGGAGGTACTGTTACCCCCACGTTTTGTACCCAAAACTGTCTTGTGAGTTCGTGGCAGAACCATGAAACAAAAAACAATCAATGTAGCGGACCCATCGCCAGTCGCGTTGGTGCGGAGGTGGGACCATTTTAACCAGGTGGTAACCCAAGTCCTCCCCTTGGTCCGTGTTCCCTGCATTGAAGCATCGGACCCATGGTTGCAATCAGCAGTTGGCTAACGCATATAAACGGAGAAACAGAAAACCATTTAAATAGAATTCATTGTGTGTGTTTTTGGAAGGATGTTGACCGAATGCCCGGTGTGCAGCCTCCGCTATCTGGCTTTGAATAAGCACCTTAAGCACAAACATGCAGTGCGGAACCTGGATGAAAGAGGCATCATTCTTAAAATGGCCAGTGGTAGAATAAATGTTCGGACCAAACCCTGTCCCATCACAGGGTGTTCGTATGCTGGGAGGAAACTACACCGTCATGTAACTCGTGACCACCCTGAGTTCTCCCGAGATGAGGCACATCAGGTCATGGCAAGGCTGAAGCATAGTGTGGCCCTGCAGTTGCTCCATGACCTCCGAGAGACTAATCCCATCATTGGAATGGCTACATCATTGGATATAGACAATGAGGAGGAATACCCGGTGCACCCTCCACCCTTCTCCCCACATACCGAGTGTGACGAAGAGGACTGCATGCAGGTGAGGCTGGACAATGTGGCATTGAGGGCTCAGAAGGATGCCCTCATTGATGAGGTGAAGACCCTGCGCTCCAGGCTAAAACAGGGTCTAAAACCCAGGAAGCAGAATGCCACTGCTGCTCTGCTTGAGGAAGACGAAGAATGTATACGATTTAAGGGCGTAGCAATCCCAAGTACCCCCGACATGAACTCAGTAGCCTCCGGCAGCAATACCCCTCTCAAGACCCCGGTGAAGACTGTCATGCGGTCCATAGAAGCCTCTGCGAGTGAGACCCCCCTCAAGTCTGTGATGCGGTCCCCAGAAGCCTCCGGAAGCAAGACCCCGGTGAAGACTGTCATGCGGTCCGACAAAGCCTCCGGTAGTGAGACCCCGGTGAAGACTGTCATGCGGTCCCCAGAAGCCTCCGGAAGCAAGACCCCGGTGAAGACTGTCATGCGGTCCGACAAAGCCTCCGGTAGAGAGACCCCTCTCAAGTCTGTGATGCGGTCCCCAGAAGCCTCCGGAAGCAAGACCCCAGTGAAGACTGTCATGTGGTCCCCAGAAGCCTCCGGTAGTGAGACCCCAGTGAAGACTGTCATGCGGTCCATAGAAGCCTCTGCGAGTGAGATCCCTCTCAAGTCTGTGATGCGGTCCCCAGAAGCCTCCGGAAGCAAGACCCCGATGCAGACTGTCATGCGGTCCGTAGAAGCCTCCTGTAGTGAGACCCCTGTATGCCAGAAGACCCGTGCGTCTGTCTCCAATAAGCTGAAAGCTAATCTGGCTAAGGACTGGCCCTCTTCCCAAAATCAATGGTGCACTGGGAAGGGACTGCGGAATACCATGCGTGAAATCACGTTGCCTAAAAGCATGGAGACGTACATTCAGACATACAGAGGTCATTGTGAGGGTCTTGCACCGACAGTAAAACGGAAAGAGAATTGTATGTCCAATGTCAGCCGGATAAAGAACTTCATAGTATTCATGGCCCATGGTTTTGACCGGCTGTCAGACTGGCTGTTTCTAAAAGACACAAAGAGGGTCCGTGGCTGGAGCAAGTATATTTCAGAGTCGGGCCGGACAGTCACAACATCGCTGTTGTTCCTGAAGACTGTGAACCATTTCCTGAGGTACTTGTCTGCATCAAAGCTCCGGGGGTGCAGGCTCACCCAGTCTGATATGACCAACATCATCAGAGAGGTGAAAGCCAACATTAACGATTTGAAAAAGTCTGTCACTCTCCACCAGTTTAAGGTGAAGAGGGACAAGCTGGATCGTCTGCCGAGCAAGGCGGAGCTTCTCGCCGCCATGGCGGCCGCTGAGAAGCGCATCCCTGATCTCCTTGACCTGATGGCTAGCAATCCGACCTCAATCACCCAGTACCTGCTATATCGCTATCTAACCCTCCATTGGAGCCTCCTGTATGGCCACCGTCCGGGTGTGTATGCAAACATGACCAACACGGAGGTCTTTGAGGCGGACAGAAGGGGCACTGCTGAGGGCTACATCATCCACGTGCAGGATCACAAGACTGCCAAGACATTTGGTGAAGCACAGCTGGTGCTTACAATAAAGGAGTTTAGCTGGGTCATGCGGTGGATGGGGATAAAAGAGGGCTTGTCGGGTCCTCAGAATGAATTCTTCCTTTTCACATCGGGGAAGCAGGCTTCCAAGAACCTGAACGCTCACTTGAAGAGGGCTTGGGCTGATGCTGGGCTAGAAACAGCCGTCACCTTCACCATCTTGCGCACTGCCCTGGCTGACAATATCAAGCATCACCAAGATCCAGAAAGCAGGTCGATTCTGGCTAGGTTTATGTGCCACGACGTAAGCACTGCAGACCGGTTCTACGCGAATACGCCTGGAATAAAGGAGGCATTGAAGATCCGCTCCATGTTCAGGGCGGCGGCAGCAGCTGCAGCAGCATCATCATCAGAAGGAGGTCTACCACCGTCAGCTACCTCCGAAGAGGATTCAGGGGCGGAGAGCAGCGATACCTCTTCTTCAGGACCGATTGGTACTCCTGATGAGGGGAAAGGGGCCGTGGACTCAACCTTTTTTCCCCGGTGCACTGTACAAGTTAGACGGCTAATATGGCCCCCAGGCCCCTGTTAATCATGTTGTTATTATGTTTATTTTGTATACTGTTTTTGTAAAAGTGGTGTGATAATTAAATAAAAAATAAAAAAAAAACATTAGTATAACCTTGAAGGTTCCCAGGGGCAAATACAGTGCCTGTCATTTTGCAGGATATAATTTAACATGTAACCTCTCCTGGAAATGGACATACTCTGTGCATTTCCAGGAGAGGTTCCATGTTAAATTATATCCTGCAATATCCTCCAAAGAAGGGGTGGTAGTGTCATGAATAAGGCCGAATATGTATGCCGATGTGCGGACGGTAAAGCACCGCAAAATCCACCCCTTTAGGGTAACCAGGGGCATGAAGTTCTGTAGGGTGTGAACATCTGGGTTTAGTCCGAGTGAGGAGTGCTCGAGCGTGGGAGGATGTGTAATGCAGAGGAGGGGAACAAAAGGTGTGTGCAGGAGCAGGGAGAAAAGAGAAAATAAAAAGACTCAAAGTGTTCCACCTTCCAGCAGCAGCAGCAGCGGGCCCGCTCTGTCCGTGGTGCTGAACACCTGCCTGTCTATGTGGAGTACAAAAACAAACAAAGACAAACACCTTTAAGGTCACCAGGGGCGTGAGGTTCTGGTTCTGGCGGTGTGCATGGAGGGGTTTAGTCCGAGTGAGGAGTGCTCGAGCGTGGGAGGATGTGTAAGGCAGAGGAGGGGAACAAAAAAAAACGAATACAAATAAGTTAAAGTGTGAACCTCCAGCAGGGCAGGTGCTGCTGCTGCTGCTGCTGCTGCTGCTGCTGCTGCTGTGAAGGAGGACGAATATTGATGCTTGTGTTCGGACGGTAAAGCACCGCAAAATCCACCCCCCCTTAAAGGTGACCAGGGGCATGAGATTCTGCAGGGTGTGAACATCTGGGTTTAGTCCGTGGGGGAGTGCTTAAGTCCGGGGGCCCGGAGTCTCACGGTGCACGAGGTTATGGAAGTGCAGCAGGGCAGGTGTTGCTGCTGCTGCTGCTGCTGCTGCTGCTGCTGCTGCTGCTGCTGCTGCTGTGAAGGAGGACGAATATTGATGCTTGTGTTCGGACGGTAAAGCACCACAAAATCCACCCCCCCTTAAAGGTGACCAGGGGCATGAGATTCTGCAGGGTGTGAACATCTGGGTTTAGTCCGTGGGGGAGTGCTTAAGTCCGGGGGCCCGGGGTCTCACGGTGCACGAGGTTATGGAAGTGCCACTGTTGCCGGAGGTCCTTAGTCCGTCCTTTGGGGCTCTGTCAGGGGCTACAGAGAGGTGGTTTTCCCGGTCCCTCTCCTGGAGGTATGAAATAACCTGAGCTCCATGTGAGGGAGCCGTGCTGGAGCTGCTTAGTCCGTCCTTTGGTGGTCTGTGAGGGGCTAATGAGAGGTGTTTTCCCCGGTCTATTTGATGGAAGTCTGACACGAGCAGAGTGTGCATGCTTTGAAACTAATCCACCCATACTTAGCATGCTATTTTAGGGTATAAATCGTACCTTGTCACCATGCACTGTGCTCCCTGGGACGACGCGCCCTCCTGTGGGGACACATGAGAACTGCACTCAAATCACTTTGTGCTTTTTAAACAGTTTAACATATTTTTTTCCACATTTAAAAAACGCTTTCTGCCCTGGAAATCATTTCTAATCATTATTACCGTTATGGAGGGGCTGCAGGAACACTTTCCCCGCCTTGCAAACATTTATTCCTGGTTCAAATAATCAATTTGTTCCGCCTGCTTTGCGTCAGCACCTCTGCGGCTGTCGGATTAACACAGATGAATGCACTTTTAACACTCACGCAGCCAGAATTCCTGCTCTTTTCCTGGGTTACAAAGTGAGGTGACGCAGCCTGTCCTCTGAGTCTCCCCGCCTCTCATAGACTTATTTCTGGGTAAAAAAAGCCATGTGCTCCGCCCCCTGGATCTCTGCATGTGTGTGTGTGCCTGTGAGTCTGTGGCTACTGTCCACATGCCCGCATTAGGAGGCACTATTTTCGGATACATTTTCTCATTTTCACCACTTTTCATGTTTTTATTATGTATATTGTTATATTATTATTATTATTATTATTGTATATATGTATACTGTGTATACTGTTTTTGTAAAAATCATGTGATTATTAAATAAATAATAAAACATGAATATAACCTTGAAGTTTCCCAGGGGCAAATACAGTGCCAGGTGTCAGACTATTTAAACAATGTTTACCCAGGATTCAGACACCTTCCCTGGCTTGTAAAATGCGGTGATGCGCCCTGGAGGTATCAGACTATTTTAAACAACTTTTCCCCGCCTTTCAAACACTTGTTCCTGGCTTATAGCCTGTCATTTTGCAGGATATAATTTAACATGGAACCTCTCCCAGGGGCAAATACAGTGCCAGGTGTCAGACTATTTAAACAATGTTTACCCAGGATTCCGACACCTTCCCTGGCTTGTAAAATGCGGTGATGCGCCCTGGAGGTATCAGACTATTTTAAACAACTTTTCCCCGCCTTTCAAACACTTGTTCCTGGCTTATAGCCTGTCATTTTGCAGGATATAATTTAACATGGAACCTCTCCCAGGGGCAAATACAGTGCCAGGTGTCAGACTATTTAAACAATGTTTACCCAGGATTCCGACACCTTCCCTGGCTTGTAAAATGCGGTGATGCGCCCTGGAGGTATCAGACTATTTTAAACAACTTTTCCCCGCCTTTCAAACACTTGTTCCTGGCTTATAGCCTGTCATTTTGCAGGATATAATTTAACATGGAACCTCTCCCAGGGGCAAATACAGTGCCAGGTGTCAGACTATTTAAACAATGTTTACCCAGGATTCCGACACCTTCCCTGGCTTGTAAAATGCGGTGATGCGCCCTGGAGGTATCAGACTATTTTAAACAACTTTTCCCCGCCTTTCAAACACTTGTTCCTGGCTTATAGCCTGTCATTTTGCAGGATATAATTTAACATGGAACCTCTCCTGGAAATGGACATACTCTGCGCATTTCCAGGAGAGGTTCCATGTTAAATTATATCCTGCAAAATGACAGGCAACAACTCTCTTCCAGACGTTTAAAAACACTTTTCCGACTATTTTAAACAACTTTTCCCCGCCTTTCAAACACTTGTTCCTGGCTTATAGCCTGTCATTTTGCAGGATATAATTTAACATGGAACCTCTCCTGGAAATGGACATACTCTGCGCATTTCCAGGAGAGGTTCCATGTTAAATTATATCCTGCAAAATGACAGGCAACAACTCTCTTCCAGACGTTTAAAAACACTTTTCCGACTATTTTAAACAACTTTTCCCCGCCTTTCAAACACTTGTTCCTGGCTTATAGCCTGTCATTTTGCAGGATATAATTTAACATGGAACCTCTCCTGGAAATGGACATACTCTGCGCATTTCCAGGAGAGGTTCCATGTTAAATTATATCCTGCAAAATGACAGGCAACAACTCTCTTCCAGACGTTTAAAAACACTTTTCCGACTATTTTAAACAACTTTTCCCCGCCTTTCAAACACTTGTTCCTGGCTTATAGCCTGTCATTTTGCAGGATATAATTTAACATGGAACCTCTCCTGGAAATGGACATACTCTGCGCATTTCCAGGAGAGGTTCCATGTTAAATTATATCCTGCAAAATGACAGGCAACAACTCTCTTCCAGACGTTTAAAAACACTTTTCCGACTATTTTAAACAACTTTTCCCCGCCTTTCAAACACTTGTTCCTGGCTTATAGCCTGTCATTTTGCAGGATATAATTTAACATGGAACCTCTCCTGGAAATGGACATACTCTGCGCATTTCCAGGAGAGGTTCCATGTTAAATTATATCCTGCAAAATGACAGGCAACAACTCTCTTCCAGACGTTTAAAAACACTTTTCCGACTATTTTAAACAACTTTTCCCCGCCTTTCAAACACTTGTTCCTGGCTTATAGCCTGTCATTTTGCAGGATATAATTTAACATGGAACCTCTCCTGGAAATGGACATACTCTGCGCATTTCCAGGAGAGGTTCCATGTTAAATTATATCCTGCAAAATGACAGGCAACAACTCTCTTCCAGACGTTTAAAAACACTTTTCCGACTATTTTAAACAACTTTTCCCCGCCTTTCAAACACTTGTTCCTGGCTTATAGCCTGTCATTTTGCAGGATATAATTTAACATGGAACCTCTCCTGGAAATGGACATACTCTGCGCATTTCCAGGAGAGGTTCCATGTTAAATTATATCCTGCAAAATGACAGGCAACAACTCTCTTCCAGACGTTTAAAAACACTTTTCCGACTATTTTAAACAACTTTTCCCCGCCTTTCAAACACTTGTTCCTGGCTTATAGCCTGTCATTTTGCAGGATATAATTTAACATGGAACCTCTCCTGGAAATGGACATACTCTGCGCATTTCCAGGAGAGGTTCCATGTTAAATTATATCCTGCAAAATGACAGGCAACAACTCTCTTCCAGACGTTTAAAAACACTTTTCCGACTATTTTAAACAACTTTTCCCCACCATTCAAACACTTGTTCCTGGCTTATAGCCTGTCATTTTGCAGGATATAATTTAACATGGAATCTCTCCTGGAAATGGACATATTCTGTGCATTTCCAGGAGAGGTTACATGTTAAATGATATCCTGCAAAATGACAGGCTACAACTCTCTTCCAGACGTTTAAAAACACTTTCCCCGACCATTTAAACATTATTTATGGCTTGTAAAGTGCGGTGATGAGCCCTGACAGTATCAGACTATTTAAAGGGTTACCAGGAGCATGAGAATATCCTCCACAGAAGGGGTGGTGGTGCCGTGAATAAGGCCGAATATGGATACCGATGTGCGGACGGTAAAGCACCGCAAAATCCACCCCCTTTAGGTTAACCAGGGGCATGGAGTTCTGTAGGGTGTGAACATCTGGGTTTAGTTCGTGGGGGAGTGCTTAAGTCCGGGAGTCCGGGGACTCACGGTGTGCAAGGTTATGGAGGTGCCCATGTCAGGGACACATGCTGGAGGTCTGTGGTCCGTCCTTTGGGGGTCTTGGAGGGGCCACAGAGAGGAGATTTCCCCGGTCTCTGTCCTGGATGAGTGAAATAAACAGAGTCTCCATGTCAGGGACACATGCTGGAGGTCTCTCTCCCGAGAGTGGACGTCCATTGCCTGTAAATTGGTCTAACATTAGGTCTGTCACTTTGGCTAACCGCACCACTGTCTGTCGTCTCCCGCAAGTGGA
This sequence comes from Notothenia rossii, assembly GCF_949606895.1. Lineage (NCBI taxonomy): Eukaryota > Metazoa > Chordata > Actinopteri > Perciformes > Nototheniidae > Notothenia > Notothenia rossii. The sequence continues at coordinate 1,544,247 of NW_027639542.1, read as the reverse complement.
CATCCATTGTCACTTTGGCTAACCGCACCACTGTCTGTCGTCTCCCGCAAGTGGACATCCATTGCCCCTAAATAGGGTAAGGGGGGTGAGATTATTAAAGACTTAGTAGGGATAGTTAAGAGGGTGGAAGAGTTTTATAGAGAGCTCTTCCAGGAGGAAGTTAATGAAAAAGAGAGCCTGGAAAAGACTCTGGGGAGCATGAGGGCGGTGTTGACAGAAGAAGGAAGAGAGTTGTGCGAAGGGGAGATAGGAAAAGAGGAAATAGAGGCAGCAATAGATGGCATGGGCAAAAATAAAAGCCCGGGACTAGATGGCCTAACTGCAGAGTTCTACATGGAATTTAAGGCTGTGCTAGTCCCAATGTTGAAGGAGTTGTTTAAGAGCTTCGAAGAGAAGGATGAACTGCCGGACGGATTATCAACAGGGGTGATTAGCATATTGTACAAAAAGGGTAGTAGGGATAAATTAGGGAACTATAGGCCGTTAAGTATGTTGAATGGGGATTATAAGATTATAGCACGGGTGTTATCCAATAGAATGAAGAGGGTTATTGGTGCGGTGGTGGGGAGCACCCAGGCATATAGTATTCCTGGAAGGGATATATGTGACACAGTTTGTAGTATTAGGGACACGGTAAATCATATGAAGGGTGGAGAAGGAGGGGTGTTGGTAAGCTTAGATCTGAACAAGGCGTTCGATAGGGTTAATCACGTTTATTTATTCAGGGTTTTGGTAAAAGCAGGGTTTGGGAGGGGGTTTGTTGGGTGGATAAGGAGAATATATAGGAAAGCCATGAGTTGCGTTAAGGTTAATGGGATCATCACAAATGTATTTAAGTTAGGGAGATCCGTCCGGCAGGGATGCCCTCTATCGGCGATGCTCTATGCATTATCAGCGGAGCCCCTTGCGGCTTTGCTACAACAGAATGAGAGGGTAAAGGGGGTGATGGGGCCGGGGGGAGGGATAAGTGTAGTATTCCAATATGCGGATGATACTACAATCACCGTAAGAGACATGGAAAGTGTAAGAGGGGTCTTAGAGAGTGTGGAGATATATGGAAGAGCTTCAGGGGCTAAAATTAATATGGAAAAGTCAGAGTACATGGTGCTGGGAAAGGGTGATGTAGGGAGAGAGGAGTTAGGTTTAAAAGAGAATAAGGAATATATTAGGGTACTGGGTATTAATGTGGGTTTGAAGGACAGAGAGGGGAGGGATGTGCAATATGAGGGAGTGGTGGGTAGTTTAAAAAAGACCCTAAGCTTCTGGAAACTGAGGAGATTAAAACTGAGGGGGAAAGTTATAGTAGTAAATGGTCTCATCATGAGCAAGCTAGTTTATGTAATGAGTGTAATGGAGGTGCCAGACAGAGTAATAAAAGAGGTAAATAAAATAGTGAGTGAGTTCATGTGGGAGGGGAAGGGAGTGAGGATAGCTAGGGAGGTTCTAGAGAATGACTATAAAGATGGGGGGCTAAAACTAATAAATGTGGAAAGGAAGATGAAAGCAATGAGGGTTAAAACGATGATAACATATCTAAATAAGGGAAATAAGCATGTGTGGAAAGAATTTTTGAGAGACAGTATAAATAAAGGAGGGGGGTGTGGGGACAGTGGGATATTTATGCGCTTTAAGAAAGGGTGGATGAATGGAATGAATGATTTTCAAAGGGAGGTGATGAATGCGTGGGGAGAGTTATTGGGGAATGTGAAGTATGAATGTGAGAATGCGCAGCAGGTATGGAAACAACCCATATTCCAGAACTATAGGATAATGAAAGAGGGGGAAGTATTATTTAATTTACCAATGTGGAGGGCTGGATTTAGGGTAATAAGAGACCTAGTCTATGAGTATGTTCCGGGGTTCATGAGGGCTCAAGTTATTGTTGATGGGACAAGGGAAAAGGATCTGTTAATGGGGGGAAGGACAGCGGAAGGCATGATGGAGAGCATCAAAGAGGGGATGCCGGTGGAATGGAGGAGGATGGTGGAGAGCAAGAAGGTGGGAGGGGGCGAAAGTGAGGTAGCGCTATATGTGGGTGAAGGGGTGAAGCTGGGAGACCTTAGCACGAAAAGGATATACAAAATCCTTGGGAAGGGGGATGCAAGGAGACCAGCATCAGAAAAGGTATGGGGAAAGGTGATGGGTGGAATGGATGTGAAAAAGATGTGGGTGAATCTGAGAGTGAAAGGGAATAGTGTGAAGGGCGAGCACTTTGATTTCTGTTTAAGGCACAACAGGGTGTTCAACAATTTAATAATAAGTATGTTTGACAAAGAGGTTAAGAGAGAATGTGATGTGTGTAAGGTGGGAGTGGAGAATTGTATTCATGAGTTTTTTGAGTGTGGGGAATTAAGGGGGTTCTTTGGGAAAATAAAAGAATTGATATGCAGGTGCTGGGATGAAGGGGTGTTAAAATGTCTAGAGTGGAAAGAATTGTGGTTGTTTGGGTTGAGTGGGAGAAGGGATGGGTGCAATGTTGATATGTTAAATCTATGTTTAAGCCAGGCAAGATATGCGGTGAAAATAAGAAGGAATGTAGCACACTATGAGGGGAGAGTTGATGGAGTGTGGGGAATTATGAAGAGGAATATAATGAGGGTTGTTGGAATGTTATATGTGTACAAAGATAATGAGATGTTCATGAAAGAACATGTTGATGGTTGTACACTGATAGAAGTGAATGATGGAAAGCTTAAGTATAATTTTGAAAAATAAGGAATGATGACCTGTGAAAGGGGAATAAATGTAAAAGAATGGTGTATTAGGAATGTCGGGGAAGTGAAAGACAAGATAGGACTGTGATGTATACTTTGTATTAAATGCATTGGGGTCCTCTTCTTTTTGGGGGATTGGTTATGCAATGTGAGTGTTTGTTTAATCTGTGTGAAAACATTTTGATAATAAAAAAAAAAAAAAAAAAAAAAAAAAACGCTCGCCCCTGGATGCGGTTGGTCGCGTGTTCGAATCCATGCTGTGGCATACTTTTTTTCATTTTCACCCTTTTTCTATGGATCTCCAAAAAGTCAACTTTGACTTTTTCTGAGTCTGGAGGAATTCAAGGGGAGTTTTCAAGGGACTCTACCCGCCTTATGAGGCAATATTTTCGAATACTTTTTTCCATTTTCACCCTTTTTCTATGGATCTCCAAAAAGTGATCTTTTACATTTTCTGAGTCTGGAGGAATTCAAGGGGAGTTTTCAGGGGAGTGCATTCTCTCTGCCATCTCCTCCCTGTGTGTGCGTTGCTGCATGCAGCAGCTGCGTGTGTGTGTGTAAACTGCCCCTCCCCTTCGCAAGCAGGCGGGGGAGAGAGAGATGTTTCGTCTCGATTTAAACATGCTATGACTCCGGGGGTACTTCCATTCACTTCGTCTTGATCTGTTGATGTTATTTCATGTCTCGTTTGTCCATTGTGACGGTGGGAAAGCCAGGGAAATGTCCCGGAGATATACTGATAAATCTTTGTAACAGCATTTTCCTGCGATCACAGCTGTTCACAGCTACGAGGCTGGGACCACTTCCATTCGCTTCGTCTTGATCTTTAGATGTTATTTAATGTCTCATTTGTTCATTTTGATGGAGAAAAAGTTGTACATTTAGTGAATTCAGAGTGTCTAAGATGCACAAGTAGGCATGTTTGAGTACTCAGGTCCAGTGGCTCACTGCGTTAACGCTCGCCCCTGGATGCGGTTGGTCGCGTGTTCGAATCCATGCTGTGGCATACTTTTTTTCATTTTCACCCTTTTTCTATGGATCTCCAAAAAGTCAACTTTGACTTTTTCTGAGTTTGGAGGAATTCAAGGGGAGTTTTCAGGGGAGTGCGTTCTCTCTGCCATCTCCTCCCTCTGTGTGCGTTGCTGCATGCAGCAGCTGCGTGTGTGTGTAAACTGCCCCTCCACTTCGCAAGCAGGCGGGGGAGAGAGAGATGTTTCGTCTCGATTTACACATGCTATGACTCCGGGGGTACTTCCATTCGCTTCGTCTTTATCTGTTGATGTTATTTCATGTCTCGTTTGTCCATTGTGACGGTGGGAAAGCCAGGGAAATGTCCCGGAGATATACTGAGAAATCTTTGTAACATTATTTTCCTGCAATCACAGCTGTTCACAGCTACGAGGCTTGGACCGCTTCCATTCGCTTCGTCTTGATCTGTAGATGTTATTTCATGTCTCATTTGTTCGTTTTGATGGAGAAAAAGTTGTACATTTAGTGAATTCAGAGTTTATAAGATGCAAAAGTAGGCATGTTTGAGTACTCAGGTCCAGTGGCTCACTGCGTTAACGCTCGCCCCTGGATGCGGTTGGTTGCGTGTTCGAATCCATGCAGTGGAATATTTTTTTCATTTTCACCCTTTTTCTATGGATCTCCAAAAAGTCAACTTTGACTTTTTCTGAGTCTGGAGGAATTCAAGGGAAGTTTTCAAGAGACTCTACCCGCCTTATGAGGCACTATTTTCGAATACTTTTTTCCATTTTCACCCTTTTTCTATGGATCTCCAAAAAGTGAACTTTTACATGTTCTGAGTCTGGAGGAATTCAAGGGGAGTTTTCAGGGGAGTGCATTCTCTCTGCCATCTCCTCCCTGTGTGTGTGTTGCTGCATGCAGCAGCTGCGTGTGTGTGTAAACTGCCCCTCCCCCTCGCAAGCAGGCGGATGAGAGAGAGATGTTTCGTCTCGATTTACACATGCTATGACTCCGGGGGTACTTCCATTCGCTTCGTCTTGATCTGTTGATGTTATTTCATGTCTCGTTTGTCCATTGTGACGGTGGGAAAGCCAGGGAAATGTCCCGGAGATATACTGAGAAATCTTTGTAACAGCATTTTCCTGCGATCACAGCTGTTCACAGCTACGAGGCTGGGACCGCTTCCATTCGCTTCGTCTTGATCTGTAGATGTTATTTCATGTCTCATTTGTTCATTTTGATGGAGAAAAAGTTGTACATTTAGTGAATTCAGAGTTTCTAAGATGCACAAGTAGGCATGTTTGAGTACTCAGGTCCAGTGGCTCACTGCGTTAACGCTCGCCCCTGGATGCGGTTGGTCGCGTGTTCGAATCCATGCTGTGGCATACTTTTTTTCATTTTCACCCTTTTTCTATGGATCTCCAAAAAGTCAACTTTGACTTTTTCTGAGTCTGGATGAATCCAAGGGGAGTTTTCAAGGGACTCTACCCGCCTTATGAGGCACTATTTTCGAATACTTTTTTCCATTTTCACCCTTTTTCTATGGATCTCCAAAAAGTGAACTTTTACATTTTCTGAGTCTGGAGGAATTCAAGGGGAGTTTTCAGGGGAGTGCGTTCTCTCTGTCATCTCCTCCCTGTGTGTGCGTTGCTGCATGCAGCAGCTGCGTGTGTGTGTAAACTGCCCCTCCCCCTCGCAAGCAGGCGGGGGAGAGAGAGATGTTTCGTCTCGATTTACACATGCTATGACTCCGGGGGTACTTCCATTCGCTTCGTCTTGATCTGTTGATGTTATTTCATGTCTCGTTTGTCCATTGTGACGGTGGGAAAGCCAGGGAAATGTCCCGGAGATATACTGAGAAATCTTTGTAACAGCATTTTCCTGCGATCACAGCTGTTCACAGCTACGAGGCTGGGACCGTTTCCATTCGCTTCGTCTTGATCTGTAGATGTTATTTAATGTCTCATTTGTTCATTTTGATGGAGAAAAAGTTGTACATTTAGTGAATTCAGAGTGTCTAAGATGCACAAGTAGGCATGTTTGAGTACTCAGGTCCAGTGGCTCACTGCGTTAACGCTCGACCCTGGATGCGGTTGGTCGCGTGTTCGAATCCATGCTGTGGCATACTTTTTTTCATTTTCACCCTTTTTCTATGGATCTCCAAAAAGTCAACTTTGACTTTTTCTGAGTCTGGAGGAATTCAAGGGGAGTTTTCAAGGGACTCTACCCGCCTTATGAGGCACTATTTTCGAATACTTTTTTCCATTTTCACCCTTTTTCTATGGATCTCCAAAAGTGAACTTTACATTTTCTGAGTCTGGAGGAATTCAAGGGGAGTTTTCAGGGGAGTGCGTTCTCTCTGCCATCTCCTCCCTGTGTGTGCGTTGCTGCATGCAGCAGCTGCGTGTGTGAGTAAACTGCCCCCTCCCCTTCGCAAGCAGGCGGTGGAGAGAGAGATGTTTCGTATCGATTTATACATGCTATGACTCCGGGGGTACTTCCATTCGCTTCGTCTTGATCTGTTGATGTTATTTCATGTCTCGTTTGTCCATTGTGACGGTGGGAAAGCCAGGGAAATGTCCCGGAGATATACTGAGAAATCTTTGTAACGCATTTTCCTACGATCACAGCTGTTCACAGCTACGAGGCTGGGACCGCTTCCATTCGCTTCTTCTTGATCTTTAGATGTTATTTAATGTCTCATTTGTTCATTTTGATGGAGAAAAAGTTGTACATTTAGTGAATTCAGAGTGTCTAAGATGCACACGTAGGCATGTTTGAGTACTCAAGTCCAGTGGCTCACTGCGTTAACGCTCGCCCCTGGATGCGGTTGGTCGCGTGTTCGAATCCATGCTGTGGCATACTTTTTTTCATTTTCACCCTTTTTCTATGGATCTCCAAAAAGTGATCTTTTACATTTTCTGAGTCTGGAGGAATTCAAGGGGAGTTTTCAGGGGAGTGCGTTCTCTCTGCCATCTCCTCCCTGTGTGTGCGTTGCTGCATGCAGCAGCTGCGTGTGTGTGTAAACTGCCCCTCCCCTTCGCAAGCAGGCGGTGGAGAGAGAGATGTTTCGTCTCGATTTACACATGCTATGACTCCGGGGGTACTTCCATTCGCTTCGTCTTGATCTGTTGATGTTATTTCATGTCTTGTTTGTCCATTGTGACGGTGGGAAAGCCAGGGAAATGTCCCGGAGATATACTGAGAAATCTTTGTAACAGCATTTTCCTGTGATCACAGCTGTTCACAGCTACGAGGCTGGGACCGCTTCCATTCGCTTCGTCTTGATCTTTAGATGTTACTTAATGTCTCATTTGTTCATTTTGATGGAGAAAAAGTTGTACATTTAGTGAATTCAGAGTGTCTAAGATGCACAAGTAGGCATGTTTGAGTACTCAGGTCCAGTGGCTCACTGCGTTAACGCTCGCCCCTGGATGCTGTTGGTCGCGTGTTCGAATCCATGCTGTGGCATACTTTTTTCCATTTTCACCCTTTTTCTATGGATCTCCAAAAAGTGATTTTTTACATTTTCTGAGTCTGGGGAATTCAAGGGGAGTTTTCAGGGGAGTGCGTTCTCTCTGTCATCTCCTCCCTGTGTGTGAGTTGCTGCATGCAGCAGCTGCGTGTGTGTGTAAACTGCCCCTCCCCCTCGCAAGCAGGCGGGGGAGAGAGAGATGTTTCGTCTCGATTTACACATGCTATGACTCCGGGGGTACTTCAATTCGCTTCGTCTTGATCTGTTGATGTTATTTCATGTCTCGTTTGTCCATTGTGACTTTGGGAAAGCCAGGAAATGTCCCGGAGATATACTGAGAAATCTTTGTAACAGCATTTTCCTGCGATCACAGCTGTTCACAGCTACGAGGCTGGGACCGCTTCCATTCGCTTCGTCTTGATCTGTAGATGTTATTTCATGTCTCATTTGTTCATTTTGATGGAGAAAAAGTAAGTTGTAAATTTAGTGAAGTCAGAGTGTCTAAGATTCAAAAGTAGGCATGTTTGAGTACTCAGGTCCAGTGGCTCACTGAGTTAACGCTTGCCCCTGGATGCGGTTGGTCGCGTGTTCGAATCCATGCTGTGGCATACTTTTTTTCATTTTCACCCTTTTTCTATGGATCTCCAAAAGGTAAACTTTGACTTTTTCTGAGTCTGGAGGAATTCAAGGGGAGTTTTCAAGGGACTCTACCCGCCTTATGAGGCACTATTTTCGAATACTTTTTTCCATTTTCACCCTTTTTCTATGGATCTCCAAAAAGTGAACTTTTACATTTTCTGAGTCTGGAGGAATTCAAGGGGAGTTTTCAGGGGAGTGTGTTCTCTCTGCTATCTCCTCCCTGTGTGTCCGTTGCTGCATGCAGCGGCTGCGTGTGTGTGTAAACTGCCCCTCCCCTTCGCAAGCAGGCGGGGGAGAGAGAGATGTTTCGTCTCGATTTACACATGCTATGACTCCGGGGGTACTTCCATTCGCTTCGTCTTGATCTGTTGATGTTATTTCATGTCTCGTTTTTCCATTGTGACGGTGGGAAAGCCAGGGAAATGTCCTGGAGATATACTGAGAAATCTTTGTGACAGCATTTTCCTGCGATCACAGCTGTTCACAGCTACGAGGTTGGGACCACTTCCATTCGCTTCGTCTTGATCTGTAGATGTTATTTCATGTCTCATTTGTTCATTTTGATGGAGAAAAAGTTGTACATTTAGTGAATTCAGAGTGTCTAAGATGCAAAAGTAGGCATGTTTGAGTACTCAGGTCCAGTGGCTCACTGCGTTAACGCTCGCCCCTGGATGCAGTTGGTCACGTGTTCGAATCCATGCTGTGGCATACTTTTTTTCATTTTCACCCTTTTTCTATGGATCTCCAAAAAGTCAACTTTGACTTTTTCTGAGTCTGGAGGAATTCAAGGGGAGTTTGTAAACTGCCCCTCCCTCTCGCAAGCAGGCATGGGAGAGAGAGATGTTTCGTCTCGATTTACACATGCTATGACTCCGGGGGTACCTCCATTCGCTTCGTCTTGATCTGTTGATGTTATTTCATGTCTCGTTTGTCCATTGTGACAGTGGGAAAGCCAGGGAAATGTCCCGGAGATATACTGAGAAATCTTTGTAACATCATTTTCCTGCGATCACAGCTGTTCACAGCTACGAGGCTGGGACCGCTTCCATTCGCTTCGTCTTGATCTGTAGATGTTATTTAATGTCTCATTTGTTCATTTTGATGGAGAAAAAGTTGTACATTTAGTGAATTCAGAGTTTCTAAGATGCACAAGTAGGCATATTTGAGTACTCAGGTCCAGTGGCTCACTGCGTTAATGCTCGCCCCTGGATGCGGTTGGTCGCGTGTTCGAATCCATGATGTGGCATACTTTTTTTCATTTTCACCCTTTTCTATGGATCTCCAAAAAGTCAACTTTGACTTTTTCTGAGTCTGGAGGAATTCAAGGGGAGTTTTCAAGGGACTCTAGCCGCCTTATGAGGCACTATTTTCGAATACTTTTTTCCATTTTTACCCTTTTTCTATGGATCTCCAAAAAGTGAACTTTTACATTTTCTGAGTCTGGAGGAATTCAAGGGGAGTTTTCAGGGGAGTGCGTTCTCTCTGCCATCTCCTCCCTGTGTGTTTGTTGCTGCATGCAGCAGCTGCGTGTGTGTGTAAACTGCCCCTCCCCCTCGCAAGCAGGCGGGGGAGAGAGAGATGTTTCGTCTCGATTTACACATGCTATGACTCCGGGGGTACTTCCATTCGCTTCGTCTTGATCTGTTGATGTTATTTCATGTCTCGTTTGTCCATTGTGACAGTGGGAAAGCCAGGGAAATGTCCCGGAGATATACTGAGAAATCTTTGTAACAGCATTTTCCTGCGATCACAGCTGTTCACAGCTACGAGGCTGGGACCGCTTCCATTCGCTTCGTCTTGATCTGTAGATGTTATTTAATGTCTCAGTTGTTCATTTTGATGGAGAAAAAGTTGTACATTTAGTGAATTCAGAGTTTCTAAGATGCAAAAGTAGGCATGTTTGAGTACTCAGGTCCAGTGGCTCACTGCGTTAATGCTCGCCCCTGGATGCGGTTGGTCGCGTGTTCGAATCCATGCTATGGCATTCTTTTTTTCATTTTCACCCTTTTTCTATGGATCTCCAAAAAGTGATCTTTTACATTTTTCTGAGTCTGGAGGAATTCAAGGGGAGTTTTCAGGGGAGTGCGTTCTCTCTGCCATCTCCTCCCTGTGTGTTTGTTGCTGCATGCAGCAGCTGCGTGTGTGTGTAAACTGCCCCTCCCCCTCGCAAGCAGGCGGGGGAGAGAGAGATGTTTCGTCTCGATTTACACATGCTATGACTCCGGGGGTACCTCCATTCGCTTCGTCTTGATCTGTTGATGTTATTTCATGTCTCGTTTGTCCATTGTGACGGTGGGAAAGCCAGGGAAATGTCCCGGAGATATACTGAGAAATCTTTGTAACAGCATTTTCCTGCGATCACAGCTGTTCACAGCTACGAGGCTGGGACCGCCTCCATTCGCTTCGTCTTGATCTGTAGATGTTATTTAATGTCTCATTTGTTCATTTTGATGGAGAAAAGGTTGTACATTTAGTGAATTCAGAGTGTCTAAGATGCACAAGTAGGCATGTTTGAGTACTCAGGTCCAGTGGCTCACTGCGTTAACGCTCGCCCCTGGATGCGGTTGGTCGCGTGTTCGAATCCATGCTGTGGCATACTTTTTTTCATTTTCACCCTTTTTCTATGGATCTCCAAAAAGTCAACTTTGACTTTTTCTGAGTCTGGAGGAATTCAAGGGGAGTTTTCAGGGGAGTGCGTTCTCTCTGCCATCTCCTCCCTGTGTGTGCGTGGCTGCATGCAGCAGCTGCGTGTGTGTGTAAACTAACCCTCCCCCTCGCAAGCAGGCGGGGGAGAGAGAGATGTTTCATCTCGATTTACACATGCTATGACTCCGGGGGTACTTCCATTCGCTTCGTCTTGATCTGTTGATGTTATTTCATGTCTCGTTTGTCCATTTTGATGGAGAAAAAGTTGTACATTTAGTGAATTCAGAGTTTCTAAGATGCACAAGTAGGCATGTTTGAGTACTCAGGTCCAGTGGCTCACTGCGTTAACGCTCGCCCCTGGATGCGGTTGGTCGCCTGTTCGAATCCATGCTGTGGCATACTTTTTTTCATTTTCACCCTTTTTCTATGGATCTCCAAAAAGTCAACTTTGACTTTTTCTGAGTCTGGAGGAATTCAAGGGGAGTTTTCAGGGGAGTGCGTTCTCTCTGCCATCTCCTCCCTGTGTGTGCGTGGCTGCATGCAGCAGCTGCGTGTGTGTGTGTAAACTGCCCCTCCCCTTCGCAAGCAGGCGGGGGAGAGAGAGATGTTTCGTCTCAATTTACACATGCTATGACTCCGGGGGTACTTCCATTCGCTTCGTCTTGATCTGTTGATGTTATTTCATGTCTCGTTTGTCCATTGTGACAGTGGGAAAGCCAGGGAAATGTCCCGGAGATATACTGAGAAATCTTTGTAACAGCATTTTCCTGCGATCACAGCTGTTCACAGCTACGAGGCTGGGACCGCTTCCATTCGCTTCGTCTTGATCTGTAGATGTTATTTAATGTCTCAGTTGTTCATTTTGATGGAGAAAAAGTTGTACATTTAGTGAATTCAGAGTTTCTAAGATGCAAAAGTAGGCATGTTTGAGTACTCAGGTCCAGTGGCTCACTGCGTTAATGCTCGCCCCTGGATGCGGTTGGTCGCGTGTTCGAATCCATGCTATGGCATTCTTTTTTTCATTTTCACCCTTTTTCTATGGATCTCCAAAAAGTGATCTTTTACATTTTTCTGAGTCTGGAGGAATTCAAGGGGAGTTTTCAGGGGAGTGCGTTCTCTCTGCCATCTCCTCCCTGTGTGTTTGTTGCTGCATGCAGCAGCTGCGTGTGTGTGTAAACTGCCCCTCCCCCTCGCAAGCAGGCGGGGGAGAGAGAGATGTTTCGTCTCGATTTACACATGCTATGACTCCGGGGGTACCTCCATTCACTTCGTCTTGATCTGTTGATGTTATTTCATGTCTCGTTTGTCCATTGTGACGGTGGGAAAGCCAGGGAAATGTCCCGGAGATATACTGAGAAATCTTTGTAACAGCATTTTCCTGCGATCACAGCTGTTCACAGCTACGAGGCTGGGACCGCTTCCATTCGCTTCGTCTTGATCTGTTGATGTTATTTCATGTCTCGTTTGTCCATTTTGATGGAGACAAAGTTGTACATTTAGTGAATTCAGAGTTTCTAACATGCACAAGTAGGCATGTTTGAGTACTCAGGTCCAGTGGCTCACTGCGTTAACGCTCGCCCCTGGATGCGGTTGGTCGCGTGTTCGAATCCATGCTGTGGCATACTTTTTTTCATTTTCACCCTTTTTCTATGGATCTCCAAAAAGTCAACTTTGACTTTTTCTGAGTCTGGAGGAATTCAAGGGGAGTTTTCAGGGGAGTGCGTTCTCTCTGCCATCTCCTCCCTGTGTGTGCGTGGCTGCATGCAGCAGCTGCGTGTGTGTGTGTAAACTGCCCCTCCCCTTCGCAAGCAGGCGGGGGAGAGAGAGATGTTTCGTCTCAATTTACACATGCTATGACTCCGGGGGTACTTCCATTCGCTTCGTCTTGATCTGTTGATGTTATTTCATGTCTCGTTTGTCCATTGTGACGGTGGGAAAGCCAGGGAAATGTCCCGGAGATATACTGAGAAATCTTTGTAACAGCATTTTCCTGCGATCACAGCTGTTCACAGCTACGAGGCTGGGACCGCTTCCATTCGCTTCGTCTTGATCTGTAGATGGTATTTAATGTCTCAGTTGTTCATTTTGATGGAGAAAAAGTTGTACATTTAGTGAATTCAGAGTTTCTAAGATGCAAAAGTAGGCATGTTTGAGTACTCAGGTCCAGTGGCTCACTGCGTTAATGCTCGCCCCTGGATGCGATTGGTCGCGTGTTCGAATCCATGCTATGGCATTCTTTTTTTCATTTTCACCCTTTTTCTATGGATCTCCAAAAAGTGATCTTTTACATTTTTCTGAGTCTGGAGGAATTCAAGGGGAGTTTTCAGGGGAGTGCGTTCTCTCTGCCATCTCCTCCCTGTGTGTTTGTTGCTGCATGCAGCAGCTGCGTGTGTGTGTAAACTGCCCCTCCCCCTCGCAAGCAGGCGGGGGAGAGAGAGATGTTTCGTCTCGATTTACACATGCTATGACTCCGGGGGTACCTCCATTCGCTTCGTCTTGATCTGTTGATGTTATTTCATGTCTCGTTTGTCCATTGTGACGGTGGGAAAGCCAGGGAAATGTCCCGGAGATATACTGAGAAATCTTTGTAACAGCATTTTCCTGCGATCACAGCTGTTCACAGCTACGAGGCTGGGACCGCTTCCATTCGCTTCGTCTTGATCTGTAGATGTTATTTAATGTCTCATTTGTTCATTTTGATGGAGAAAAGGTTGTACATTTAGTGAATTCAGAGTGTCTAAGATGCACAAGTAGGCATGTTTGAGTACTCAGGTCCAGTGGCTCAGTGAGTTAACGCTCGCCCCTGGATGCGGTTGGTCGCGTGTTCGAATCCATGCTGTGGCATACTTTTTTTCATTTTCACCCTTTTTCTATGGATCTCCAAAAAGTCAACTTTGACTTTTTCTGAGTCTGGAGGAATTCAAGGGGAGTTTTCAAGGGACTCTACCCGCCTTATGAGGCACTATTTTCGAATACTTTTTTCCATTTTCACCCTTTTTCTATGGATCTCCAAAAAGTGAACTTTTACATTTTCTGAGTCTGGAGGAATTCAAGGGGAGTTTTCAGGGGAGTGCGTTCTCTCTGCCATCTCCTCCCTGTGTGTGCGTTGCTGCATGCAGCAGCTGCGTGTGTGTGTAAACTGCCCCTCCCCTTCGCAAGCAGGCGGGGGAGATAGAGATGTTTCGTCTCGATTTACACATGCTATGACTCCGGGGGTACCTCCATTCGCTTCGTCTTGATCTGTTGATGTTATTTAATGTCTCGTTTGTCCATTGTGACGGTGGGAAAGCCAGGGCAATGCCCCGGAGATATACTGAGAAATCTTTGTAACAGTATTTTCCTGCGATCACAGCTGTTCACAGCTACGAGGCTGGGACGGCTTTCATTCGCTTCGTCTTGATCTGTAGATGTTATTTAATGTCTCAGTTGTTCATTTTGATGGAGAAAAAGTTGTACATTTAGTGAATTCAGAGTTTCTAAGATGCAAAAGTAGGCATGTTTGAGTACTCAGGTCCAGTGGCTCACTGCGTAATGCTCGCCCCTGGATGCGGTTGGTCGCGTGTTCGAATCCATGCTATGGCATTCTTTTTTTCATTTTCACCCTTTTTCTATGGAAATCCAAAAAGTGATCTTTTACATTTTTCTGATTCTGGAGGAATTCAAGGGGAGTTTTCAGGGGAGTGCGTTCTCTCTGCCATCTCCTCCCTGTGTGTGCGTGGCTGCATGCAGCAGCTGCGTGTGTGTGTGTAAACTGCCCCTCCCCTTCGCAAGCAGGCGGGGGAGAGAGAGATGTTTCGTCTCAATTTACACATGCTATGACTCCGGGGGTACTTCCATTCGCTTCGTCTTGATCTGTTGATGTTATTTCATGTCTCGTTTGTCCATTGTGACGGTGGGAAAGCCAGATAAATGTCCCGGAGATATACTGAGAAATCTTTGGAACAGCATTTTCCTGCGATCACAGCTGTTCACAGCTACGAGGCTGGAACCGCTTCCATTCGCTTCGTCTTGATCTGTAGATGTTATTTCATGTCTCATTTGTTAATTTTGATGGAGAAAAAGTTGTACATTTAGTGAATTCAGAGTGTCTAAGATGCACAAGTAGGCATATTTGAGTACTCAGGTCCAGTGGCTCACTGCGTTAACACTCGCCCCTGGATGCGGTTGGTCGCGTGTTCGAATCCTTGCTATGGCATTCTTTTTTTCATTTTCACCCTTTTTCTATGGATCTCCAAAAAGTGATCTTTTACATTTTTCTGAGTCTGGAGGAATTCAAGGGGAGTTTTCGGGGGAGTGCGTTCTCTCTGCCATCTCCTCCCTGTGTGTTTGTTGCTGCATGCAGCAGCTGCGTGTGTGTGTAAACTGCCCCTCCCCCTCGCAAGCAGGCGGGGGAGAGAGAGATGTTTCGTCTCGATTTACACCTGCTATGACTCCGGGGGTACCTCCATTCGCTTCGTCTTGATCTGTTGATGTGATTTCATGTCTCTTTTGTCCATTGTGGCGGTGGGAAAGCCAGGGAAATGTCCCGGAGATATACTGAGAAATCTTTGTAACAGCATTTTCCTGCGATCACATCTGTTCACAGCTACGAGGCTGGGACCGCTTCCATTCGCTTCGTCTTGATCTGTAGATGTTATTTAATGTCTCATTTGTTCATTTTGATGGAGAAAAAGTTGTACATTTAGTGAATTCAGAGTTTCTAAGATGCAAAAGTAGGCATGTTTGAGTACTCAGGTCCAGTGGCTCACTAAGTTAATGCTCGCCCCTGGATGCGGTTGGTCGCGTGTTCGAATCCATGCTGTGGCATACTTTTTTTCATTTTCACCCTTTTTCTATGGATCTCCAAAAAGTCAACTTTGACTTTTTCTGAGTCTGGAGGAATTCAAGGGGAGTTTTCAGGGGAGTGCGTTCTCTCTGCCATCTCCTCCCTGTGTGTGCGTTGCTGCATGCAGCAGCTGCGTGTGTGTGTAAACTGCCCCTCCCCTTCGCAAGCAGGCGGGGGAGATAGAGATGTTTCGTCTCGATTTACACATGCTATGACTCCGGGGGTACCTCCATTCGCTTCGTCTTGATATGTTGATGTTATTTAATGTCTCGTTTGTCCATTGTGACGGTGGGAAAGCCAGGGCAATGTCCCGGAGATATACTGAGAAATCTTTGTAACAGTATTTTCCTGCGATCACAGCTGTTCACAGCTACGAGGCTGGGACGGCTTTCATTCGCTTCGTCTTGATCTGTAGATGTTATTTAATGTCTCAGTTGTTCATTTTGATGGAGAAAAAGTTGTACATTTAGTGAATTCAGAGTTTCTAACATGCACAAGTAGGCATGTTTGAGTACTCAGGTCCAGTGGCTCACTGCGTTAACGCTCGCCCCTGGATGCGGTTGGTCGCGTGTTCGAATCCATGCTGTGGCATACTTTTTTTCATTTTCACCCTTTTTCTATGGATCTCCAAAAAGTCAACTTTGACTTTTTCTGAGTCTGGAGGAATTCAAGGGGAGTTTTCAGGGGAGTGCGTTCTCTCTGCCATCTCCTCCCTGTGTGTGCGTGGCTGCATGCAGCAGCTGCGTGTGTGTGTGTAAACTGCCCCTCCCCTTCGCAAGCAGGCGGGGGAGAGAGAGATGTTTCGTCTCAATTTACACATGCTATGACTCCGGGGGTACTTCCATTCGCTTCGTCTTGATCTGTTGATGTTATTTCATGTCTCGTTTGTCCATTGTGACGGTGGGAAAGCCAGGGAAATGTCCCGGAGATATACTGAGAAATCTTTGTAACAGCATTTTCCTGCGATCACAGCTGTTCACAGCTACGAGGCTGGAACCGCTTCCATTCGCTTCGTCTTGATCTGTAGATGTTATTTCATGTCTCATTTGTTCATTTTGATGGAGAAAAAGTTGTACATTTAGTGAATTCAGAGTGTCTAAGATGCACAAGTAGGCATGTTTGAGTACTCATGTCCAGTGGCTCACTGAGTTAACGCTCGCCCCTGGATGCGGTTGGTCGCGTGTTCGAATCCATGCTGTGGCATACTTGTTTTCATTTTCACCCTTTTTCTATGGATCTCCAAAAAGTCAACTTTGACTTTTTCTGAGTCTGGAGGAATTCAAGGGGAGTTTTCAAAGGACTCTACCCGCCTTATGAGGCACTATTTTCGAATACTTTTTTCCATTTTCACCCTTTTTCTATGGATCTCCAAAAAGTGAACTTTTACATTTTCTGAGTCTGGAGGAATTCAAGGGGAGTTTTCAGGGGAGTGCATTCTCTCTGCCATCTCCTCCCTGTGTGTGCGTTGCTGCATGCAGCAGCTGCGTGTGTGTGTGTAAACTGCCCCTCCCCTTCGCAAGCAGGCGGGGGAGAGAGAGATGTTTCGTCTCGATTTACACATGCTATGACTCCGGGGGTACTTCCATTCGCTTCGTCTTGATCTGTTGATGTTATTTAATGTCTCGTTTGTCCATTGTGACGGTGGGAAAGCCAGGGCAATGTCCCGGAGATATACTGAGAAATCTTTGTAACAGTATTTTCCTGCGATCACAGCTGTTCACAGCTACGAGGCTGGGACCGCTTTCATTCGCTTCGTCTTGATCTGTAGATGTTATTTAATGTCTCAGTTGTTCACTTTGATGGAGAAAAAGTTGTACATTTAGTGAATTCAGAGTTTCTAAGATGCAAAAGTAGGCATGTTTGAGTACTCAGGTCCAGTGGCTCACTGCGTTAATGCTCGCCCCTGGATGCGGTTGGTCGCGTGTTCGAATCCATGCTATGGCATTCTTTTTTTCATTTTCACCCTTTTTCTATGGATCTCCAAAAAGTGATCTTTTACATTTTTCTGAGTCTGGAGGAATTCAAGGGGAGTTTTCAGGGGAGTGCGTTCTCTCTGCCATCTCCTCCCTGTGTGTTTGTTGCTGCATGCAGCAGCTGCGTGTGTGTGTAAACTGCCCCTCCCCCTCGCAAGCAGGCGGGGGAGAGAGAGATGTTTCGTCTCGATTTACACATGCTATGACTCCGGGGGTACCTCCATTCGCTTCGTCTTGATCTGTTGATGTTATTTCATGTCTCGTTTGTCCATTGTGACGGTGGGAAAGCCAGGGAAATGTCCCGGAGATATACTGAGAAATCTTTGTAACAGCATTTTCCTGCGATCACAGCTGTTCACAGCTACGAGGCTGGGACCGCTTCCATTCGCTTCGTCTTGATCTGTAGATGTTATTTAATGTCTCATTTGTTCATTTTGATGGAGAAAAGGTTGTACATTTAGTGAATTCAGAGTGTCTAAGATGCACAAGTAGGCATGTTTGAGTACTCATGTCCAGTGGCTCACTGAGTTAACACTCGCCCCTGGATGCGGTTGGTCGCGTGTTCGAATCCATGCTGTGGCATACTTGTTTTCATTTTCACCCTTTTTCTATGGATCTCCAAAAAGTCAACTTTGACTTTTTCTGAGTCTGGAGGAATTCAAGGGGAGTTTTCAAAGGACTCTACCCGCCTTATGAGGCACTATTTTCGAATACTTTTTTCCATTTTCACCCTTTTTCTATGGATCTCCAAAAAGTGAACTTTTACATTTTCTGAGTCTGGAGGAATTCAAGGGGAGTTTTCAGGGGAGTGCATTCTCTCTGCCATCTCCTCCCTGTGTGTGCGTTGCTGCATGCAGCAGCTGCGTGTGTGTGTGTAAACTGCCCCTCCCCTTCGCAAGCAGGCGGGGGAGAGAGAGATGTTTCGTCTCGATTTACACATGCTATGACTCCGGGGGTACTTCCATTCGCTTCGTCTTGATCTGTTGATGTTATTTCATGTCTCGTTTGTCCATTGTGACGGTGGGAAAGCCAGGGAAATGTCCCGGAGATATACTGAGAAATCTTTGTAACAGCATTTTCCTGCGATCACAGCTGTTCACAGCTACGAAGCTGGGACCGCTTCCATTCGCTTCGTCTTGATCTGTAGATGTTATTTAATGTCTCATTTGTTCATTTTGATGGAGAAAAGGTTGTACATTTAGTGAATTCAGAGTGTCTAAGATGCACAAGTAGGCATGTTTGAGTACTCAGGTCCAGTGGCTCACTAAGTTAATGCTCGCCCCTGGATGCGGTTGGTCGCGTGTTCGAATCCATGCTGTGGCATACTTTTTTTCATTTTCACCCTTTTTCTATGGATCTCCAAAAAGTCAACTTTGATTTTTTCTGAGTCTGGAGGAATTCAAGGGGAGTTTTCAAGGGACTCTACCCGCCTTATGAGGCACTATTTTCGAATACTTTTTTCCATTTTCACCCTTTTTCTATGGATCTCCAAAAAGTGAACTTTTACATTTTCTGAGTCTGGAGGAATTCAAGGGGAGTTTTCAGGGGAGTGCGTTCTCTCTGCCATCTCCTCCCTGTGTGTGCGTTGCTGCATGCAGCAGCTGCGTGTGTGTGTAAACTGCCCCTCCCCTTCGCAAGCAGGCGGGGGAGATAGAGATGTTTCGTCTCGATTTACACATGCTATGACTCCGGGGGTACCTCCATTCGCTTCGTCTTGATCTGTTGATGTTATTTAATGTCTCGTTCTTCCATTGTGACGGTGGGAAAGCCAGGGCAATGTCCCGGAGATATACTGAGAAATCTTTGTAACAGTATTTTCCTGCGATCACAGCTGTTCACAGCTACGAGGCTGGGACCGTTTTCATTCGCTTCGTCTTGATCTGTAGATGTTATTTCATGTCTCAGTTGTTCATTTTGATGGAGAAAAAGTTGTACATTTAGTGAATTCAGAGTTTCTAAGATGCAAAAGTAGGCATGTTTGAGTACTCAGGTCCAGTGGATCACTGCGTTAATGCTCGCCCCTGGATGCGGTTGGTCGCGTGTTCGAATCCATGCTATGGCATTCTTTTTTTCATTTTCACCCTTTTTCTATGGATCTCCAAAAAGTGATCTTTTACATTTTTCTGATTCTGGAGGAATTCAAGGGGAGTTTTCAGGGGAGTGCGTTCTCTCTGCCATCTCCTCCCTGTGTGTGCGTTGCTGCATGCAGCAGCTGCGTGTGTGTGTAAACTGCCCCTCCCCTTCGCAAGCAGGCGGGGGAGATAGAGATGTTTCGTCTCGATTTACACATGCTATGACTCCGGGGGTACCTCCATTCGCTTCGTCTTGATCTGTTGATGTTATTTAATGTCTCGTTTGTCCATTGTGACGGTGGGAAAGCCAGGGCAATGTCCCGGAGATATACTGAGAAATCTTTGTAACAGCATTTTCCTGCGATCACATCTGTTCACAGCTACGAGGCTGGGACCGCTTCCATTCGCTTCGTCTTGATCTGTAGATGTTATTTCATGTCTCATTTGTTCATTTTGATGGAGAAAAAGTTGTACATTTAGTGAATTCAGAGTGTCTAAGATGCACAAGTAGGCATATTTGAGTACTCAGGTCCAGTGGCTCACTGCGTTAACACTCGCCCCTGGATGCGGTTGGTCGCGTGTTCGAATCCATGCTGTGGCATTCTTTTTTTCATTTTCACCCTTTTTCTATGGATCTCCAAAAAGTGATCTTTTACATTTTCTGAGTCTGGAGGAATTCAAGGGGAGTTTTCAAGGGACTCTACCCGCCTTATGAGGCACTATTTTCGAATACTTTTTTCCATTTTCACCCTTTTTCTATGGATCTCCAAAAAGTGAACTTTTACATTTTCTGAGTCTGGAGGAATTCAAGGGGAGTTTTCAGGGGAGTGCGTTCTCTCTGCCATCTCCTCCCTGTGTGTGCGTTGCTGCATGCAGCAGCTGCGTGTGTGTGTAAACTGCCCCTCCCCTTCGCAAGCAGGCGGGGGAGATAGAGATGTTTCGTCTCGATTTACACATGCTATGACTCCGGGGATACCTCCATTCGCTTCGTCTTGATCTGTTGATGTTATTTAATGTCTCGTTTGTCCATTGTGACGGTGGGAAAGCCAGGGCAATGTCCCGGAGATATACTGAGAAATCTTTGAAACAGTATTTTCCTGCGATCACAGCTGTTCACAGCTACGAGGCTGGGACCGCTTTCATTCGCTTCGTCTTGATCTGTAGATGTTATTTAATGTCTCAGTTGTTCACTTTGATGGAGAAAAAGTTGTACATTTAGTGAATTCAGAGTTTCTAAGATGCAAAAGTAGGCATGTTTGAGTACTCAGGTCCAGTGGCTCACTAAGTTAATGCTCGCCCCTGGATGCGGTTGGTCGCGTGTTCGAATCCATGCTGTGGCATACTTTTTTTCATTTTCACCCTTTTTCTATGGATCTCCAAAAAGTCAACTTTGACTTTTTCTGAGTCTGGAGGAATTCAAGGGGAGTTTTCAAGGGACTCTAGCCACCTTATGAGGCACTATTTTCGAATACTTTTTTCCATTTTCACCCTTTTTCTATGGATCTCCAAAAAGTGAACTTTTACATTTTCTGAGTCTGGAGGAATTCATGGGGAGTTTTCAGGGGAGTGCATTCTCTCTGCCATCTCCTCCCTCTGTGTGCGTTGCTGCATGCAGCAGCTGCGTGTGTGTGTGTAAACTGCCCCTCCCCTTCGCAAGCAGGCGGGGGAGGGAGAGATGTTTCGTCTCGATTTACACATGCTATGACTCCGGGGGTACTTCCATTCGCTTTGTCTTGATCTGTTGATGTTATTTCATGTCTCGTTTGTCCATTGTGACGGTGGGAAAGCCAGGGAAATGTCCCGGAGATATACTGAGAAATCTTTGTAACAGCATTTTCCTGCGATCACAGCTGTTCACAGCTACGAGGCTGGGACCGCTTCCATTCGCTTCGTCTTGATCTGTAGATGTTATTTCATGTCTCATTTGTTCATTTTGATGGAGAAAAAGTTGTACATTTAGTGAATTCAGAGTGTCTAAGATGCACAAGTAGGCATATTTGAGTACTCAGGTCCAGTGGCTCACTGCGTTAACACTCGCCCCTGGATGCGGTTGGTCGCGTGTTCGAATCCATGCTATGGCATTCTTTTTTTCATTTTCACCCTTTTTCTATGGATCTCCAAAAAGTGATCTTTTACATTTTTCTGAGTCTGGAGGAATTCAAGGGGAGTTTTCGGGGGAGTGCGTTCTCTCTGCCATCTCCTCCCTGTGTGTTTGTTGCTGCATGCAGCAGCTGCGTGTGTGTGTAAACTGCCCCTCCCCCTCGCAAGCAGGCGGGGGAGAGAGAGATGTTTCGTCTCGATTTACACCTGCTATGACTCCGGGGGTACCTCCATTCGCTTCGTCTTGATCTGTTGATGTTATTTCATGTCTCGTTTGTCCATTGTGACGGTGGGAAAGCCAGGGAAATGTCCCGGAGATATACTGAGAAATCTTTGTAACAGCATTTTCCTGCGATCACATCTGTTCACAGCTACGAGGCTGGGACCGCTTCCATTCGCTTCGTCTTGATCTGTAGATGTTATTTCATGTCTCATTTGTTCATTTTGATGGAGAAAAAGTTGTACATTTAGTGAATTCAGAGTGTCTAAGATGCACAAGTAGGCATATTTGAGTACTCAGGTCCAGTGGCTCACTGCGTTAACACTCGCCCCTGGATGCGGTTGGTCGCGTGTTCGAATCCATGCTGTGGCATTCTTTTTTTCATTTTCACCCTTTTTCTATGGATCTCCAAAAAGTGATCTTTTACATTTTCTGAGTCTGGAGGAATTCAAGGGGAGTTTTCAAGGGACTCTACCCGCCTTATGAGGCACTATTTTCGACTACTTTTTTCCATTTTCACCCTTTTTCTATGGATCTCCAAAAAGTGAACTTTTACATTTTCTGAGTCTGGAGGAATTCAAGGGGAGTTTTCAGGGGAGTGCGTTCTCTCTGCCATCTCCTCCCTGTGTGTGCGTTGCTGCATGCAGCAGCTGCGTGTGTGTGTAAACTGCCCCTCCCCTTCGCAAGCAGGCGGGGGAGATAGAGATGTTTCGTCTCGATTTACACATGCTATGACTCCGGGGGTACCTCCATTCGCTTCGTCTTGATCTGTTGATGTTATTTAATGTCTCGTTTGTCCATTGTGACGGTGGGAAAGCCAGGGCAATGTCCCGGAGATATACTGAGAAATCTTTGTAACAGTATTTTCCTGCGATCACAGCTGTTCACAGCTACGAGGCTGGGACCGCTTTCATTCGCTTCGTCTTGATCTGTAGATGTTATTTAATGTCTCAGTTGTTCATTTTGATGGAGAAAAAGTTGTACATTTAGTGAATTCAGAGTTTCTAAGATGCAAAAGTAGGCATGTTTGAGTACTCAGGTCCAGTGGCTCACTGCGTTAATGCTCGCCCCTGGATGCGGTTGGTCGCGTGTTCGAATCCATGCTGTGGCATACTTTTTTTCATTTTCACCCTTTTTCTATGGATCTCCAAAAAGTCAACTTTGACTTTTTCTGAGTCTGGAGGAATTCAAGGGGAGTTTTCAAAGGACTCTACCCGCCTTATGAGGCACTATTTTCGAATACTTTTTTCCATTTTCACCCTTTTTCTATGGATCTCCAAAAAGTGAACTTTTACATTTTCTGAGTCTGGAGGAATTCAAGGGGAGTTTTTAGGGGAGTGCATTCTCTCTGCCATCTCCTCCCTGTGTGTGCGTTGCTGCATGCAGCAGCTGCGTGTGTGTGTGTAAACTGCCCCTCCCCTTCGCAAGCAGGCGGGGGAGAGAGAGATGTTTCGTCTCGATTTACACATGCTATGACTCCGGGGGTACTTCCATTCGCTTCGTCTTGATCTGTTGATGTTATTTCATGTCTCGTTTGTCCATTGTGACGGTGGGAAAGCCAGGGAAATGTCCCGGAGATATACTGAGAAATCTTTGTAACAGCATTTTCCTGCGATCACAGCTGTTCAAAGCTACGAGGCTGGGACCGCTTCCATTCGCTTCGTCTTGATCTGTAGATGTTATTTCATGTCTCATTTGTTCATTTTGATGGAGAAAAAGTTGTACATTTAGTGAATTCAGAGTGTCTAAGATGCAAAAGTAGGCATGGTTGAGTACTCATGTCCAGTGGCTCACTGCGTTAACGCTCGCCCCTGGATTTCTGTTGGTCGCGTGTTCGAATCCATGCTGTGGCATACTTTTTTTCATTTTCACCCTTTTTCTATGGATCTCCAAAAAGTCAACTTTGACTTTTTCTGAGTCTGGAGGAATTCAAGGGGAGTTTTCAAGGGACTCTACCCGCCTTATGAGGCACTATTTTCGAATACTTTTTTCCATTTTCACCCTTTTTCTATGGATCTCCAAAAAGTGAACTTTTACATTTTCTGAGTCTGGAGGAATTCAAGGGGAGTTTTCAGGGGAGTGCGTTCTCTCTGCCATCTCCTCCCTGTGTGTGCGTTGCTGCATGCAGCAGCTGCGTGTGTGTGTAAACTGCCCCTCCCCTTCGCAAGCAGGCGGGGGAGATAGAGATGTTTCGTCTCGATTTACACATGCTATGACTCCGGGGATACCTCCATTCGCTTCGTCTTGATCTGTTGATGTTATTTAATGTCTCGTTTGTCCATTGTGACGGTGGGAAAGCCAGGGCAATGTCCCGGAGATATACTGAGAAATCTTTGAAACAGTATTTTCCTGCGATCACAGCTGTTCACAGCTACGAGGCTGGGACCGCTTTCATTCGCTTCGTCTTGATCTGTAGATGTTATTTAATGTCTCAGTTGTTCACTTTGATGGAGAAAAAGTTGTACATTTAGTGAATTCAGAGTTTCTAAGATGCAAAAGTAGGCATGTTTGAGTACTCAGGTCCAGTGGCTCACTGCGTTAATGCTCGCCCCTGGATGCGGTTGGTCGCGTGTTCGAATCCATGCTATGGCATTCTTTTTTTCATTTTCACCCTTTTTCTATGGATCTCCAAAAAGTGATCTTTTACATTTTTCTGAGTCTGGAGGAATTCAAGGGGAGTTTTCAGGGGAGTGCGTTCTCTCTGCCATCTCCTCCCTGTGTGTTTGTTGCTTAATGCAGCAGCTGCGTGTGTGTGTAAACTGCCCCTCCCCCTCGCAAGCAGGCGGGGGAGAGAGAGATGTTTCGTCTCGATTTACACATGCTATGACTCCGGGGGTACCTCCATTCGCTTCGTCTTGATCTGTTGATGTTATTTCATGTCTCGTTTGTCCATTGTGACGGTGGGAAAGCCAGGGAAATGTCCCGGAGATATACTGAGAAATCTTTGTAACAGCATTTTCCTGCGATCACAGCTGTTCACAGCTACGAGGCTGGGACCGCTTCCATTCGCTTCGTCTTGATCTGTAGATGTTATTTAATGTCTCATTTGTTCATTTTGATGGAGAAAAGGTTGTACATTTAGTGAATTCAGAGTGTCTAAGATGCACAAGTAGGCATGTTTGAGTACTCAGGTCCAGTGGCTCACTGAGTTAACGCTCGCCCCTGGATGCGGTTGGTCGCGTGTTCGAATCCATGCTGTGGCATACTTTTTTTCATTTTCACCCTTTTTCTATGGATCTCCAAAAAGTCAACTTTGACTTTTTCTGAGTCTGGAGGAATTCAAGGGGAGTTTTCAAAGGACTCTACCCGCCTTATGAGGCACTATTTTCGAATACTTTTTTCCATTTTCACCCTTTTTCTATGGATCTCCAAAAAGTGAACTTTTACATTTTCTGAGTCTGGAGGAATTCAAGGGGAGTTTTCAGGGGAGTGCATTCTCTCTGCCATCTCCTCCCTGTGTGTGCGTTGCTGCATGCAGCAGCTGCGTGTGTGTGTGTAAACTGCCCCTCCCCTTCGCAAGCAGGCGGGGGAGGGAGAGATGTTTCGTCTCGATTTACACATGCTATGACTCCGGGGGTACCTCCATTCGCTTCGTCTTGATCTGTTGATGTTATTTAATGTCTCGTTTGTCCATTGTGACGGTGGGAAAGCCAGGGCAATGTCCCGGAGATATACTGAGAAATCTTTGTAACAGTATTTTCCTGCGATCACAGCTGTTCACAGCTACGAGGCTGGGACCGCTTTCATTCGCTTCGTCTTGATCTGTAGATGTTATTTAATGTCTCAGTTGTTCATTTTGATGGAGAAAAAGTTGTACATTTAGTGAATTCAGAGTTTCTAAGATGCAAAAGTAGGCATGTTTGAGTACTCAGGTCCAGTGGCTCACTGCGTTAATGCTCGCCCCTGGATGCTGTTGGTCGCGTGTTCGAATCCATGCTGTGGCATACTTTTTTTCATTTTCACCCTTTTTCTATGGATCTCCAAAAAGTCAACTTTGACTTTTTCTGAGTCTGGAGGAATTCAAGGGGAGTTTTCAAAGGACTCTACCCGCCTTATGAGGCACTATTTTCGAATACTTTTTTCCATTTTCACCCTTTTTCTATGGATCTCCAAAAAGTGAACTTTTACATTTTCTGAGTCTGGAGGAATTCAAGGGGAGTTTTCAGGGGAGTGCATTCTCTCTGCCATCTCCTCCCTGTGTGTGCGTTGCTGCATGCAGCAGCTGCGTGTGTGTGTGTAAACTGCCCCTCCCCTTCGCAAGCAGGCGGGGGAGAGAGAGATGTTTCGTCTCGATTTACACATGCTATGACTCCGGGGGTACTTCCATTCGCTTCGTCTTGATCTGTTGATGTTATTTCATGTCTCGTTTGTCCATTGTGACGGTGGGAAAGCCAGGGAAATGTCCCGGAGATATACTGAGAAATCTTTGTAACAGCATTTTCCTGCGATCACAGCTGTTCAAAGCTACGAGGCTGGGACCGCTTCCATTCGCTTCGTCTTGATCTGTAGATGTTATTTCATGTCTCATTTGTTCATTTTGATGGAGAAAAAGTTGTACATTTAGTGAATTCAGAGTGTCTAAGATGCAAAAGTAGGCATGGTTGAGTACTCATGTCCAGTGGCTCACTGCGTTAACGCTCGCCCCTGGATTTCTGTTGGTCGCGTGTTCGAATCCATGCTGTGGCATACTTTTTTTCATTTTCACCCTTTTTCTATGGCTCTCCAAAAAGTCAACTTTGACTTTTTCTGAGTCTGGAGGAATTCAAGGGGAGTTTTCAAGGGACTCTACCCGCCTTATGAGGCACTATTTTCGAATACTTTTTTCCATTTTCACCCTTTTTCTATGGATCTCCAAAAAGTGAACTTTTACATTTTCTGAGTCTGGAGGAATTCAAGGGGAGTTTTCAGGGGAGTGCGTTCTCTCTGCCATCTCCTCCCTGTGTGTGCGTTGCTGCATGCAGCAGCTGCGTGTGTGTGTAAACTGCCCCTCCCCTTCGCAAGCAGGCGGGGGAGATAGAGATGTTTCGTCTCGATTTACACATGCTATGACTCCGGGGATACCTCCATTCGCTTCGTCTTGATCTGTTGATGTTATTTAATGTCTCGTTTGTCCATTGTGACGGTGGGAAAGCCAGGGCAATGTCCCGGAGATATACTGAGAAATCTTTGAAACAGTATTTTCCTGAGATCACAGCTGTTCACAGCTACGAGGCTGGGACCGCTTTCATTCGCTTCGTCTTGATCTGTAGATGTTATTTAATGTCTCAGTTGTTCACTTTGATGGAGAAAAAGTTGTACATTTAGTGAATTCAGAGTTTCTAAGATGCAAAAGTAGGCATGTTTGAGTACTCAGGTCCAGTGGCTCACTAAGTTAATGCTCGCCCCTGGATGCGGTTGGTCGCGTGTTCGAATCCATGCTGTGGCATACTTTTTTTCATTTTCACCCTTTTTCTATGGATCTCCAAAAAGTCAACTTTGACTTTTTCTGAGTCTGGAGGAATTCAAGGGGAGTTTTCAAGGGACTCTAGCCACCTTATGAGGCACTATTTTCGAATACTTTTTTCCATTTTCACCCTTTTTCTATGGATCTCCAAAAAGTGAACTTTTACATTTTCTGAGTCTGGAGGAATTCATGGGGAGTTTTCAGGGGAGTGCATTCTCTCTGCCATCTCCTCCCTCTGTGTGCGTTGCTGCATGCAGCAGCTGCGTGTGTGTGTGTAAACTGCCCCTCCCCTTCGCAAGCAGGCGGGGGAGGGAGAGATGTTTCGTCTCGATTTACACATGCTATGACTCCGGGGGTACTTCCATTCGCTTTGTCTTGATCTGTTGATGTTATTTCATGTCTCGTTTGTCCATTGTGACGGTGGGAAAGCCAGGGAAATGTCCCGGAGATATACTGAGAAATCTTTGTAACAGCATTTTCCTGCGATCACAGCTGTTCACAGCTACGAGGCTGGGACCGCTTCCATTCGCTTCGTCTTGATCTGTAGATGTTATTTCATGTCTCATTTGTTCATTTTGATGGAGAAAAAGTTGTACATTTAGTGAATTCAGAGTGTCTAAGATGCACAAGTAGGCATATTTGAGTACTCAGGTCCAGTGGCTCACTGCGTTAACACTCGCCCCTGGATGCGGTTGGTCGCGTGTTCGAATCCATGCTATGGCATTCTTTTTTTCATTTTCACCCTTTTTCTATGGATCTCCAAAAAGTGATCTTTTACATTTTTCTGAGTCTGGAGGAATTCAAGGGGAGTTTTCGGGGGAGTGCGTTCTCTCTGCCATCTCCTCCCTGTGTGTTTGTTGCTGCATGCAGCAGCTGCGTGTGTGTGTAAACTGCCCCTCCCCCTCGCAAGCAGGCGGGGGAGAGAGAGATGTTTCGTCTCGATTTACACCTGCTATGACTCCGGGGGTACCTCCATTCGCTTCGTCTTGATCTGTTGATGTTATTTCATGTCTCGTTTGTCCATTGTGATGGTGGGAAAGCCAGGGAAATGTCCCGGAGATATACTGAGAAATCTTTGTAACAGCATTTTCCTGCGATCACATCTGTTCACAGCTACGAGGCTGGGACCGCTTCCATTCGCTTCGTCTTGATCTGTAGATGTTATTTCATGTCTCATTTGTTCATTTTGATGGAGAAAAAGTTGTACATTTAGTGAATTCAGAGTGTCTAAGATGCACAAGTAGGCATATTTGAGTACTCAGGTCCAGTGGCTCACTGCGTTAACACTCGCCCCTGGATGCGGTTGGTCGCGTGTTCGAATCCATGCTGTGGCATTCTTTTTTTCATTTTCACCCTTTTTCTATGGATCTCCAAAAAGTGATCTTTTACATTTTCTGAGTCTGGAGGAATTCAAGGGGAGTTTTCAAGGGACTCTACCCGCCTTATGAGGCACTATTTTCGAATACTTTTTTCCATTTTCACCCTTTTTCTATGGATCTCCAAAAAGTGAACTTTTACATTTTCTGAGTCTGGAGGAATTCAAGGGGAGTTTTCAGGGGAGTGCATTCTCTCTGCCATCTCCTCCCTGTGTGTGCGTTGCTGCATGCAGCAGCTGCGTGTGTGTGTGTAAACTGCCCCTCCCCTTCGCAAGCAGGCGGGGGAGAGAGAGATGTTTCGTCTCGATTTACACATGCTATGACTCCGGGGGTACCTCCATTCGCTTCGTCTTGATCTGTTGATGTTATTTAATGTCTCGTTTGTCCATTGTGACGGTGGGAAAGCCAGGGCAATGTCCCGGAGATATACTGAGAAATCTTTGTAACAGTATTTTCCTGCGATCACAGCTGTTCACAGCTACGAGGCTGGGACCGTTTTCATTCGCTTCGTCTTGATCTGTAGATGTTATTTAATGTCTCAGTTGTTCATTTTGATGGAGAAAAAGTTGTACATTTAGTGAATTCAGAGTTTCTAAGATGCAAAAGTAGGCATGTTTGAGTACTCAGGTCCAGTGGCTCACTGCGTTAATGCTCGCCCCTGGATGCGGTTGGTCGCGTGTTCGAATCCATGCTATGGCATTCTTTTTTTCATTTTCACCCTTTTTCTATGGATCTCCAAAAAGTGATCTTTTACATTTTTCTGATTCTGGAGGAATTCAAGGGGAGTTTTCAGGGGAGTGCGTTCTCTCTGCCATCTCCTCCCTGTGTGTGCGTTGCTGCATGCAGCAGCTGCGTGTGTGTGTAAACTGCCCCTCCCCTTCGCAAGCAGGCGGGGGAGATAGAGATGTTTCGTCTCGATTTACACATGCTATGACTCCGGGGGTACCTCCATTCGCTTCGTCTTGATCTGTTGATGTTATTTAATGTCTCGTTTGTCCATTGTGACGGTGGGAAAGCCAGGGCAATGTCCCGGAGATATACTGAGAAATCTTTGTAACAGTATTTTCCTGCGATCACAGCTGTTCACAGCTACGAGGCTGGGACCGCTTTCATTCGCTTCGTCTTGATCTGTAGATGTTATTTAATGTCTCAGTTGTTCATTTTGATGGAGAAAAAGTTGTACATTTAGTGAATTCAGAGTTTCTAAGATGCAAAAGTAGGCATGTTTGAGTACTCAGGTCCAGTGGCTCACTGCGTTAATGCTCGCCCCTGGATGCGGTTGGTCGCGTGTTCGAATCCATGCTATGGCATTCTTTTTTTCATTTTCACCCTTTTTCTATGGATCTCCAAAAAGTGATCTTTTACATTTTTCTGAGTCTGGAGGAATTCAAGGGGAGTTTTCAGGGGAGTGCGTTCTCTCTGCCATCTCCTCCCTGTGTGTTTGTTGCTGCATGCAGCAGCTGCGTGTGTGTGTAAACTGCCCCTCCCCCTCGCAAGCAGGCGGGGGAGAGAGAGATGTTTCGTCTCGATTTACACATGCTATGACTCCGGGGGTACCTCCATTCGCTTTGTCTTGATCTGTTGATGTTATTTCATGTCTCGTTTGTCCATTGTGACCGTGGGAAAGCCAGGGAAATGTCCCGGAGATATACTGAGAAATCTTTGTAACAGCATTTTCCTGCGATCACAGCTGTTCACAGCTACGAGGCTGGGACCGCTTCCATTCGCTTCGTCTTGATCTGTAGATGTTATTTAATGTCTCATTTGTTCATTTTGATGGAGAAAAGGTTGTACATTTAGTGAATTCAGAGTGTCTAAGATGCACAAGTAGGCATGTTTGAGTACTCAGGTCCAGTGGCTCACTGAGTTAATGCTCGCCCCTGGATGCGGTTGGTCGCGTGTTCGAATCCATGCTGTGGCATACTTTTTTTCATTTTCACCCTTTTTCTATGGATCTCCAAAAAGTCAACTTTGACTTTTTCTGAGTCTGGAGGAATTCAAGGGGAGTTTTCAAAGGACTCTACCCGCCTTATGAGGCACTATTTTCGAATACTTTTTTCCATTTTCACCCTTTTTCTATGGATCTCCAAAAAGTGAACTTTTACATTTTCTGAGTCTGGAGGAATTCAAGGGGAGTTTTCAGGGGAGTGCATTCTCTCTGCCATCTCCTCCCTGTGTGTGCGTTGCTGCATGCAGCAGCTGCGTGTGTGTGTGTAAACTGCCCCTCCCCTTCGCAAGCAGGCGGGGGAGGGAGAGATGTTTCGTCTCGATTTACACATGCTATGACTCCGGGGGTACTTCCATTCGCTTTGTCTTGATCTGTTGATGTTATTTCATGTCTCGTTTGTCCATTGTGACGGTGGGAAAGCCAGGGAAATGTCCCGGAGATATACTGAGAAATCTTTGTAACAGCATTTTCCTGCGATCACAGCTGTTCACAGCTACGAGGCTGGGACCGCTTCCATTCGCTTCGTCTTGATCTGTAGATGTTATTTCATGTCTCATTTGTTCATTTTGATGGAGAAAAAGTTGTACATTTAGTGAATTCAGAGTGTCTAAGATGCACAAGTAGGCATATTTGAGTACTCAGGTCCAGTGGCTCACTGCGTTAACACTCGCCCCTGGATGCGGTTGGTCGCGTGTTCGAATCCATGCTGTGGCATTCTTTTTTTCATTTTCACGCTTTTTCTATGGATCTCCAAAAAGTGATCTTTTACATTTTCTGAGTCTGGAGGAATTCAAGGGGAGTTTTCAGGGGAGTGCGTTCTCTCTGCCATCTCCTCCCTGTGTGTGTGTTGCTGCATGCAGCAGCTGCGTGTGTGTGTAAACTGCCCCTCCCTCTCGCAAGCAGGCGTGGGAGAGAGAGATGTTTCGTCTCGATGTACACATGCTATGACTCCGGGGGTACCTCCATTCGCTTTGTCTTGATCTGTTGATGTTATTTCATGTCTCGTTTGTCCATTGTGACGGTGGGAAAGCCAGGGAAATGTCCCGGAGATATACTGAGAAATCTTTGTAACAGCATTTTCCTGCGATCACAGCTGTTCACAGCTACGAGGCTGGGACCGCTTCCATTCGCTTCGTCTTGATCTGTAGATGTTATTTAATGTCTCATTTGTTCATTTTGATGGAGAAAAAGTTGTACATTTAGTGAATTCAGAGTTTCTAAGATGCACAAGTAGGCATGTTTGAGTACTCAGGTCCAGTGGCTCACTGCGTTAACGCTCGCCCCTGGATGCGGTTTTTCGCGTGTTCGAGTCCATGCTGTGGCATACTTTTTTTCATTTTCACCCTTTTTCTATGGATCTCCAAAAAGTCAACTTTGACTTTTTCTGAGTCTGGAGGAATTCAAGGGGAGTTTTCAAGGGACTCTACCCGCCTTATGAGGCACTATTTTCGAATACTTTTTTCCATTTTCACCCTTTTTCTATGGATCTCCAAAAAGTTAACTTTTACATTTTCTGAGTCTGCAGGAATTCAAGGGGAGTTTTCAGGGGAGTGCATTCTCTCTGCCATCTCCTCCCTGTGTGTGCGTGGCTGCATGCAGCAGCTGCGTGTGTGTGTGTAAACTGCCCCTCCCCTTCGCAAGCAGGCGGGGGAGAGAGAGATGTTTCGTCTCAATTTACACATGCTATGACTCCGGGGGTACTTCCATTCGCTTCGTCTTGATCTGTTGATGTTATTTCTTGTCTCGTTTGTCCATTGTGACGGTGGGAAAGCCAGGGAAATGTCCCGGAGATATACTGAGAAATCTTTGTAACAGCATTTTCCTGCGATCACAGCTGTTCACAGCTACGAGGCTGGGACCGCTTCCATTCGCTTCGTCTTGATCTGTAGATGTTATTTCATGTCTCATTTGTTCATTTTGATGGAGAAAAAGTTGTACATTTAGTGAATTCAGAGTGTCTAAGATGCACAAGTAGGCATATTTGAGTACTCAGGTCCAGTGGCTCACTGCGTTAACACTCGCCCCTGGATGCGGTTGGTCGCGTGTTCGAATCCATGCTGTGGCATTCTTTTTTTCATTTTCACCCTTTTTCTATGGATCTCCAAAAAGTGATCTTTTACATTTTCTGAGTCTGGAGGAATTCAAGGGGAGTTTTCAAGGGACTCTACCCGCCTTATGAGGCACTATTTTCGAATACTTTTTTCCATTTTCACCCTTTTTCTATGGATCTCCAAAAAGTGAACTTTTACATTTTCTGAGTCTGGAGGAATTCAAGGGGAGTTTTCAGGGGAGTGCGTTCTCTCTGCCATCTCCTCCCTGTGTGTGCGTTGCTGCATGCAGCAGCTGCGTGTGTGTGTAAACTGCCCCTCCCCTTCGCAAGCAGGCGGGGGAGATAGAGATGTTTCGTCTCGATTTACACATGCTATGACTCCGGGGGTACCTCCATTCGCTTCGTCTTGATCTGTTGATGTTATTTAATGTCTCGTTTGTCCATTGTGACGGTGGGAAAGCCAGGGCAATGTCCCGGAGATATACTGAGAAATCTTTGTAACAGTATTTTCCTGCGATCACAGCTGTTCACAGCTACGAGGCTGGGACCGCTTTCATTCGCTTCGTCTTGATCTGTAGATGTTATTTAATGTCTCAGTTGTTCATTTTGATGGAGAAAAAGTTGTACATTTAGTGAATTCAGAGTTTCTAAGATGCAAAAGTAGGCATGTTTGAGTACTCAGGTCCAGTGGCTCACTGCGTTAATGCTCGCCCCTGGATGCGGTTGGTCGCGTGTTCGAATCCATGCTGTGGCATACTTTTTTTCATTTTCACCCTTTTTCTATGGATCTCCAAAAAGTCAACTTTGACTTTTTCTGAGTCTGGAGGAATTCAAGGGGAGTTTTCAAAGGACTCTACCCGCCTTATGAGGCACTATTTTCGAATACTTTTTTCCATTTTCACCCTTTTTCTATGGATCTCCAAAAAGTGAACTTTTACATTTTCTGAGTCTGGAGGAATTCAAGGGGAGTTTTCAGGGGAGTGCATTCTCTCTGCCATCTCCTCCCTGTGTGTGCGTTGCTGCATGCAGCAGCTGCGTGTGTGTGTGTAAACTGCCCCTCCCCTTCGCAAGCAGGCGGGGGAGAGAGAGATGTTTCGTCTCGATTTACACATGCTATGACTCCGGGGGTACTTCCATTCGCTTCGTCTTGATCTGTTGATGTTATTTCATGTCTCGTTTGTCCATTGTGACGGTGGGAAAGCCAGGGAAATGTCCCGGAGATATACTGAGAAATCTTTGTAACAGCATTTTCCTGCGATCACAGCTGTTCAAAGCTACGAGGCTGGGACCGCTTCCATTCGCTTCGTCTTGATCTGTAGATGTTATTTCATGTCTCATTTGTTCATTTTGATGGAGAAAAAGTTGTACATTTAGTGAATTCAGAGTGTCTAAGATGCAAAAGTAGGCATGGTTGAGTACTCATGTCCAGTGGCTCACTGCGTTAACGCTCGCCCCTGGATTTCTGTTGGTCGCGTGTTCGAATCCATGCTGTGGCATACTTTTTTTCATTTTCACCCTTTTTCTATGGATCTCCAAAAAGTCAACTTTGACTTTTTCTGAGTCTGGAGGAATTCAAGGGGAGTTTTCAAGGGACTCTACCCGCCTTATGAGGCACTATTTTCGAATACTTTTTTCCATTTTCACCCTTTTTCTATGGATCTCCAAAAAGTGAACTTTTACATTTTCTGAGTCTGGAGGAATTCAAGGGGAGTTTTCAGGGGAGTGCGTTCTCTCTGCCATCTCCTCCCTGTGTGTGCGTTGCTGCATGCAGCAGCTGCGTGTGTGTGTAAACTGCCCCTCCCCTTCGCAAGCAGGCGGGGGAGATAGAGATGTTTCGTCTCGATTTACACATGCTATGACTCCGGGGATACCTCCATTCGCTTCGTCTTGATCTGTTGATGTTATTTAATGTCTCGTTTGTCCATTGTGACGGTGGGAAAGCCAGGGCAATGTCCCGGAGATATACTGAGAAATCTTTGAAACAGTATTTTCCTGCGATCACAGCTGTTCACAGCTACGAGGCTGGGACCGCTTTCATTCGCTTCGTCTTGATCTGTAGATGTTATTTAATGTCTCAGTTGTTCACTTTGATGGAGAAAAAGTTGTACATTTAGTGAATTCAGAGTTTCTAAGATGCAAAAGTAGGCATGTTTGAGTACTCAGGTCCAGTGGCTCACTGCGTTAATGCTCGCCCCTGGATGCGGTTGGTCGCGTGTTCGAATCCATGCTATGGCATTCTTTTTTTCATTTTCACCCTTTTTCTATGGATCTCCAAAAAGTGATCTTTTACATTTTTCTGAGTCTGGAGGAATTCAAGGGGAGTTTTCAGGGGAGTGCGTTCTCTCTGCCATCTCCTCCCTGTGTGTTTGTTGCTGCATGCAGCAGCTGCGTGTGTGTGTAAACTGCCCCTCCCCCTCGCAAGCAGGCGGGGGAGAGAGAGATGTTTCGTCTCGATTTACACATGCTATGACTCCGGGGGTACCTCCATTCGCTTCGTCTTGATCTGTTGATGTTATTTCATGTCTCGTTTGTCCATTGTGACGGTGGGAAAGCCAGGGAAATGTCCCGGAGATATACTGAGAAATCTTTGTAACAGCATTTTCCTGCGATCACAGCTGTTCACAGCTACGAGGCTGGGACCGCTTCCATTCGCTTCGTCTTGATCTGTAGATGTTATTTAATGTCTCATTTGTTCATTTTGATGGAGAAAAGGTTGTACATTTAGTGAATTCAGAGTGTCTAAGATGCACAAGTAGGCATGTTTGAGTACTCAGGTCCAGTGGCTCACTGAGTTAACGCTCGCCCCTGGATGCGGTTGGTCGCGTGTTCGAATCCATGCTGTGGCATACTTTTTTTCATTTTCACCCTTTTTCTATGGATCTCCAAAAAGTCAACTTTGACTTTTTCTGAGTCTGGAGGAATTCAAGGGGAGTTTTCAAAGGACTCTACCCGCCTTATGAGGCACTATTTTCGAATACTTTTTTCCATTTTCACCCTTTTTCTATGGATCTCCAAAAAGTGAACTTTTACATTTTCTGAGTCTGGAGGAATTCAAGGGGAGTTTTCAGGGGAGTGCATTCTCTCTGCCATCTCCTCCCTGTGTGTGCGTTGCTGCATGCAGCAGCTGCGTGTGTGTGTGTAAACTGCCCCTCCCCTTCGCAAGCAGGCGGGGGAGGGAGAGATGTTTCGTCTCGATTTACACATGCTATGACTCCGGGGGTACCTCCATTCGCTTCGTCTTGATCTGTTGATGTTATTTAATGTCTCGTTTGTCCATTGTGACGGTGGGAAAGCCAGGGCAATGTCCCGGAGATATACTGAGAAATCTTTGTAACAGTATTTTCCTGCGATCACAGCTGTTCACAGCTACGAGGCTGGGACCGCTTTCATTCGCTTCGTCTTGATCTGTAGATGTTATTTAATGTCTCAGTTGTTCATTTTGATTGAGAAAAAGTTGTACATTTAGTGAATTCAGAGTTTCTAAGATGCAAAAGTAGGCATGTTTGAGTACTCAGGTCCAGTGGCTCACTGCGTTAATGCTCGCCCCTGGATGCGGTTGGTCGCGTGTTCGAATCCATGCTGTGGCATACTTTTTTTCATTTTCACCCTTTTTCTATGGATCTCCAAAAAGTCAACTTTGACTTTTTCTGAGTCTGGAGGAATTCAAGGGGAGTTTTCAAAGGACTCTACCCGCCTTATGAGGCACTATTTTCGAATACTTTTTTCCATTTTCACCCTTTTTCTATGGATCTCCAAAAAGTGAACTTTTACATTTTCTGAGTCTGGAGGAATTCAAGGGGAGTTTTCAGGGGAGTGCATTCTCTCTGCCATCTCCTCCCTGTGTGTGCGTTGCTGCATGCAGCAGCTGCGTGTGTGTGTGTAAACTGCCCCTCCCCTTCGCAAGCAGGCGGGGGAGAGAGAGATGTTTCGTCTCGATTTACACATGCTATGACTCCGGGGGTACTTCCATTCGCTTCGTCTTGATCTGTTGATGTTATTTCATGTCTCGTTTGTCCCTTGTGACGGTGGGAAAGCCAGGGAAATGTCCCGGAGATATACTGAGAAATCTTTGTAACAGCATTTTCCTGCGATCACAGCTGTTCAAAGCTACGAGGCTGGGACCGCTTCCATTCGCTTCGTCTTGATCTGTAGATGTTATTTCATGTCTCATTTGTTCATTTTGATGGAGAAAAAGTTGTACATTTAGTGAATTCAGAGTGTCTAAGATGCAAAAGTAGGCATGGTTGAGTACTCATGTCCAGTGGCTCACTGCGTTAACGCCCGCCCCTGGATTTCTGTTGGTCGCGTGTTCGAATCCATGCTGTGGCATACTTTTTTTCATTTTCACCCTTTTTCTATGGATCTCCAAAAAGTCAACTTTGACTTTTTCTGAGTCTGGAGGAATTCAAGGGGAGTTTTCAAGGGACTCTACCCGCCTTATGAGGCACTATTTTCGAATACTTTTTTCCATTTTCACCCTTTTTCTATGGATCTCCAAAAAGTGAACTTTTACATTTTCTGAGTCTGGAGGAATTCAAGGGGAGTTTTCAGGGGAGTGCGTTCTCTCTGCCATCTCCTCCCTGTGTGTGCGTTGCTGCATGCAGCAGCTGCGTGTGTGTGTAAACTGCCCCTCCCCTTCGCAAGCAGGCGGGGGAGATAGAGATGTTTCGTCTCGATTTACACATGCTATGACTCCGGGGATACCTCCATTCGCTTCGTCTTGATCTGTTGATGTTATTTAATGTCTCGTTTGTCCATTGTGACGGTGGGAAAGCCAGGGCAATGTCCCGGAGATATACTGAGAAATCTTTGAAACAGTATTTTCCTGAGATCACAGCTGTTCACAGCTACGAGGCTGGGACCGCTTTCATTCGCTTCGTCTTGATCTGTAGATGTTATTTAATGTCTCAGTTGTTCACTTTGATGGAGAAAAAGTTGTACATTTAGTGAATTCAGAGTTTCTAAGATGCAAAAGTAGGCATGTTTGAGTACTCAGGTCCAGTGGCTCACTAAGTTAATGCTCGCCCCTGGATGCGGTTGGTCGCCTGTTCGAATCCATGCTGTGGCATACTTTTTTTCATTTTCACCCTTTTTCTATGGATCTCCAAAAAGTCAACTTTGACTTTTTCTGAGTCTGGAGGAATTCAAGGGGAGTTTTCAAGGGACTCTAGCCACCTTATGAGGCACTATTTTCGAATACTTTTTTCCATTTTCACCCTTTTTCTATGGATCTCCAAAAAGTGAACTTTTACATTTTCTGAGTCTGGAGGAATTCATGGGGAGTTTTCAGGGGAGTGCATTCTCTCTGCCATCTCCTCCCTCTGTGTGCGTTGCTGCATGCAGCAGCTGCGTGTGTGTGTGTAAACTGCCCCTCCCCTTCGCAAGCAGGCGGGGGAGGGAGAGATGTTTCGTCTCGATTTACACATGCTATGACTCCGGGGGTACTTCCATTCGCTTTGTCTTGATCTGTTGATGTTATTTCATGTCTCGTTTGTCCATTGTGACGGTGGGAAAGCCAGGGAAATGTCCCGGAGATATACTGAGAAATCTTTGTAACAGCATTTTCCTGCGATCACAGCTGTTCACAGCTACGAGGCTGGGACCGCTTCCATTCGCTTCGTCTTGATCTGTAGATGTTATTTCATGTCTCATTTGTTCATTTTGATGGAGAAAAAGTTGTACATTTAGTGAATTCAGAGTGTCTAAGATGCACAAGTAGGCATATTTGAGTACTCAGGTCCA
The DNA here is from genome assembly GCF_949606895.1 of Notothenia rossii. Classification (NCBI taxonomy): domain Eukaryota; kingdom Metazoa; phylum Chordata; class Actinopteri; order Perciformes; family Nototheniidae; genus Notothenia; species Notothenia rossii. The sequence goes on along the minus strand of NW_027639542.1, from coordinate 1,506,055 downwards.
GTGGCTCACTGCGTTAACACTCGCCCCTGGATGCGGTTGGTCGCGTGTTCGAATCCATGCTATGGCATTCTTTTTTTCATTTTCACCCTTTTTCTATGGATCTCCAAAAAGTGATCTTTTACATTTTTCTGAGTCTGGAGGAATTCAAGGGGAGTTTTCGGGGGAGTGCGTTCTCTCTGCCATCTCCTCCCTGTGTGTTTGTTGCTGCATGCAGCAGCTGCGTGTGTGTGTAAACTGCCCCTCCCCCTCGCAAGCAGGCGGGGGAGAGAGAGATGTTTCGTCTCGATTTACACCTGCTATGACTCCGGGGGTACCTCCATTCGCTTCGTCTTGATCTGTTGATGTTATTTCATGTCTCGTTTGTCCATTGTGATGGTGGGAAAGCCAGGGAAATGTCCCGGAGATATACTGAGAAATCTTTGTAACAGCATTTTCCTGCGATCACATCTGTTCACAGCTACGAGGCTGGGACCGCTTCCATTCGCTTCGTCTTGATCTGTAGATGTTATTTCATGTCTCATTTGTTCATTTTGATGGAGAAAAAAGTTGTACATTTAGTGAATTCAGAGTGTCTAAGATGCACAAGTAGGCATATTTGAGTACTCAGGTCCAGTGGCTCACTGCGTTAACACTCGCCCCTGGATGCGGTTGGTCGCGTGTTCGAATCCATGCTGTGGCATTCTTTTTTTCATTTTCACCCTTTTTCTATGGATCTCCAAAAAGTGATCTTTTACATTTTCTGAGTCTGGAGGAATTCAAGGGGAGTTTTCAAGGGACTCTACCCGCCTTATGAGGCACTATTTTCGAATACTTTTTTCCATTTTCACCCTTTTTCTATGGATCTCCAAAAAGTGAACTTTTACATTTTCTGAGTCTGGAGGAATTCAAGGGGAGTTTTCAGGGGAGTGCATTCTCTCTGCCATCTCCTCCCTGTGTGTGCGTTGCTGCATGCAGCAGCTGCGTGTGTGTGTGTAAACTGCCCCTCCCCTTCGCAAGCAGGCGGGGGAGAGAGAGATGTTTCGTCTCGATTTACACATGCTATGACTCCGGGGGTACCTCCATTCGCTTCGTCTTGATCTGTTGATGTTATTTAATGTCTCGTTTGTCCATTGTGACGGTGGGAAAGCCAGGGCAATGTCCCGGAGATATACTGAGAAATCTTTGTAACAGTATTTTCCTGCGATCACAGCTGTTCACAGCTACGAGGCTGGGACCGTTTTCATTCGCTTCGTCTTGATCTGTAGATGTTATTTAATGTCTCAGTTGTTCATTTTGATGGAGAAAAAGTTGTACATTTAGTGAATTCAGAGTTTCTAAGATGCAAAAGTAGGCATGTTTGAGTACTCAGGTCCAGTGGCTCACTGCGTTAATGCGCGCCCCTGGATGCGGTTGGTCGCGTGTTCGAATCCATGCTATGGCATTCTTTTTTTCATTTTCACCCTTTTTCTATGGATCTCCAAAAAGTGATCTTTTACATTTTTCTGATTCTGGAGGAATTCAAGGGGAGTTTTCAGGGGAGTGCGTTCTCTCTGCCATCTCCTCCCTGTGTGTGCGTTGCTGCATGCAGCAGCTGCGTGTGTGTGTAAACTGCCCCTCCCCTTCGCAAGCAGGCGGGGGAGATAGAGATGTTTCGTCTCGATTTACACATGCTATGACTCCGGGGGTACCTCCATTCGCTTCGTCTTGATCTGTTGATGTTATTTAATGTCTCGTTTGTCCATTGTGACGGTGGGAAAGCCAGGGCAATGTCCCGGAGATATACTGAGAAATCTTTGTAACAGTATTTTCCTGCGATCACAGCTGTTCACAGCTACGAGGCTGGGACCGCTTTCATTCGCTTCGTCTTGATCTGTAGATGTTATTTAATGTCTCAGTTGTTCATTTTGATGGAGAAAAAGTTGTACATTTAGTGAATTCAGAGTTTCTAAGATGCAAAAGTAGGCATGTTTGAGTACTCAGGTCCAGTGGCTCACTGCGTTAATGCTCGCCCCTGGATGCGGTTGGTCGCGTGTTCGAATCCATGCTATGGCATTCTTTTTTTCATTTTCACCCTTTTTCTATGGATCTCCAAAAAGTGATCTTTTACATTTTTCTGAGTCTGGAGGAATTCAAGGGGAGTTTTCAGGGGAGTGCGTTCTCTCTGCCATCTCCTCCCTGTGTGTTTGTTGCTGCATGCAGCAGCTGCGTGTGTGTGTAAACTGCCCCTCCCCCTCGCAAGCAGGCGGGGGAGAGAGAGATGTTTCGTCTCGATTTACACATGCTATGACTCCGGGGGTACCTCCATTCGCTTTGTCTTGATCTGTTGATGTTATTTCATGTCTCGTTTGTCCATTGTGACGGTGGGAAAGCCAGGGAAATGTCCCGGAGATATACTGAGAAATCTTTGTAACAGCATTTTCCTGCGATCACAGCTGTTCACAGCTACGAGGCTGGGACCGCTTCCATTCGCTTCGTCTTGATCTGTAGATGTTATTTAATGTCTCATTTGTTCATTTTGATGGAGAAAAGGTTGTACATTTAGTGAATTCAGAGTGTCTAAGATGCACAAGTAGGCATGTTTGAGTACTCAGGTCCAGTGGCTCACTGAGTTAATGCTCGCCCCTGGATGCGGTTGGTCGCGTGTTCGAATCCATGCTGTGGCATACTTTTTTTCATTTTCACCCTTTTTCTATGGATCTCCAAAAAGTCAACTTTGACTTTTTCTGAGTCTGGAGGAATTCAAGGGGAGTTTTCAAAGGACTCTACCCGCCTTATGAGGCACTATTTTCGAATACTTTTTTCCATTTTCACCCTTTTTCTATGGATCTCCAAAAAGTGAACTTTTACATTTTCTGAGTCTGGAGGAATTCAAGGGGAGTTTTCAGGGGAGTGCATTCTCTCTGCCATCTCCTCCCTGTGTGTGCGTTGCTGCATGCAGCAGCTGCGTGTGTGTGTGTAAACTGCCCCTCCCCTTCGCAAGCAGGCGGGGGAGGGAGAGATGTTTCGTCTCGATTTACACATGCTATGACTCCGGGGGTACTTCCATTCGCTTTGTCTTGATCTGTTGATGTTATTTCATGTCTCGTTTGTCCATTGTGACGGTGGGAAAGCCAGGGAAATGTCCCGGAGATATACTGAGAAATCTTTGTAACAGCATTTTCCTGCGATCACAGCTGTTCACAGCTACGAGGCTGGGACCGCTTCCATTCGCTTCGTCTTGATCTGTAGATGTTATTTCATGTCTCATTTGTTCATTTTGATGGAGAAAAAGTTGTACATTTAGTGAATTCAGAGTGTCTAAGATGCACAAGTAGGCATATTTGAGTACTCAGGTCCAGTGGCTCACTGCGTTAACACTCGCCCCTGGATGCGGTTGGTCGCGTGTTCGAATCCATGCTGTGGCATTCTTTTTTTCATTTTCACGCTTTTTCTATGGATCTCCAAAAAGTGATCTTTTACATTTTCTGAGTCTGGAGGAATTCAAGGGGAGTTTTCAGGGGAGTGCGTTCTCTCTGCCATCTCCTCCCTGTGTGTGTGTTGCTGCATGCAGCAGCTGCGTGTGTGTGTGTAAACTGCCCCTCCCTCTCGCAAGCAGGCGTGGGAGAGAGAGATGTTTCGTCTCGATGTACACATGCTATGACTCCGGGGGTACCTCCATTCGCTTTGTCTTGATCTGTTGATGTTATTTCATGTCTCGTTTGTCCATTGTGACGGTGGGAAAGCCAGGGAAATGTCCCGGAGATATACTGAGAAATCTTTGTAACAGCATTTTCCTGCGATCACAGCTGTTCACAGCTACGAGGCTGGGACCGCTTCCATTCGCTTCGTCTTGATCTGTAGATGTTATTTAATGTCTCATTTGTTCATTTTGATGGAGAAAAAGTTGTACATTTAGTGAATTCAGAGTTTCTAAGATGCACAAGTAGGCATGTTTGAGTACTCAGGTCCAGTGGCTCACTGCGTTAACGCTCGCCCCTGGATGCGGTTGGTCGCGTGTTCGAGTCCATGCTGTGGCATACTTTTTTTCATTTTCACCCTTTTTCTATGGATCTCCAAAAAGTCAACTTTGACTTTTTCTGAGTCTGGAGGAATTCAAGGGGAGTTTTCAAGGGACTCTACCCGCCTTATGAGGCACTATTTTCGAATACTTTTTTCCATTTTCACCCTTTTTCTATGGATCTCCAAAAAGTTAACTTTTACATTTTCTGAGTCTGCAGGAATTCAAGGGGAGTTTTCAGGGGAGTGCATTCTCTCTGCCATCTCCTCCCTGTGTGTGCGTGGCTGCATGCAGCAGCTGCGTGTGTGTGTGTAAACTGCCCCTCCCCTTCGCAAGCAGGCGGGGGAGAGAGAGATGTTTCGTCTCAATTTACACATGCTATGACTCCGGGGGTACTTCCATTCGCTTCGTCTTGATCTGTTGATGTTATTTCTTGTCTCGTTTGTCCATTGTGACGGTGGGAAAGCCAGGGAAACGTCCCGGAGATATACTGAGAAATCTTTGTAACAGCATTTTCCTGCGATCACAGCTGTTCACAGCTACGAGGCTGGGACCGATTCCATTCGCTTCGTCTTGATCTGTAGATGTTATTTCATGTCTCATTTGTTCATTTTAATGGAGAAAAAGTTGTACATTTAGTGAATTCAGAGTGTCTAAGATGCAAAAGTAGGCATGTTTGAGTACTCATGTCCAGTGGCTCACTGCGTTAACGCTCGCCCCTGGATGTGGTTGGTCGCGTGTTCAAATCCATGCTGTGGCATACTTTTTTTCATTTTCACCCTTTTTCTATGGATCTCCAAAAAGTCAACTTTGACTTTTTCTGAGTCTGGAGGAATTCAAGGGGAGTTTTCAAGGGACTCTACCCGCCTTATGATGCACTATTTTCGAATACTTTTTTCCATTTTCACCCTTTTTCTATGGATCTCCAAAAAGTGATCTTTTACATTTTCTGAGTCTGGAGGAATTCAAGGGGAGTTTTCAGGGGAGTGCGTTCTCTCTGCCATCTCCTCCTTGTGTGTGCGTTGCTGCATGCAGCAGCTGCGTGTGTGTGTAAACTGCCCCTCCCCTTCGCAAGCAGGCGGGGGAGATAGAGATGTTTCGTCTCGATTTACACATGCTATGACTCCGGGGGTACCTCCATTCGCTTCGTCTTGATCTGTTGATGTTATTTAATGTCTCGTTTGTCCATTGTGACGGTGGGAAAGCCAGGGCAATGTCCCGGAGATATACTGAGAAATCTTTGTAACAGTATTTTCCTGCGATCACAGCTGTTCACAGCTACGAGGCTGGGACCGCTTTCATTCGCTTCGTCTTGATCTGTAGATGTTATTTAATGTCTCAGTTGTTCATTTTGATGGAGAAAAAGTTGTACATTTAGTGAATTCAGAGTTTCTAAGATGCAAAAGTAGGCATGTTTGAGTACTCAGGTCCAGTGGCTCACTGCGTTAATGCTCGCCCCTGGATGCGGTTGGTCGCGTGTTCGAATCCATGCTGTGGCATACTTTTTTTCATTTTCACCCTTTTTCTATGGATCTCCAAAAAGTCAAATTTGACTTTTTCTGAGTCTGGAGGAATTCAAGGGGAGTTTTCAAAGGACTCTACCCGCCTTATGAGGCACTATTTTCGAATACTTTTTTCCATTTTCACCCTTTTTCTATGGATCTCCAAAAAGTGAACTTTTACATTTTCTGAGTCTGGAGGAATTCAAGGGGAGTTTTCAGGGGAGTGCATTCTCTCTGCCATCTCCTCCCTGTGTGTGCGTTGCTGCATGCAGCAGCTGCGTGTGTGTGTGTAAACTGCCCCTCCCCTTCGCAAGCAGGCGGGGGAGAGAGAGATGTTTCGTCTCGATTTACACATGCTATGACTCCGGGGGTACTTCCATTCGCTTCGTCTTGATCTGTTGATGTTATTTCATGTCTCGTTTGTCCATTGTGACGGTGGGAAAGCCAGGGAAATGTCCCGGAGATATACTGAGAAATCTTTGTAACAGCATTTTCCTGCGATCACAGCTGTTCAAAGCTACGAGGCTGGGACCGCTTCCATTCGCTTCGTCTTGATCTGTAGATGTTATTTCATGTCTCATTTGTTCATTTTGATGGAGAAAAAGTTGTACATTTAGTGAATTCAGAGTGTCTAAGATGCAAAAGTAGGCATGGTTGAGTACTCATGTCCAGTGGCTCACTGCGTTAACGCTCGCCCCTGGATTTCTGTTGGTCGCGTGTTCGAATCCATGCTGTGGCATACTTTTTTTCATTTTCACCCTTTTTCTATGGATCTCCAAAAAGTCAACTTTGACTTTTTCTGAGTCTGGAGGAATTCAAGGGGAGTTTTCAAGGGACTCTACCCGCCTTATGAGGCACTATTTTCGAATACTTTTTTCCATTTTCACCCTTTTTCTATGGATCTCCAAAAAGTGAACTTTTACATTTTCTGAGTCTGGAGGAATTCAAGGGGAGTTTTCAGGGGAGTGCGTTCTCTCTGCCATCTCCTCCCTGTGTGTGCGTTGCTGCATGCAGCAGCTGCGTGTGTGTGTAAACTGCCCCTCCCCTTCGCAAGCAGGCGGGGGAGATAGAGATGTTTCGTCTCGATTTACACATGCTATGACTCCGGGGATACCTCCATTCGCTTCGTCTTGATCTGTTGATGTTATTTAATGTCTCGTTTGTCCATTGTGACGGTGGGAAAGCCAGGGCAATGTCCCGGAGATATACTGAGAAATCTTTGAAACAGTATTTTCCTGCGATCACAGCTGTTCACAGCTACGAGGCTGGGACCGCTTTCATTCGCTTCGTCTTGATCTGTAGATGTTATTTCATGTCTCATTTGTTCATTTTGATGGAGAAAAAGTTGTACATTTAGTGAATTCAGAGTGTCTAAGATGCACAAGTAGGCATATTTGAGTACTCAGGTCCAGTGGCTCACTGCGTTAACACTCGCCCCTGGATGCGGTTGGTCGCGTGTTCGAATCCATGCTGTGGCATTCTTTTTTTCATTTTCACGCTTTTTCTATGGATCTCCAAAAAGTGATCTTTTACATTTTCTGAGTCTGGAGGAATTCAAGGGGAGTTTTCAGGGGAGTGCGTTCTCTCTGCCATCTCCTCCCTGTGTGTGTGTTGCTGCATGCAGCAGCTGCGTGTGTGTGTGTAAACTGCCCCTCCCTCTCGCAAGCAGGCGTGGGAGAGAGAGATGTTTCGTCTCGATGTACACATGCTATGACTCCGGGGGTACCTCCATTCGCTTTGTCTTGATCTGTTGATGTTATTTCATGTCTCGTTTGTCCATTGTGACGGTGGGAAAGCCAGGGAAATGTCCCGGAGATATACTGAGAAATCTTTGTAACAGCATTTTCCTGCGATCACAGCTGTTCACAGCTACGAGGCTGGGACCGCTTCCATTCGCTTCGTCTTGATCTGTAGATGTTATTTAATGTCTCATTTGTTCATTTTGATGGAGAAAAAGTTGTACATTTAGTGAATTCAGAGTTTCTAAGATGCACAAGTAGGCATGTTTGAGTACTCAGGTCCAGTGGCTCACTGCGTTAACGCTCGCCCCTGGATGCGGTTGGTCGCGTGTTCGAGTCCATGCTGTGGCATACTTTTTTTCATTTTCACCCTTTTTCTATGGATCTCCAAAAAGTCAACTTTGACTTTTTCTGAGTCTGGAGGAATTCAAGGGGAGTTTTCAAGGGACTCTACCCGCCTTATGAGGCACTATTTTCGAATACTTTTTTCCATTTTCACCCTTTTTCTATGGATCTCCAAAAAGTTAACTTTTACATTTTCTGAGTCTGCAGGAATTCAAGGGGAGTTTTCAGGGGAGTGCATTCTCTCTGCCATCTCCTCCCTGTGTGTGCGTGGCTGCATGCAGCAGCTGCGTGTGTGTGTGTAAACTGCCCCTCCCCTTCGCAAGCAGGCGGGGGAGAGAGAGATGTTTCGTCTCAATTTACACATGCTATGACTCCGGGGGTACTTCCATTCGCTTCGTCTTGATCTGTTGATGTTATTTCTTGTCTCGTTTGTCCATTGTGACGGTGGGAAAGCCAGGGAAACGTCCCGGAGATATACTGAGAAATCTTTGTAACAGCATTTTCCTGCGATCACAGCTGTTCACAGCTACGAGGCTGGGACCGCTTCCATTCGCTTCGTCTTGATCTGTAGATGTTATTTCATGTCTCATTTGTTCATTTTGATGGAGAAAAGGTTGTACATTTAGTGAATTCAGAGTGTCTAAGATGCACAAGTAGGCATGTTTGAGTACTCAGGTCCAGTGGCTCACTGAGTTAACGCTCGCCCCTGGATGCGGTTGGTCGCGTGTTCGAATCCATGCTGTGGCATACTTGTTTTCATTTTCACCCTTTTTCTATGGATCTCCAAAAAGTCAACTTTGACTTTTTCTGAGTCTGGAGGAATTCAAGGGGAGTTTTCAAAGGACTCTACCCGCCTTATGAGGCACTATTTTCGAATACTTTTTTCCATTTTCACCCTTTTTCTATGGATCTCCAAAAAGTGAACTTTTACATTTTCTGAGTCTGGAGGAATTCAAGGGGAGTTTTCAGGGGAGTGCATTCTCTCTGCCATCTCCTCCCTGTGTGTGCGTTGCTGCATGCAGCAGCTGCGTGTGTGTGTGTAAACTGCCCCTCCCCTTCGCAAGCAGGCGGGGGAGAGAGAGATGTTTCGTCTCGATTTACACATGCTATGACTCCGGGGGTACCTCCATTCGCTTCGTCTTGATCTGTTGATGTTATTTAATGTCTCGTTTGTCCATTGTGACGGTGGGAAAGCCAGGGCAATGTCCCGGAGATATACTGAGAAATCTTTGTAACAGTATTTTCCTGCGATCACAGCTGTTCACAGCTACGAGGCTGGGACCGTTTTCATTCGCTTCGTCTTGATCTGTAGATGTTATTTAATGTCTCAGTTGTTCATTTTGATGGAGAAAAAGTTGTACATTTAGTGAATTCAGAGTTTCTAAGATGCAAAAGTAGGCATGTTTGAGTACTCAGGTCCAGTGGCTCACTGCGTTAATGCTCGCCCCTGGATGCGGTTGGTCGCGTGTTCGAATCCATGCTATGGCATTCTTTTTTTCATTTTCACCCTTTTTCTATGGATCTCCAAAAAGTGATCTTTTACATTTTTCTGATTCTGGAGGAATTCAAGGGGAGTTTTCAGGGGAGTGCGTTCTCTCTGCCATCTCCTCCCTGTGTGTGCGTTGCTGCATGCAGCAGCTGCGTGTGTGTGTAAACTGCCCCTCCCCTTCGCAAGCAGGCGGGGGAGATAGAGATGTTTCGTCTCGATTTACACATGCTATGACTCCGGGGGTACCTCCATTCGCTTCGTCTTGATCTGTTGATGTTATTTCATGTCTCGTTTGTCCATTGTGACGGTGGGAAAGCCAGGGAAATGTCCCGGAGATATACTGAGAAATCTTTGTAACAGCATTTTCCTGCGATCACAGCTGTTCACAGCTACGAGGCTGGGACCGCTTCCATTCGCTTCGTCTTGATCTGTAGATGTTATTTAATGTCTCATTTGTTCATTTTGATGGAGAAAAGGTTGTACATTTAGTGAATTCAGAGTGTCTAAGATGCACAAGTAGGCATGTTTGAGTACTCAGGTCCAGTGGCTCACTGAGTTAATGCTCGCCCCTGGATGCGGTTGGTCGCGTGTTCGAATCCATGCTGTGGCATACTTTTTTTCATTTTCACCCTTTTTCTATGGATCTCCAAAAAGTCAACTTTGACTTTTTCTGAGTCTGGAGGAATTCAAGGGGAGTTTTCAAAGGACTCTACCCGCCTTATGAGGTACTATTTTCGAATACTTTTTTCCATTTTCACCCTTTTTCTATGGATCTCCAAAAAGTGAACTTTTACATTTTCTGAGTCTGGAGGAATTCAAGGGGAGTTTTCAGGGGAGTGCATTCTCTCTGCCATCTCCTCCCTGTGTGTGCGTTGCTGCATGCAGCAGCTGCGTGTGTGTGAGTGTGTAAACTGCCCCTCCCCTTCGCAAGCAGGCGGGGGAGAGAGAGATGTTTCGTCTCGATTTACACATGCTATGACTCCGGGGGTACTTCCATTCGCTTCGTCTTGATCTGTTGATGTTATTTCATGTCTCGTTTGTCCATTGTGACGGTGGGAAAGCCAGATAAATGTCCCGGAGATATACTGAGAAATCTTTGTAACAGCATTTTCCTGCGATCACAGCTGTTCACAGCTACGAGGCTGGAACCGCTTCCATTCGCTTCGTCTTGATCTGTAGATGTTATTTCATGTCTCATTTGTTCATTTTGATGGAGAAAAAGTTGTACATTTAGTGAATTCAGAGTTTCTAAGATGCAAAAGTAGGCATGTTTGAGTACTCAGGTCCAGTGGCTCACTAAGTTAATGCTCGCCCCTGGATGCGGTTGGTCGCGTGTTCGAATCCATGCTGTGGCATACTTTTTTTCATTTTCACCCTTTTTCTATGGATCTCCAAAAAGTCAACTTTGACTTTTTCTGAGTCTGGAGGAATTCAAGGGGAGTTTTCAAGGGACTCTACCCGCCTTATGAGGCACTATTTTCGAATACTTTTTTCCATTTTCACCCTTTTTCTATGGATCTCCAAAAAGTTAACTTTTACATTTTCTGAGTCTGCAGGAATTCAAGGGGAGTTTTCAGGGGAGTGCATTCTCTCTGCCATCTCCTCCCTGTGTGTGCGTGGCTGCATGCAGCAGCTGCGTGTGTGTGTGTAAACTGCCCCTCCCCTTCGCAAGCAGGCGGGGGAGAGAGAGATGTTTCGTCTCAATTTACACATGCTATGACTCCGGGGGTACTTCCATTCGCTTCGTCTTGATCTGTTGATGTTATTTCTTGTCTCGTTTGTCCATTGTGACGGTGGGAAAGCCAGGGAAACGTCCCGGAGATATACTGAGAAATCTTTGTAACAGCATTTTCCTGCGATCACAGCTGTTCACAGCTACGAGGCTGGGACCGATTCCATTCGCTTCGTCTTGATCTGTAGATGTTATTTCATGTCTCATTTGTTCATTTTAATGGAGAAAAAGTTGTACATTTAGTGAATTCAGAGTGTCTAAGATGCAAAAGTAGGCATGTTTGAGTACTCATGTCCAGTGGCTCACTGCGTTAACGCTCGCCCCTGGATGCGGTTGGTCGCGTGTTCAAATCCATGCTGTGGCATACTTTTTTTCATTTTCACCCTTTTTCTATGGATCTCCAAAAAGTCAACTTTGACTTTTTCTGAGTCTGGAGGAATTCAAGGGGAGTTTTCAAGGGACTCTACCCGCCTTATGATGCACTATTTTCGAATACTTTTTTCCATTTTCACCCTTTTTCTATGGATCTCCAAAAAGTGATCTTTTACATTTTCTGAGTCTGGAGGAATTCAAGGGGAGTTTTCAGGGGAGTGCGTTCTCTCTGCCATCTCCTCCCTGTGTGTGCGTTGCTGCATGCAGCAGCTGCGTGTGTGTGTAAACTGCCCCTCCCCTTCGCAAGCAGGCGGGGGAGATAGAGATGTTTCGTCTCGATTTACACATGCTATGACTCCGGGGGTACCTCCATTCGCTTCGTCTTGATCTGTTGATGTTATTTAATGTCTCGTTTGTCCATTGTGACGGTGGGAAAGCCAGGGCAATGTCCCGGAGATATACTGAGAAATCTTTGTAACAGTATTTTCCTGCGATCACAGCTGTTCACAGCTACGAGGCTGGGACCGCTTTCATTCGCTTCGTCTTGATCTGTAGATGTTATTTAATGTCTCAGTTGTTCATTTTGATGGAGAAAAAGTTGTACATTTAGTGAATTCAGAGTTTCTAAGATGCAAAAGTAGGCATGTTTGAGTACTCAGGTCCAGTGGCTCACTGCGTTAATGCTCGCCCCTGGATGCGGTTGGTCGCGTGTTCGAATCCATGCTGTGGCATACTTTTTTTCATTTTCACCCTTTTTCTATGGATCTCCAAAAAGTCAACTTTGACTTTTTCTGAGTCTGGAGGAATTCAAGGGGAGTTTTCAGAGGACTCTACCCGCCTTATGAGGCACTATTTTCGAATACTTTTTTCCATTTTCACCCTTTTTCTATGGATCTCCAAAAAGTGAACTTTTACATTTTCTGAGTCTGGAGGAATTCAAGGGGAGTTTTCAGGGGAGTGCATTCTCTCTGCCATCTCCTCCCTGTGTGTGCGTTGCTGCATGCAGCAGCTGCGTGTGTGTGTGTAAACTGCCCCTCCCCTTCGCAAGCAGGCGGGGGAGAGAGAGATGTTTCGTCTCGATTTACACATGCTATGACTCCGGGGGTACTTCCATTCGCTTCGTCTTGATCTGTTGATGTTATTTCATGTCTCGTTTGTCCATTGTGACGGTGGGAAAGCCAGGGAAATGTCCCGGAGATATACTGAGAAATCTTTGTAACAGCATTTTCCTGCGATCACAGCTGTTCAAAGCTACGAGGCTGGGACCGCTTCCATTCGCTTCGTCTTGATCTGTAGATGTTATTTCATGTCTCATTTGTTCATTTTGATGGAGAAAAAGTTGTACATTTAGTGAATTCAGAGTGTCTAAGATGCAAAAGTAGGCATGGTTGAGTACTCATGTCCAGTGGCTCACTGCGTTAACGCTCGCCCCTGGATTTCTGTTGGTCGCGTGTTCGAATCCATGCTGTGGCATACTTTTTTTCATTTTCACCCTTTTTCTATGGATCTCCAAAAAGTCAACTTTGACTTTTTCTGAGTCTGGAGGAATTCAAGGGGAGTTTTCAAGGGACTCTACCCGCCTTATGAGGCACTATTTTCGAATACTTTTTTCCATTTTCACCCTTTTTCTATGGATCTCCAAAAAGTGAACTTTTACATTTTCTGAGTCTGGAGGAATTCAAGGGGAGTTTTCAGGGGAGTGCGTTCTCTCTGCCATCTCCTCCCTGTGTGTGCGTTGCTGCATGCAGCAGCTGCGTGTGTGTGTAAACTGCCCCTCCCCTTCGCAAGCAGGCGGGGGAGATAGAGATGTTTCGTCTCGATTTACACATGCTATGACTCCGGGGATACCTCCATTCGCTTCGTCTTGATCTGTTGATGTTATTTAATGTCTCGTTTGTCCATTGTGACGGTGGGAAAGCCAGGGCAATGTCCCGGAGATATACTGAGAAATCTTTGAAACAGTATTTTCCTGCGATCACAGCTGTTCACAGCTACGAGGCTGGGACCGCTTTCATTCGCTTCGTCTTGATCTGTAGATGTTATTTAATGTCTCAGTTGTTCACTTTGATGGAGAAAAAGTTGTACATTTAGTGAATTCAGAGTTTCTAAGATGCAAAAGTAGGCATGTTTGAGTACTCAGGTCCAGTGGCTCACTGCGTTAATGCTCGCCCCTGGATGCGGTTGGTCGCGTGTTCGAATCCATGCTATGGCATTCTTTTTTTCATTTTCACCCTTTTTCTATGGATCTCCAAAAAGTGATCTTTTACATTTTTCTGAGTCTGGAGGAATTCAAGGGGAGTTTTCAGGGGAGTGCGTTCTCTCTGCCATCTCCTCCCTGTGTGTTTGTTGCTGCATGCAGCAGCTGCGTGTGTGTGTAAACTGCCCCTCCCCCTCGCAAGCAGGCGGGGGAGAGAGAGATGTTTCGTCTCGATTTACACATGCTATGACTCCGGGGGTACCTCCATTCGCTTCGTCTTGATCTGTTGATGTTATTTCATGTCTCGTTTGTCCATTGTGACGGTGGGAAAGCCAGGGAAATGTCCCGGAGATATACTGAGAAATCTTTGTAACAGCATTTTCCTGCGATCACAGCTGTTCACAGCTACGAGGCTGGGACCGCTTCCATTCGCTTCGTCTTGATCTGTAGATGTTATTTAATGTCTCATTTGTTCATTTTGATGGAGAAAAGGTTGTACATTTAGTGAATTCAGAGTGTCTAAGATGCACAAGTAGGCATGTTTGAGTACTCAGGTCCAGTGGCTCACTGAGTTAACGCTCGCCCCTGGATGCGGTTGGTCGCGTGTTCGAATCCATGCTGTGGCATACTTGTTTTCATTTTCACCCTTTTTCTATGGATCTCCAAAAAGTCAACTTTGACTTTTTCTGAGTCTGGAGGAATTCAAGGGGAGTTTTCAAAGGACTCTACCCGCCTTATGAGGCACTATTTTCGAATACTTTTTTCCATTTTCACCCTTTTTCTATGGATCTCCAAAAAGTGAACTTTTACATTTTCTGAGTCTGGAGGAATTCAAGGGGAGTTTTCAGGGGAGTGCATTCTCTCTGCCATCTCCTCCCTGTGTGTGCGTTGCTGCATGCAGCAGCTGCGTGTGTGTGTGTAAACTGCCCCTCCCCTTCGCAAGCAGGCGGGGGAGAGAGAGATGTTTCGTCTCGATTTACACATGCTATGACTCCGGGGGTACCTCCATTCGCTTCGTCTTGATCTGTTGATGTTATTTAATGTCTCGTTTGTCCATTGTGACGGTGGGAAAGCCAGGGCAATGTCCCGGAGATATACTGAGAAATCTTTGTAACAGTATTTTCCTGCGATCACAGCTGTTCACAGCTACGAGGCTGGGACCGTTTTCATTCGCTTCGTCTTGATCTGTAGATGTTATTTAATGTCTCAGTTGTTCATTTTGATGGAGAAAAAGTTGTACATTTAGTGAATTCAGAGTTTCTAAGATGCAAAAGTAGGCATGTTTGAGTACTCAGGTCCAGTGGCTCACTGCGTTAATGCTCGCCCCTGGATGCGGTTGGTCGCGTGTTCGAATCCATGCTATGGCATTCTTTTTTTCATTTTCACCCTTTTTCTATGGATCTCCAAAAAGTGATCTTTTACATTTTTCTGATTCTGGAGGAATTCAAGGGGAGTTTTCAGGGGAGTGCGTTCTCTCTGCCATCTCCTCCCTGTGTGTGCGTTGCTGCATGCAGCAGCTGCGTGTGTGTGTAAACTGCCCCTCCCCTTCGCAAGCAGGCGGGGGAGATAGAGATGTTTCGTCTCGATTTACACATGCTATGACTCCGGGGGTACCTCCATTCGCTTCGTCTTGATCTGTTGATGTTATTTAATGTCTCGTTTGTCCATTGTGACGGTGGGAAAGCCAGGGAAATGTCCCGGAGATATACTGAGAAATCTTTGTAACAGCATTTTCCTGCGATCACAGCTGTTCACAGCTACGAGGCTGGGACCGCTTCCATTCGCTTCGTCTTGATCTGTAGATGTTATTTAATGTCTCATTTGTTCATTTTGATGGAGAAAAGGTTGTACATTTAGTGAATTCAGAGTGTCTAAGATGCACAAGTAGGCATGTTTGAGTACTCAGGTCCAGTGGCTCACTGAGTTAATGCTCGCCCCTGGATGCGGTTGGTCGCGTGTTCGAATCCATGCTGTGGCATACTTTTTTTCATTTTCACCCTTTTTCTATGGATCTCCAAAAAGTCAACTTTGACTTTTTCTGAGTCTGGAGGAATTCAAGGGGAGTTTTCAAGGGACTCTACCCGCCTTATGAGGCACTATTTTCGAATACTTTTTTCCATTTTCACCCTTTTTCTATGGATCTCCAAAAAGTTAACTTTTACATTTTCTGAGTCTGCAGGAATTCAAGGGGAGTTTTCAGGGGAGTGCATTCTCTCTGCCATCTCCTCCCTGTGTGTGCGTGGCTGCATGCAGCAGCTGCGTGTGTGTGTGTAAACTGCCCCTCCCCTTCGCAAGCAGGCGGGGGAGAGAGAGATGTTTCGTCTCAATTTACACATGCTATGACTCCGGGGGTACTTCCATTCGCTTCGTCTTGATCTGTTGATGTTATTTCTTGTCTCGTTTGTCCATTGTGACGGTGGGAAAGCCAGGGAAACGTCCCGGAGATATACTGAGAAATCTTTGTAACAGCATTTTCCTGCGATCACAGCTGTTCACAGCTACGAGGCTGGGACCGATTCCATTCGCTTCGTCTTGATCTGTAGATGTTATTTCATGTCTCATTTGTTCATTTTAATGGAGAAAAAGTTGTACATTTAGTGAATTCAGAGTGTCTAAGATGCAAAAGTAGGCATGTTTGAGTACTCATGTCCAGTGGCTCACTGCGTTAACGCTCGCCCCTGGATGCGGTTGGTCGCGTGTTCAAATCCATGCTGTGGCATACTTTTTTTCATTTTCACCCTTTTTCTATGGATCTCCAAAAAGTCAACTTTGACTTTTTCTGAGTCTGGAGGAATTCAAGGGGAGTTTTCAAGGGACTCTACCCGCCTTATGATGCACTATTTTCGAATACTTTTTTCCATTTTCACCCTTTTTCTATGGATCTCCAAAAAGTGATCTTTTACATTTTCTGAGTCTGGAGGAATTCAAGGGGAGTTTTCAGGGGAGTGCGTTCTCTCTGCCATCTCCTCCCTGTGTGTGCGTTGCTGCATGCAGCAGCTGCGTGTGTGTGTAAACTGCCCCTCCCCTTCGCAAGCAGGCGGGGGAGATAGAGATGTTTCGTCTCGATTTACACATGCTATGACTCCGGGGGTACCTCCATTCGCTTCGTCTTGATCTGTTGATGTTATTTAATGTCTCGTTTGTCCATTGTGACGGTGGGAAAGCCAGGGCAATGTCCCGGAGATATACTGAGAAATCTTTGTAACAGTATTTTCCTGCGATCACAGCTGTTCACAGCTACGAGGCTGGGACCGCTTTCATTCGCTTCGTCTTGATCTGTAGATGTTATTTAATGTCTCAGTTGTTCATTTTGATGGAGAAAAAGTTGTACATTTAGTGAATTCAGAGTTTCTAAGATGCAAAAGTAGGCATGTTTGAGTACTCAGGTCCAGTGGCTCACTGCGTTAATGCTCGCCCCTGGATGCGGTTGGTCGCGTGTTCGAATCCATGCTGTGGCATACTTTTTTTCATTTTCACCCTTTTTCTATGGATCTCCAAAAAGTCAACTTTGACTTTTTCTGAGTCTGGAGGAATTCAAGGGGAGTTTTCAAAGGACTCTACCCGCCTTATGAGGCACTATTTTCGAATACTTTTTTCCATTTTCACCCTTTTTCTATGGATCTCCAAAAAGTGAACTTTTACATTTTCTGAGTCTGGAGGAATTCAAGGGGAGTTTTCAGGGGAGTGCATTCTCTCTGCCATCTCCTCCCTGTGTGTGCGTTGCTGCATGCAGCAGCTGCGTGTGTGTGTGTAAACTGCCCCTCCCCTTCGCAAGCAGGCGGGGGAGAGAGAGATGTTTCGTCTCGATTTACACATGCTATGACTCCGGGGGTACTTCCATTCGCTTCGTCTTGATCTGTTGATGTTATTTCATGTCTCGTTTGTCCATTGTGACGGTGGGAAAGCCAGGGAAATGTCCCGGAGATATACTGAGAAATCTTTGTAACAGCATTTTCCTGCGATCACAGCTGTTCACAGCTACGAGGCTGGGACCGCTTCCATTCGCTTCGTCTTGATCTGTAGATGTTATTTCATGTCTCATTTGTTCATTTTGATGGAGAAAAAGTTGTACATTTAGTGAATTCAGAGTGTCTAAGATGCAAAAGTAGGCATGGTTGAGTACTCATGTCCAGTGGCTCACTGCGTTAACGCTCGCCCCTGGATTTCTGTTGGTCGCGTGTTCGAATCCATGCTGTGGCATACTTGTTTTCATTTTCACCCTTTTTCTATGGATCTCCAAAAAGTCAACTTTGACTTTTTCTGAGTCTGGAGGAATTCAAGGGGAGTTTTCAAAGGACTCTACCCGCCTTATGAGGCACTATTTTCGAATACTTTTTTCCATTTTCACCCTTTTTCTATGGATCTCCAAAAAGTGAACTTTTACATTTTCTGAGTCTGGAGGAATTCAAGGGGAGTTTTCAGGGGAGTGCATTCTCTCTGCCATCTCCTCCCTGTGTGTGCGTTGCTGCATGCAGCAGCTGCGTGTGTGTGTGTAAACTGCCCCTCCCCTTCGCAAGCAGGCGGGGGAGAGAGAGATGTTTCGTCTCGATTTACACATGCTATGACTCCGGGGGTACCTCCATTCGCTTCGTCTTGATCTGTTGATGTTATTTAATGTCTCGTTTGTCCATTGTGACGGTGGGAAAGCCAGGGCAATGTCCCGGAGATATACTGAGAAATCTTTGTAACAGTATTTTCCTGCGATCACAGCTGTTCACAGCTACGAGGCTGGGACCGTTTTCATTCGCTTCGTCTTGATCTGTAGATGTTATTTAATGTCTCAGTTGTTCATTTTGATGGAGAAAAAGTTGTACATTTAGTGAATTCAGAGTTTCTAAGATGCAAAAGTAGGCATGTTTGAGTACTCAGGTCCAGTGGCTCACTGCGTTAATGCTCGCCCCTGGATGCGGTTGGTCGCGTGTTCGAATCCATGCTATGGCATTCTTTTTTTCATTTTCACCCTTTTTCTATGGATCTCCAAAAAGTGATCTTTTACATTTTTCTGATTCTGGAGGAATTCAAGGGGAATTTTCAGGGGAGTGCGTTCTCTCTGCCATCTCCTCCCTGTGTGTGCGTTGCTGCATGCAGCAGCTGCGTGTGTGTGTAAACTGCCCCTCCCCTTCGCAAGCAGGCGGGGGAGATAGAGATGTTTCGTCTCGATTTACACATGCTATGACTCCGGGGGTACCTCCATTCGCTTCGTCTTGATCTGTTGATGTTATTTAATGTCTCGTTTGTCCATTGTGACGGTGGGAAAGCCAGGGAAATGTCCCGGAGATATACTGAGAAATCTTTGTAACAGCATTTTCCTGCGATCACAGCTGTTCACAGCTACGAGGCTGGGACCGCTTCCATTCGCTTCGTCTTGATCTGTAGATGTTATTTAATGTCTCATTTGTTCATTTTGATGGAGAAAAGGTTGTACATTTAGTGAATTCAGAGTGTCTAAGATGCACAAGTAGGCATGTTTGAGTACTCAGGTCCAGTGGCTCACTGAGTTAATGCTCGCCCCTGGATGCGGTTGGTCGCGTGTTCGAATCCATGCTGTGGCATACTTTTTTTCATTTTCACCCTTTTTCTATGGATCTCCAAAAAGTCAACTTTGACTTTTTCTGAGTCTGGAGGAATTCAAGGGGAGTTTTCAAAGGACTCTACCCGCCTTATGAGGCACTATTTTCGAATACTTTTTTCCATTTTCACCCTTTTTCTATGGATCTCCAAAAAGTGAACTTTTACATTTTCTGAGTCTGGAGGAATTCAAGGGGAGTTTTCAGGGGAGTGCATTCTCTCTGCCATCTCCTCCCTGTGTGTGCGTTGCTGCATGCAGCAGCTGCGTGTGTGTGAGTGTGTAAACTGCCCCTCCCCTTCGCAAGCAGGCGGGGGAGAGAGAGATGTTTCGTCTCGATTTACACATGCTATGACTCCGGGGGTACTTCCATTCGCTTCGTCTTGATCTGTTGATGTTATTTCATGTCTCGTTTGTCCATTGTGACGGTGGGAAAGCCAGAGAAATGTCCCGGAGATATACTGAGAAATCTTTGTAACAGCATTTTCCTGCGATCACAGCTGTTCACAGCTACGAGGCTGGAACCGCTTCCATTCGCTTCGTCTTGATCTGTAGATGTTATTTCATGTCTCATTTGTTCATTTTGATGGAGAAAAAGTTGTACATTTAGTGAATTCAGAGTTTCTAAGATGCAAAAGTAGGCATGTTTGAGTACTCAGGTCCAGTGGCTCACTAAGTTAATGCTCGCCCCTGGATGCGGTTGGTCGCGTGTTCGAATCCATGCTGTGGCATACTTTTTTTCATTTTCACCCTTTTTCTATGGATCTCCAAAAAGTCAACTTTGACTTTTTCTGAGTCTGGAGGAATTCAAGGGGAGTTTTCAAGGGACTCTAGCCACCTTATGAGGCACTATTTTCGAATACTTTTTTCCATTTTCACCCTTTTTCTATGGATCTCCAAAAAGTGAACTTTTACATTTTCTGAGTCTGGAGGAATTCATGGGGAGTTTTCAGGGGAGTGCATTCTCTCTGCCATCTCCTCCCTCTGTGTGCGTTGCTGCATGCAGCAGCTGCGTGTGTGTGTGTAAACTGCCCTACCCTTCGCAAGCAGGCGGGGGAGGGAGAGATGTTTCGTCTCGATTTACACATGCTATGACTCCGGGGGTACTTCCATTCGCTTTGTCTTGATCTGTTGATGTTATTTCATGTCTCGTTTGTCCATTGTGACGGTGGGAAAGCCAGGGAAATGTCCCGGAGATATACTGAGAAATCTTTGTAACAGCATTTTCCTGCGATCACAGCTGTTCACAGCTACGAGGCTGGGACCGCTTCCATTCGCTTCGTCTTGATCTGTAGATGTTATTTCATGTCTCATTTGTTCATTTTGATGGAGAAAAAGTTGTACATTTAGTGAATTCAGAGTGTCTAAGATGCACAAGTAGGCATATTTGAGTACTCAGGTCCAGTGGCTCACTGCGTTAACACTCGCCCCTTGATGCGGTTGGTCGCGTGTTCGAATCCATGCTGTGGCATTCTTTTTTTCATTTTCACGCTTTTTCTATGGATCTCCAAAAAGTGATCTTTTACATTTTCTGAGTCTGGAGGAATTCAAGGGGAGTTTTCAGGGGAGTGCGTTCTCTCTGCCATCTCCTCCCTGTGTGTGTGTTGCTGCATGCAGCAGCTGCGTGTGTGTGTAAACTGCCCCTCCCTCTCGCAAGCAGGCGTGGGAGAGAGAGATGTTTCGTCTCGATGTACACATGCTATGACTCCGGGGGTACCTCCATTCGCTTTGTCTTGATCTGTTGATGTTATTTCATGTCTCGTTTGTCCATTGTCACGGTGGGAAAGCCAGGGAAATGTCCCGGAGATATACTGAGAAATCTTTGTAACAGCATTTTCCTGCGATCACAGCTGTTCACAGCTACGAGGCTGGGACCGCTTCCATTCGCTTCGTCTTGATCTGTAGATGTTATTTCATGT
Source organism: Notothenia rossii (assembly GCF_949606895.1). NCBI lineage: Eukaryota > Metazoa > Chordata > Actinopteri > Perciformes > Nototheniidae > Notothenia > Notothenia rossii. The sequence goes on along the minus strand of NW_027639542.1, from coordinate 1,485,218 downwards.
CTCATTTGTTCGTTTTGATGGAGAAAAAGTTGTACATTTAGTGAATTCAGAGTGTCTCAGATGCACAAGTAGGCATGTTTGAGTACTCAGGTCCAGTGGCTCACTGCGTTAACGCTCGCCCCTGGATGCGGTTGGTCGCGTGTTCGAATCCATGCTGTGGCATACTTTTTTTCATTTTCACCCTTTTTCTATGGATCTCCAAAAAGTCAACTTTGACTTTTTCTGAGTCTGGAGGAATTCAAGGGGAGTTTTCAGGGGAGTGCGTTCTCTCTGCCATCTCCTCCCTCTGTGTGCGTTGCTGCATGCAGCAGCTGCGTCTGTGTGTAAACTGCCCCTCCACTTCGCAAGCAGGCGGGGGAGAGAGAGATGTTTCGTCTCGATTTACACATGCTATGACTCCGGGGGTACTTCCATTCGCTTCGTCTTTATCTGTTGATGTTATTTCATGTCTCGTTTGTCCATTGTGACGGTGGGAAAGCCAGGGAAATGTCCCGGAGATATACTGAGAAATCTTTGTAACATTATTTTCCTGCAATCACAGCTGTTCACAGCTACGAGGCTGGGACCGCTTCCATTCGCTTCGTCTTGATCTGTAGATGTTATTTAATGTCTCATTTGTTCATTTTGATGGAGAAAATGTTGTACATTTAGTGAATTCAGAGTGTCTAAGATGCACAAGTAGGCATGTTTGAGTACTCAGGTCCAGTGGCTCACTGCGTTAACGCTCTGATCACGCCCGCTAGGAGCGCATTGAGAGTGAGCAGTGTATGTGTGGACGCAAAAGTTTGGGACGAATTTGGACAAAGTGGAGCAAATAAGACGGTTTTTGCACTTTATTTTTGGACAAACAGCCCCCCAAACAGCTCTGCTGTCGGGGGGGATACTTTCAAACCGTGTTTTGTGAACATCAGAGGAGAAAATATGAGGAGCAACAGCGCGAACGCAGCGAGAGTGCTGGAGGAAGCAGGTCAATTGTTTGCTGAGGAAACGGGACAAAGTGATTAAAACAAGCGTTTTAATCGCGATCTTTTCCGGCAAAACCCCCCCCAAACAGCTCAGCTGTCTGGGGGGACAAACATTGAAGGTGCGTTGTGGAGAAAATGGAGAAAAGAACGGAGAATAAGCACGTGAATCCTGGAATGTCTGGAATGTCTGGAATGCGGGGGGCGGCGAAGAAAGCGGAAGAAGCCGAGCTGAATGCAGCGGAACATGCTGGAGAAACGGGAGGAAAACCGACAATGCAGACGGATACTGAGGGCTCTACACAAGGAAAGGATGTAAGAGAGGCGGCCTGCATGATGGGAAATATAAGGAATGAAGAGGAGAAAGCGAAGCTGCTGCTGGAGAGGAAGCTGGATGAGAGGAGCCGGGAGGAAAGAGAGGCGGAAAAAGCCGGACTAATGAAAGGAAAGGCTGGAAAGAAGGGAATTATGGAGAGAGAAGAGGAGACGGGTGCGTCTCAATCCGGAACAAGCACAACAACGGCTTCAAAGAGACTGGGAAGAGGACATTGCGGAGCGGAACAGAACCCGGAAGAGGGCGCGAGGAATAGCAGCGGAGGTATCAAGGAACGCGCAGGGAAGAGCGGCGAGGCTCTAAAGACAAGCGGAGGGTCAGAAAATGCACAGGAGAGTGCGCAGAGAAGAACAGAAGAGGAGGAAAGCCGGGAGAACACGGGAGAAGGACAAAAGTTTGTGAATGGAGACGACGGAAGGAAAGAGGAGGGGCCTGGACAAAGAAAGAAAACGGACGGAGAAAAAGAGAGAAACAGTTTGAAACAGGGCAGTAGCAAAGTAAAAGAGAGGGGGAAAAGGGTGGGAGAAGGGAATGAGGACATTAGTTACCGGGCGGATCTGACACTGGCGGTGACGGTGGAGGGGGGCCTGGGAAAGATTACAATGTTGGACATGCTGTGTGAAATACAGGATGAGTGTGGAGAAGTGTTGGGATGCAGGCTGAAGGGGGAGAGGTATGAGGTGACAATGAGATATGTGGAGGGAAAGAAGAGATTGCTGGAGGGGCTGAGGGTGAAGGGGGTGGTCATAAAGGCAGAGGAGTTAACAGCTATGGAGGTGATGGTGTCCTTTATGTACATGCCGATATATATCGAGGATGACCAGATCCTGAGGAGGCTGTTTGAGTGGGGGGTTAAGGCGGTTTCGCCCATCAAAAGAAGATATGTAAAGAACACCAGGGAGGGGATGAGGATAGCGGACGGGACACGCTTCCTCAAAGTTTCTCTTAATGAGAAGGTAACATCGCTGCCGTACTCGACACAATTTAGAGTGGAGGGGGGGGCAGAATACGTAAGGGTCATACATGACAGACAGGTGGCGGTGTGCAGAAACTGTCTAAGGGCGGGGCACATTTTTAGGGAGTGTCCAGAGATAAAATGTTACAGGTGTGGGGGTGTTGGGCATTTTGCGAGGGATTGTGCTGGGGAAGAGAGGGTGGGAAGGAGAGAACAGGCCAGGCCTGAAAAGCAGGGGGAGAGAGAGAGGCTCGATGTGGAGGAGGAAGCGGAGCAGGAGGTGGAAGAGGTGGATAAAGAAGAGGGGGGGGGGAGGATGAGGGGGCTGAGGAGGTGATAGAGGGAGAGAAGGTAGTGGTGGTGGCGGTGGGGCAGAAAGAAATAGGGGGGGAACAGAAGGAAGGAGGGAAGAAAAGACAACATGAGGGGGTAGCGGAGGAGGGAAATGAGGGGACACAGACAGTGGGGAAAGGGAAGGGGAAAAAGAAGAAAACAAAGACGGAGAGAAAGAAAAGTCCGAACGGCGAAGGTGTGGAGAAGGAGGGGGTGACGACGGTGGAGGAGAGAGAAGAAGCGGTGATGGTGGTGGAGGAGAGAGAAGAAGCGGAGAAGGTGGGGGAGCAGAGAGTGGAAGATGAGATTACGTTGCTCCTGGAGGATGATGACGAAATCGTAGAGGTGACGGTGGGAGAGCAGGAGATCGAGGAGTGGGTCGAGGTTCCGAGAACCAGGGGACGGAGTAGGAGTCCGATGACGCCTGGGAGAGAGGGATCGAGGGTCGGAGGAGGCGACCCAAAACCATCAGGAATACCCGTGAGAGGGAAAGTTAAAACGCGTTCACAAGGGGAGAAGAATGTGAAAGGAGTCGGTGGAGATGAACTGGACAGCGAAAGGTGAGCTGAAGGAGAACTTTTGGAATACTCCAACGCTAATCCCCTTTAAATAACAATGGTGAAGATTGTTTCTTTCAACGGCTGTGGCCTGAAAAAGAAGGACAAGTGGGAACAGACTTTTTTTTCAAACTTTACATGCAATGGTGACGATATGTACATTTAATGGCCGGGGGCTAAAAACAAAGGACAGAAGGGTTAGGGAATGTTCCTGTATTTGGACAACATTAACATGGGATCACTCCGGTCAATGTACGTACTTCGTCTCACTGGAATATTAATGGCCAGATTGAATACAACATCGACCCAAATTCTCCGGTCAATGACAGGAGAGTTTTGAAAGTGACAAAACACTGTTCCACACATTTAAAAACACTTAATCAATGTTTACCCAGGATCCATGCACCTTTCCTGGCTTGTAAAATGTGGTGATGCGCCCTGGAGGTAGCGGGTAGGCTCTGTGCGTGGTGCTGAACCCCAGCCTGTCTATGTGGAATACAAAAACAAACAAAGACAACACCTTTAAGGTCACCAGGGTCGTGAGGTTCTGGTTCTGGCGGTGTGCATGGAGGGGTTTAGTCCGAGTGAGGAGTGCTCGAGCGTGGGAGGATGTGTAAGGCAGAGGAGGGGAACAAAAGGTGTGTGCAGGAGCAGGGAGAAAAGAGAAAATAAAAAGACTCAAAGTGTTCCACCTTCCAGCAGCAGCAGCAGCGGGCCCGCGGTGCTGAACACCTGCCTGTCTATGTGGAGTACAAAAACAAACAAAGACAAACACCTTTAAGGTCACCAGGGTCGTGAGGTTCTGGTTCTGGCGGTGTGCATGGAGGGGTTTGACCTGGCTCCCCGACACAATGCACATAGTCTGGAGCAGCGGAGCAGCGGCTGGGCCGTGTTCCCCCTTCTGTCCATTTGCCCATCAGTTTGTTAACGAAGTGGACAGAGGCTGTTTTTTGCCCCTAAAAGTGACTTTTAATGGTGTTTTTTGTATTTAAATGATGGGTCTTATCATTGTGGAGGGTCCCCAAGACAATGCAACTAGTCTGGAGCTCGCTGGGGTCCCGCAAATGCTTTAATCACGATTTGGTCCATTTGCCCATCAGTTTGTTAACGAAGTGGACAGAGGCTGTTTTTTGCCCCTAAAAGTGACTTGTAATGGTGTTTTTGGCATTTAAATGATGGGTTTTATCATTCTCCAAGGTCCCCGACACAATGCAACTAGTCTGGAGCTCGCTGGGGTCCCGCAAAATGCTTTAATAACGATTTTGTCCATTTCCCCATCAGTTTGTTAACGAAGTGGACAGAGGCTGTTTTTTGCCCCTAAAAGTGACTTTTAATGGTGTTTTTTGTATTTAAATGATGTGTTTTGTCATTCTCCAGGGTCGCCGACACAATGCACATAGTCTGGAGCTCGCTGGGGTCCCGCAAAATGCTTTAATCACGATTTTGTCCATTTCCCCATCAGTTTGTTAACGAAGTGGACAGAGGCTGTTTTTTGCCCCTAAAAGTGACTTTTAATGGTGTTTTTGGCATTTAAATGATGGGTTTTATCATTCTCCAGGGTCCCCGACACAATGAAACTAGTCTGGAGCTCGCTGGGGTCCCGCAAATGCTTTAATCACACTTTTGTCCATTTGCCCATCAGTTGTTAACGAAGTGGACAGAGGCTGTTTTTTGCCCCTAAAAGTGACTTTTAATGGTGTTTTTGCATTTAAATGATGGGTTTTATCATTCTCCAGGGTCCCCGACACAATGAAACTAGTCTGAGCTCGCTGGGTCCCGCAAAATGCTTTAATCACGATTTTGTCCATTTCCCCATCAGTTTGTTAACGAAGTGGACAGAGGCTGTTTTTGCCCTAAAAGTGACTTTTAATGGTGTTTTTTGTATTTAAATGATGGGTCTTATCATTGTGGAGGGTCCCCAAGACAATGCAACTAGTCTGGAGCTCGCTGGTGTCCGCAAAATGCTTTAATCACGATTTTGTCCATTTCCCCATCAGTTTGTTAACGAAGTGGACAGAGGCTGTTTTTTGCCCCTAAAAGTGACTTTTAATGGTGTTTTTGGCATTTAAATGATGGTTTTATCATTCTCCAGGTCCCCGACACAATGCAACTAGTCTGGAGCTCGCTGGGGTCCCGTAAATGCTTTAATCAGGCGTTTTAACACTTTTCCCACGAAAATGATTTTTAATTATTTTTTGGGGGCTATATAAATCAAATTCCGGTTAATGCCGAGCACAATCGTACCTTTTACTATTTTAATGTATTTGCATGATATATCTTTAGGCGATAAAAGCGACATATTTGGATGACTTTGTCAGTTTATGGAGCTTATCCCACAAATCCCGGATGATCCGGGCCAAATTTGGGAGCTCATAGGCAGCCTGCCATAGGCCCCCACCCGTGGAATGAAAAAAAAATGAAAGAAAACGGTCAATTATATGTTAAAATAATCAAAAAATGAACTTTTAAAATTACATGGGAGAGGGGATCTGAAAAATTGGAGAAGGGGAAAAGTGTTCGGCGCTTCGTCCCGAAGCGCCGAACACTTTTCCCCTCCCCCGTTGCAAGGTACAACGGAGAGGGGAATCCAGACTTCCCCTCCTCCGTTGTAAAAAAACGTTCATGTTTTACAAGCTACCTTCTGCACGAAATCGGAAACCCGGTTTTTGAGAGGACTCAGAAAAAAAACGGCTGTGTAACTTCATGGAGGAATTCATCCGCTGTATGTGCACTTTGGCTCGGATACATTTTGTTGCCTGGAGACCCCCCAGCATGGTTCTTACCAAACTTAAAGTTTTTGAACTGGGCTCTGGAGGAAGGTGAGGGGAGTTGACAGGGGACTTTATCCGCCTTATGGGGCACTATTCTCGGATACATTTCAACACTTTTAGCCCTTTTTGATGGTTCTCCAAAAAATAACTCTGACTTTTTCAGAGTGTGGAGGAAGGTGAGGGGAGTTGACAGGGGACTTTACCCGCCTTATGGGGCACTATTCTCGGATACATTTTTTCATTTTCACCCATTTTTGATGGTTCTCCAAAAAATAACTCTGACTTTTTCAGAGTGTGGAGGAAGGTGAGGGGAGTTGACAGGGGACTTTACCCGCCTTATGGGGCACTATTCTCGGATACATTTTTTCATTTTCACCCATTTTTGATGGTTCTCCAAAAAATAACTCTGACTTTTTCAGAGTGTGGAGGAAGGTGAGGGGAGTTGACAGGGGACTTTACCCGCCTTATGGGGCACTATTCTCGGATACATTTTTTCATTTTCACCCATTTTTGATGGTTCTCCAAAAAATAACTGACTTTTTCAGAGTGTGGAGGAAGGTGAGGGGAGTTGACAGGGGACTTTACCCGCCTTATGGGGCACTATTCTCGGATACATTTTTTCATTTTCACCCATTTTTGATGGTTCTCCAAAGAATAACTCTGACTTTTTCAGAGTGTGGAGGAAGGTGAGGGGAGTTGACAGGGGACTTTACCCGCCTTATGGGGCACTATTCTCGGATACATTTTTTCATTTTCACCCATTTTTGATGGTTCTCCAAAAAATAACTCTGACTTTTTCAGAGTGTGGAGGAAGGTGAGGGGAGTTGACAGGGGACTTTACCCGCCTTATGGGGCACTATTCTCGGATACATTTTTTCATTTTCACCCATTTTTGATGGTTCTCCAAAAAATAACTCTGACTTTTTCAGAGTGTGGATGAAGGTGAGGGGAGTTGACAGGGGACTTTACCCGCCTTATGGGGCACTATTCTCGGATACATTTTTTCATTTTCACCCATTTTTGATGGAACTCCAAAAAATAACTCTGACTTTTTCAGAGTGTGGATGAAGGTGAGGGGAGTTGACAGGGGACTTTACCCGCCTTATGGGGCACTATTCTCGGATACATTTTTTCATTTTCACCCATTTTTGATGGTTCTCCAAAAAATAACTCTGACTTTTTCAGAGTGTGGATGAAGGTGAGGGGAGTTGACAGGGGACTTTACCCGCCTTATGGGGCACTATTCTCGGATACATTTTTTCATTTTCACCCATTTTTGATGGTTCTCCAAAAAGACAAGTTAGTGTTTTTTCTTCCCCCTTCCTCTTCTGATTTCTCACTGATCGAATGGCAAACGCGACCCGCCATCGGAGGGCCTCCGCCGGCCCGGCCTCGTGCCGGTGCTCTGGCGGTCGGTTCCTCCGAACTGCGGGTTCGACTCTGATGGCCGGGAGGGACGAGGGAAACGTCGGGGGGGTCTGCTGGAGGCTCCTGCTGGAGTCTTGCGTTCACTGGGACCTGGCTCGAAAAACTCGAAACCCTGACTCCAGTGCGGTGTTGCGGCCATGCGCCTCCGGGTACCAGACTCCCCTGCCTCCTCCGTGTTGCGTGGGCTGCGTGGGGGTAACCCTGCGTGTCCGTTACCCTGCGTGTCTCTTACCTCCCAGGCCGACCGATATGAAGCGTTTCCAAGACGAACCGTCTGACTCAGGGGTCCCACCACAGGTTCCGTAGCGGGGTGGAAGTTCCACCTCCCCTCTTTGCCGCGGAATGCAAAACAAACACCTGTTTCTCTCATCCTCCACTGTGGCATAGCGGCCTTAGTCGGCTGCGGCATTCAGCAATTGGCCTTGCTCCGGGCACAGGACCCTACTTCATCAAACTACCTATTTGATCCTGCGTAACAACCACATATATGCTTGTCTGCAAAGACATTGATCGAATGGCAAACGTGACCCGCCATCGGAAGGCCTCCGCCGGCCCGGCTTCGTGCCGGTGCTCTGGCGGTCGGTTCTTCCAAACTGCGGGTTTGACTCTGCTCCTGGGAGCACATATGCTTGTCTGCAAAGAGGGACATGCCTGGTCCCGCCCAGGTGTTCTTCTACGGCTAGTGTCCAGCCAGCTGCGGTATCATCAAATTTGACCCGCCATCGGAGGGCCTCCTCCCCGGGTCCAGCTTCCGGTGCTTGGCGGTCGGTTCCTCCAAACTGTGGGATTGACTCTGCTCCTGGGAGCACATATGCTTGTCTGCAAAGAGGGACATGCCTGCTCCCGCCCAGGTGTTCTTCTACGGCTAGTGTCCAGCCAGCTGCGGTATCATCAAATTTGACCCGCCATCGGAGGGCCTCCTCCCCGGGTCCAGCTTCCGGTGCTTGGCGGTCGGTTCCTCCAAACTGTGGGATTGACTCTGCTCCTGGGAGCGCATATGCTTGTCTGCAAAGAGGGACATGCCTGGTCCCGCCCAGGTGTTCTTCTACGGCTAGTGTCCAGCCAGCTGCGGTATCATCAAATTTGACCCGCCATCGGAGGGCCTCCTCCCCGGGTCCAGCTTCCGGTGCTTGGCGGTCGGTTCCTCCAAACTGTGGGATTTACTCTGCTCCTGGGAGCGCATATGCTTGACTGCAAAGAGGGACATGCCTGGTCCCGCCCAGGTGTTCTTCTACGGCTAGTGTCCAGCCAGCTGCGGTATCATCAACTTTGACCCGCCATCGGAGGGCCTCCTCCCCCGGGTCCAGCTTCCGGTGCTTGGCGGTCGGTTCATCCAAACTACGGGTAATCCTGGAGCGGACATAAACAAATAATGATATTTTACAGGACATGATGGATATGTGTTTTTTCCAGGCTTTTTGGAAATAAACCAAATGTGATTTTGCAGTGCATGATATAGCTCATTTTACCCATGTGATGTTGTGCAGTACATTACTGAGCTCATTTAACGATATGGTCTACCAGGTGAAGTGGGATGCTGCCATTTCCCAACTGGTCTCCGGAGGAATATAAGGAGAGTTGACAGGGGACTCTGCCCAGTGCTCATGAACCAAATGAGGGGTGTGTTAGAGGGGAAAGGCTCTGGCTGTTTCTGCAGCCTCTGCATCTACCTTCTCTCCCCACCCCGATACCAGCGCGTGCCTGCTGTAAAAGGCAGGTGCACGGGCTCTCACTTCCACTAACTCTGAGCCTGGCTCCCGAGCAGCACGTTCTCCCCGGCAGTCCGCCAGCAGATGAAAAACACCCACCTCTCCGCCTCTTCCGAGGGACGAGGGGACCGCGCGGGGGGGTCTGCTGGAGGTTCCTGCCGGGTGCTCCGTACTGCGTTTCACCGGGACCTGGCTCGAAAAACTCGGAACTCTGACTCCAGTGCGGTGTGGCGGTCTCGCCCTGGCCGTCCACCGTGCGCCTCCGGGTACCTGACTCCCCTGTTTCCTCCGGGGGCAGGTGCGAGGGGTTCAATGCCTCCTCCCCCCGCTGCGGCGAAAGCCGGAGCGGGACGGAGCGCCCGGAGGTACTGTTACCCCCACGTTTTGTACCCAAAACTGTCTTGTGAGTTCGTGGCAGAACCATGAAACAAAAAACAATCAATGTATCGGACCCATCGCCAGTCGCGTTGGTGCGGAGGTGGGACCATTTTAACCAGGTGGTAACCCAAGTCCTCCCCTTGGTCCGTGTTCCCTGCATTGAAGCATCGGACCGGACCCATGGTTGCAATCAGCAGTTGGCTAACGCATATAAACGGAGAAACAGAAAACCATTTAAATAGAATTCATTGTGTGTGTTTTTGGAAGGATGTTGACCGAATGCCCGGTGTGCAGCCTCCGCTATCTGGCTTTGAATAAGCACCTTAAGCACAAACATGCAGTGCGGAACCTGGATGAAAGAGGCATCATTCTTAAAATGGCCAGTGGTAGAATAAATGTTCGGACCAAACCCTGTCCCATCACAGGGTGTTCGTATGCTGGGAGGAAACTACACCGTCATGTAACTCGTGATCACCCTGAGTTCTCCCGAGATGAGGCACATCAGGTCATGGCAAGGCTGAAGCATAGTGTGGCCCTGCAGTTGCTCCATGACCTCCGAGAGACTAATCCCATCATTGGAATGGCTACATCATTGGATATAGACAATGAGGAGGAATACCCGGTGCACCCTCCACCCTTCTCCCCACATACCGAGTGTGACGAAGAGGACTGCATGCAGGTGAGGCTGGACAATGTGGCATTGAGGGCTCAGAAGGATGCCCTCATTGATGAGGTGAAGACCCTGCGCTCCAGGCTAAAACAGGGTCTAAAACCCAGGAAGCAGAATGCCACTGCTGCTCTGCTTGAGGAAGACGAAGAATGTATACGATTTAAGGGCGTAGCAATCCCAAGTACCCCCGACATGAACTCAGTAGCCTCCGGCAGCAATACCCCTCTCAAGACCCCGGTGAAGACTGTCATGCGTTCCATAGAAGCCTCTGCGAGTGAGACCCCCCTCAAGCCTGTGATGCGGTCCCCAGAAGCCTCCGGAAGCAAGACCCCGGTGAAGACTGTCATGCGGTCCGACAAAGCCTCCGGTAGTGAGACCCCGGTGAAGACTGTCATGCGGTCCCCAGAAGCCTCCGGAAGCAAGACCCCGGTGAAGACTGTCATGCGGTCCGACAAAGCCTCCGGTAGAGAGACCCCTCTCAAGTCTGTGATGCGGTCCCCAGAAGCCTCCGGAAGCAAGACCCCAGTGAAGACTGTCATGTGGTCCCCAGAAGCCTCCGGTAGTGAGACCCCAGTGAAGACTGTCATGCGGTCCATAGAAGCCTCTGCGAGTGAGATCCCTCTCAAGTCTGTGATGCGGTCCCCAGAAGCCTCCGGAAGCAAGACCCCGATGCAGACTGTCATGCGGTCCGTAGAAGCCTCCTGTAGTGAGACCCCTGTATGCCAGAAGACCCGTGCGTCTGTCTCCAATAAGCTGAAAGCTAATCTGGCTAAGGACTGGCCCTCTTCCCAAAATCAATGGTGCACTGGGAAGGGACTGCGGAATACCATGCGTGAAATCACGTTGCCTAAAAGCATGGAGACGTACATTCAGACATACAGAGGTCATTGTGAGGGTCTTGCACCGACAGTAAAACGGAAAGAGAATTGTATGTCCAATGTCAGCCGGATAAAGAACTTCATAGTATTCATGGCCCATGGTTTTGACCGGCTGTCAGACTGGCTGTTTCTAAAAGACACAAAGAGGGTCCGTGGCTGGAGCAAGTATATTTCAGAGTCGGGCCGGACAGTCACAACATCGCTGTTGTTCCTGAAGACTGTGAACCATTTCCTGAGGTACTTGTCTGCATCAAAGCTCCGGGGGTGCAGGCTCACCCAGTCTGATATGACCAACATCATCAGAGAGGTGAAAGCCAACATTAACGATTTGAAAAAGTCTGTCACTCTCCACCAGTTTAAGGTGAAGAGGGACAAGCTGGATCGTCTGCCGAGCCAGGCGGAGCTTCTCGCCGCCATGGCGGCCGCTGAGAAGCGCATCCCTGATCTCCTTGACCTGATGGCTAGCAATCCGACCTCAATCACCCAGTACCTGCTATATGGCTATCTAACCCTCCATTGGAGCCTCCTGTATGGCCACCGTCCGGGTGTGTATGCAAACATGACCAACACGGATGTCTTTGAGGCGGACAGAAGGGGCACTGCTGAGGGCTACATCATCCACGTGCAGGATCACAAGACTGCCAAGACATTTGGTGAAGCACAGCTGGTGCTTACAATAAAGGAGTTTAGCTGGGTCATGCGGTGGATGGGGATAAAAGAGGGCTTGTCGGGTCCTCAGAATGAATTCTTCCTTTTCACATCGGGGAAGCAGGCTTCCAAGAACCTGAACGCTCACTTGAAGAGGGCTTGGGCTGATGCTGGGCTAGAAACAGCCGTCACCTTCACCATCTTGCGCACTGTCCTGGCTGACAATATCAAGCATCACCAAGATCCAGAAAGCAGGTCGATTCTGGCTAGGTTTATGTGCCACGACGTAAGCACTGCAGACCGGTTCTACGCGAATACGCCTGGAATAAAGGAGGCATTGAAGATCCGCTCCATGTTCAGGGCGGCGGCAGCAGCTGCAGCAGCATCATCATCAGAAGGAGGTCTACCACCGTCAGCTACCTCCGAAGAGGATTCAGGGGCGGAGAGCAGCGATACCTCTTCTTCAGGACCGATTGGTACTCCTGATGAGGGGAAAGGGGCCGTGGACTCAACCTTTTTTCCCCGGTGCACTGTACAAGTTAGACGGCTAATATGGCCCCCAGGCCCCTGTTAATCATGTTGTTATTATGTTTATTTTGTATACTGTTTTTGTAAAAGTGGTGTGATAATTAAATAAAAAATAAAAAAAAAACATTAGTATAACCTTGAAGGTTCCCAGGGGCAAATACAGTGCCTGTCATTTTGCAGGATATAATTTAACATGTAACCTCTCCTGGAAATGGACATACTCTGTGCATTTCCAGGAGAGGTTCCATGTTAAATTATATCCTGCAATATCCTCCAAAGAAGGGGTGGTAGTGTCATGAATAAGGCGGTAAAGCACCGCAAAATCCACCCCTTTAGGGTAACCAGGGGCATGAAGTTCTGTAGGGTGTGAACATCTGGGTTTAGTCCGAGTGAGGAGTGCTCGAGCGTGGGAGGATGTGTAATGCAGAGGAGGGGAACAAAAGGTGTGTGCAGGAGCAGGGAGAAAAGAGAAAATAAAAAGACTCAAAGTGTTCCACCTTCCAGCAGCAGCAGCAGCGGGCCCGCTCTGTCCGTGGTGCTGAACACCTGCCTGTCTATGTGGAGTACAAAAACAAACAAAGACAAACACCTTTAAGGTCACCAGGGGCGTGAGGTTCTGGTTCTGGCGGTGTGCATGGAGGGGTTTAGTCCGAGTGAGGAGTGCTCGAGCGTGGGAGGATGTGTAAGGCAGAGGAGGGGAACAAAAAAAAACGAATACAAATAAGTTAAAGTGTGAACCTCCAGCAGGGCAGGTGCTGCTGCTGCTGCTGCTGCTGCTGCTGCTGCTGCTGCTGCTGCTGCTGCTGCTGCTGCTGCTGCTGTGAAGGAGGACGAATATTGATGCTTGTGTTCGGACGGTAAAGCACCGCAAAATCCACCCCCCCTTAAAGGTGACCAGGGGCATGAGATTCTGCAGGGTGTGAACATCTGGGTTTAGTCCGTGGGGGAGTGCTTAAGTCCGGGGGCCCGGGGTCTCACGGTGCACGAGGTTATGGAAGTGCCACTGTTGCCGGAGGTCCTTAGTCCGTCCTTTGGGGCTCTGTCAGGGGCTACAGAGAGGTGGTTTTCCCGGTCCCTCTCCTGGAGGTATGAAATAACCTGAGCTCCATGTGAGGGAGCCGTGCTGGAGCTGCTTAGTCCGTCCTTTGGTGGTCTGTGAGGGGCTAATGAGAGGTGTTTTCCCCGGTCTATTTGATGGAAGTCTGACACGAGCAGAGTGTGCATGCTTTGAAACTAATCCACCCACACTTAGCATGCTATTTTAGGGTATAAATCGTACCTTGTCACCATGCACTGTGCTCCCTGGGACGACGCGCCCTCCTGTGGGGACACATGAGAACTGCACTCAAATCACTTTGTGCTTTTTAAACAGTTTAACATATTTTTTTCCACATTTAAAAAACGCTTTCTGCCCTGGAAATCATTTCTAATCATTATTACCGTTATGGAGGGGCTGCAGGAACACTTTCCCCGCCTTGCAAACATTTATTCCTGGTTCAAATAATCAATTTGTTCCGCCTGCTTTGCGTCAGCACCTCTGCGGCTGTCGGATTAACACAGATGAATGCACTTTTAACACTCACGCAGCCAGAATTCCTGCTCTTTTCCTGGGTTACAAAGTGAGGTGACGCAGCCTGTCCTCTGAGTCTCCCCGCCTCTCATAGACTTATTTCTGGGTAAAAAAAGCCATGTGCTCCGCCCCCTGGATCTCTGCATGTGTGTGTGTGCCTGTGAGTCTGTGGCTACTGTCCACATGCCCGCATTAGGAGGCACTATTTTCGGATACATTTTCTCATTTTCACCACTTTTCATGTTTTTATTATGTATATTGTTATATTATTATTATTATTATTATTGTATATATGTATACTGTTTTTGTAAAAATCATGTGATTATTAAATAAATAATAAAACATGAATATAACCTTGAAGTTTCCCAGGGGCAAATACAGTGCCAGGTGTCAGACTATTTAAACAATGTTTACCCAGGATTCCGACACCTTCCCTGGCTTGTAAAATGCGGTGATGCGCCCTGGAGGTATCAGACTATTTTAAACAACTTTTCCCCGCCTTTCAAACACTTGTTCCTGGCTTATAGCCTGTCATTTTGCAGGATATAATTTAACATGGAACCTCTCCCAGGGGCAAATACAGTGCCAGGTGTCAGACTATTTAAACAATGTTTACCCAGGATTCCGACACCTTCCCTGGCTTGTAAAATGCGGTGATGCGCCCTGGAGGTATCATACTATTTTAAACAACTTTTCCCCGCCTTTCAAACACTTGTTCCTGGCTTATAGCCTGTCATTTTGCAGGATATAATTTAACATGGAACCTCTCCCAGGGGCAAATACAGTGCCAGGTGTCAGACTATTTAAACAATGTTTACCCAGGATTCCGACACCTTCCCTGGCTTGTAAAATGCGGTGATGCGCCCTGGAGGTATCAGACTATTTTAAACAACTTTTCCCCGCCTTTCAAACACTTGTTCCTGGCTTATAGCCTGTCATTTTGCAGGATATAATTTAACATGGAACCTCTCCTGGAAATGGACATACTCTGCGCATTTCCAGGAGAGGTTCCATGTTAAATTATATCCTGCAAAATGACAGGCAACAACTCTCTTCCAGACGTTTAAAAACACTTTTCCGACTATTTTAAACAACTTTTCCCCGCCTTTCAAACACTTGTTCCTGGCTTATAGCCTGTCATTTTGCAGGATATAATTTAACATGGAACCTCTCCTGGAAATGGACATACTCTGCGCATTTCCAGGAGAGGTTCCATGTTAAATTATATCCTGCAAAATGACAGGCAACAACTCTCTTCCAGACGTTTAAAAACACTTTTCCGACTATTTTAAACAACTTTTCCCCGCATTTCAAACACTTGTTCCTGGCTTATAGCCTGTCATTTTGCAGGATATAATTTAACATGGAACCTCTCCTGGAAATGGACATACTCTGCGCATTTCCAGGAGAGGTTCCATGTTAAATTATATCCTGCAAAATGACAGGCAACAACTCTCTTCCAGACGTTTAAAAACACTTTTCCGACTATTTTAAACAACTTTTCCCCGCATTTCAAACACTTGTTCCTGGCTTATAGCCTGTCATTTTGCAGGATATAATTTAACATGGAACCTCTCCTGGAAATGGACATACTCTGCGCATTTCCAGGAGAGGTTCCATGTTAAATTATATCCTGCAAAATGACAGGCTACAACTCTCTTCCAGACGTTTAAAAACACTTTCCCCGACCATTTAAACATTATTTATGGCTTGTAAAGTGCGGTGATGAGCCCTGACAGTATCAGACTATTTAAAGGGTTACCAGGAGCATGAGAATATCCTCCACAGAAGGGGTGGTGGTGCCGTGAATAAGGCCGAATATGGATACCGATGTGCGGACGGTAAAGCACCGCAAAATCCACCCCCTTTAGGTTAACCAGGGGCATGGAGTTCTGTAGGGTGTGAACATCTGGGTTTAGTCCGTGGGGGAGTGCTTAAGTCCGGGAGTCCGGGGACTCACGGTGTGCAAGGTTATGGAGGTGCCCATGTCAGGGACACATGCTGGAGGTCTGTGGTCCGTCCTTTGGGGGTCTTGGAGGGGCCACAGAGAGGAGATTTCCCCGGTCTCTGTCCTGGATGAGTGAAATAAACAGAGTCTCCATGTCAGGGACACATGCTGGAGGTCTCTCTCCCGAGAGTGGACGTCCATTGCCTGTAAATTGGTCTAACATTAGGTCTGTCACTTTGGCTAACCGCACCACTGTCTGTCGTCTCCCGCAAGTGGACATCCATTGCCCCTAAATAGGGACAGGGCTTTACTGCTATGTACAGCTGATGTCATATGCCTACAGGAGACACACTGGGACAATGAAAGTGTGGGTGATGTGATAATGGGATGGATGGGGAGGGTATTTTTCAATAATGGTGGTTTGAATGCAAGAGGGGTGGCAATATTGTTTAGAATGGGAAAAGTGGAAAGTGTGAAAAAGGTGGAGGATGATGGAAAAGGAAGGATGATTATTGCAGAGTTTGGTTATATGGGGGAAATGTATAGACTGATGAATATTCATGCGCCTAATGAGGAGAAAGAAAGAAAGAGTTTTTTTGAGGGTCTGGATGGGAAGTGTGGGGGAAATTGTGTGGTGGTGGGTGATTTCAATGTGAGGTGTGGAAGGATTGATGTGGCGGGTGGGATGAGTGATATAAATGACTCCTCACGAGGTGCATTGGAGAAACTGATGAGGGAGAATGGCTTAAGAGATGTGTGGAGAGAAAGGAATTTGGATGAGAGGGTATATACTAGAAAACAGGTGGTGGGGGGTGTGTTGAAGCAGAGTAGGATAGACGTGGTGCTGTGCAAGGGAAGGATAGGTGGGAAGGTGGGGACATTTAAACATACAACGACAAGCTTGAGTGATCATGTTATCCTTGGCTTTAAGCTGGATGATGGATGTAAGGGAAGAGGGGGAGGGGTGTGGTGCCTAAACGCTGCTCTGCTTAAGGATGAGAAATACAAAAAAATGATGAATGAATGGTTAAGGAAGCAAGAGAAAATGGATGGTGAGGATGAAGGAGACTGGTGGGAGGGCCTAAAAAGAGAAATAAAAAAAATGAGCATAAAGTTCAGTTGTGGAAGAAATAAAAGAGGGAGAGAGAGGGAGGAGAGGTTAAAAGAGGAACTAAATAAAGAAGCAGAGAAGATAGAGGGAGAGGTAGGGAGAGATTTAGGGGTCTACAATAGTCTTAGGGATGAGTTAGGGATAGTGGAAAGAGAGAGGTGTATGGGGGCAATAGTCAGGAGTAGGGCAAGATATTTAGTTGAAGGGGAAAAATGTACAGGTTTTTTCTTAGGGATGGAGAATAGGAAGCAGGGGAACAATCAGATTAGGCAGATAGAGGGTAAGGGGGGTGAGATTATTAAAGACTTAGTAGGGATAGTTAAGAGGGTGGAAGAGTTTTATAGAGAGCTCTTCCAGGAGGAAGTTAATGAAAAAGAGAGCCTGGAAAAGACTCTGGGGAGCATGAGGGCGGTGTTGACAGAAGAAGGAAGAGAGTTGTGCGAAGGGGAGATAGGAAAAGAGGAAATAGAGGCAGCAATAGATGGCATGGGCAAAAATAAAAGCCCGGGACTAGATGGCCTAACTGCAGAGTTCTACATGGAATTTAAGGCTGTGCTAGTCCCAATGTTGAAGGAGTTGTTTAAGAGCTTCGAAGAGAAGGATGAACTGCCGGACGGATTATCAACAGGGGTGATTAGCATATTGTACAAAAAGGGTAGTAGGGATAAATTAGGGAACTATAGGCCGTTAAGTATGTTGAATGGGGATTATAAGATTATAGCACGGGTGTTATCCAATAGAATGAAGAGGGTTATTGGTGCGGTGGTGGGGAGCACCCAGGCATATAGTATTCCTGGAAGGGATATATGTGACACAGTTTGTAGTATTAGGGACACGGTAAATCATATGAAGGGTGGAGAAGGAGGGGTGTTGGTAAGCTTAGATCTGAACAAGGCGTTCGATAGGGTTAATCACGTTTATTTATTCAGGGTTTTGGTAAAAGCAGGGTTTGGGAGGGGGTTTGTTGGGTGGATAAGGAGAATATATAGGAAAGCCATGAGTTGCGTTAAGGTTAATGGGATCATCACAAATGTATTTAAGTTAGGGAGATCCGTCCGGCAGGGATGCCCTCTATCGGCGATGCTCTATGCATTATCAGCGGAGCCCCTTGCGGCTTTGCTACAACAGAATGAGAGGGTAAAGGGGGTGATGGGGCCGGGGGGAGGGATAAGTGTAGTATTCCAATATGCGGATGATACTACAATCACCGTAAGAGACATGGAAAGTGTAAGAGGGGTCTTAGAGAGTGTGGAGATATATGGAAGAGCTTCAGGGGCTAAAATTAATATGGAAAAGTCAGAGTACATGGTGCTGGGAAAGGGTGATGTAGGGAGAGAGGAGTTAGGTTTAAAAGAGAATAAGGAATATATTAGGGTACTGGGTATTAATGTGGGTTTGAAGGACAGAGAGGGGAGGGATGTGCAATATGAGGGAGTGGTGGGTAGTTTAAAAAAGACCCTAAGCTTCTGGAAACTGAGGAGATTAAAACTGAGGGGGAAAGTTATAGTAGTAAATGGTCTCATCATGAGCAAGCTAGTTTATGTAATGAGTGTAATGGAGGTGCCAGACAGAGTAATAAAAGAGGTAAATAAAATAGTGAGTGAGTTCATGTGGGAGGGGAAGGGAGTGAGGATAGCTAGGGAGGTTCTAGAGAATGACTATAAAGATGGGGGGCTAAAACTAATAAATGTGGAAAGGAAGATGAAAGCAATGAGGGTTAAAACGATGATAACATATCTAAATAAGGGAAATAAGCATGTGTGGAAAGAATTTTTGAGAGACAGTATAAATAAAGGAGGGGGGTGTGGGGACAGTGGGATATTTATGCGCTTTAAGAAAGGGTGGATAAATGGAATGAATGATTTTCAAAGGGAGGTGATGAATGCGTGGGGAGAGTTATTGGGGAATGTGAAGTATGAATGTGAGAATGCGCAGCAGGTATGGAAACAACCCATATTCCAGAACTATAGGATAATGAAAGAGGGGGAAGTATTATTTAATTTACCAATGTGGAGGGCTGGATTTAGGGTAATAAGAGACCTAGTCTATGAGTATGTTCCGGGGTTCATGAGGGCTCAAGTTATTGTTGATGGGACAAGGGAAAAGGATCTGTTAATGGGGGGAAGGACAGCGGAAGGCATGATGGAGAGCATCAAAGAGGGGATGCCGGTGGAATGGAGGAGGATGGTGGAGAGCAAGAAGGTGGGAGGGGGCGAAAGTGAGGTAGCGCTATATGTGGGTGAAGGGGTGAAGCTGGGAGACCTTAGCACGAAAAGGATATACAAAATCCTTGGGAAGGGGGATGCAAGGAGACCAGCATCAGAAAAGGTATGGGGAAAGGTGATGGGTGGAATGGATGTGAAAAAGATGTGGGTGAATCTGAGAGTGAAAGGGAATAGTGTGAAGGGCGAGCACTTTGATTTCTGTTTAAGGCACAACAGGGTGTTCAACAATTTAATAATAAGTATGTTTGACAAAGAGGTTAAGAGAGAATGTGATGTGTGTAAGGTGGGAGTGGAGAATTGTATTCATGAGTTTTTTGAGTGTGGGGAATTAAGGGGGTTCTTTGAGAAAATAAAAGAATTGATATGCAGGTGCTGGGATGAAGGGGTGTTAAAATGTCTAGAGTGGAAAGAATTGTGGTTGTTTGGGTTGAGTGGGAGAAGGGATGGGTGCAATGTTGATATGTTAAATCTATGTTTAAGCCAGGCAAGATATGCGGTGAAAATAAGAAGGAATGTAGCACACTATGAGGGGAGAGTTGATGGAGTGTGGGGAATTATGAAGAGGAATATAATGAGGGTTGTTGGAATGTTATATGTGTACAAAGATAATGAGAGGTTCATGAAAGAACATGTTGATGGTTGTACACTGATAGAAGTGAATGATGGAAAGCTTAAGTATAATTTTGAAAAATAAGGAATGATGACCTGTGAAAGGGGAATAAATGTAAAAGAATGGTGTATTAGGAATGTCGGGGAAGTGAAAGACAAGATAGGACTGTGATGTATACTTTGTATTA
Organism: Notothenia rossii; assembly: GCF_949606895.1. Taxonomy (NCBI): domain Eukaryota; kingdom Metazoa; phylum Chordata; class Actinopteri; order Perciformes; family Nototheniidae; genus Notothenia; species Notothenia rossii. The sequence goes on along the minus strand of NW_027639542.1, from coordinate 1,465,416 downwards.
AATGCATTGGGGTCCTCTTCTTTTTGGGGGATTGGTTATGCAATGTGAGTGTTTGTTTAATCTGTGTGAAAACATTTTGATAATAAAAAAAAAAAAAATAAAAAAAAAAAACGCTCGCCCCTGGATGCGGTTGGTCGCGTGTTCGAATCCATGCTGTGGCATACTTTTTTTCATTTTCACCCTTTTTCTATGGATCTCCAAAAAGTCAACTTTGACTTTTTCTGAGTCTGGAGGAATTCAAGGGGAGTTTTCAAGGGACTCTACCCGCCTTATGAGGCAATATTTTCGAATACTTTTTTCCATTTTCACCCTTTTTCTATGGATCTCCAAAAAGTGATCTTTTACATTTTCTGAGTCTGGAGGAATTCAAGGGGAGTTTTCAGGGGAGTGCATTCTCTCTGCCATCTCCTCCCTGTGTGTGTGTTGCTGCATGCAGCAGCTGCGTGTGTGTGTAAACTGCCCCTCCACCTCGCAAGCAGGCGGGGGAGAGAGAGATGTTTCGTCTCGATTTACACATGCTATGACTCCGGGGGTACTTCCATTCGCTTCATCTTGATCTGTTGATGTTATTTCATGTCTCGTTTGTCCATTGTGACGGTGGGAAAGCTGGGGAAATGTCCCGGAGATATACTGATAAATCTTTGTAACAGCATTTTCCTGCGATCACAGCTGTTCACAGCTACGAGGCTGGGACCGCTTCCATTCGCTTCGTCTTGATCTGTAGATGTTATTTAATGTCTCATTTGTTCATTTTGATGGAGAAAAAGTTGTACATTTAGTGAATTCAGAGTGTCTAAGATGCACAAGTAGGCATGTTTGAGTACTCAGGTCCAGTGGCTCACTGCGTTAACGCTCGCCCCTGGATGCGGTTTGTCGCGTGTTCGAATCCATGCTGTGGCATACTTTTTTTCATTTTCACCCTTTTTCTCTGGATCTCCAAAAAGTCAACTTTGACTTTTTCTGAGTCTGGAGGAATTCAAGGGAAGTTTTCAAGGGACTCTATTCGCCTTATGAGGCACTATTTTCGAATAGTTTTTTCCATTTTCACCCTTTTTCTATGGATCTCCAAAAAGTGAACTTGTACATGTTCTGAGTCTGGAGGAATTCAAGGGGAGTTTTCAGGGGAGTGCATTCTCTCTGCCATCTCCTCCCTGTGTGTGTGTTGCTGCATGCAGCAGCTGCGTGTGTGTGTAAACTAACCCTCCCCCTCGCAAGCAGGCGGGGGAGAGAGAGATGTTTCGTCTCGATTTACACATGCTATGACTCCGGGGGTACTTCCATTCGCTTCGTCTTGATCTGTTGATGTTATTTCATGTCTCGTTTGTCCATTTTGATGGAGAAAAAGTTGTACATTTAGTGAATTCAGAGTTTCTAAGATGCACAAGTAGGCATGTTTGAGTACTCAGGTCCAGTGGCTCACTGCGTTAACGCTCGCCCCTGGATGCGGTTGGTCGCGTGTTCGAATCCATGCTGTGGCATACTTTTTTTCATTTTCACCCTTTTTCTATGGATCTCCAAAAAGTCAACTTTGACTTTTTCTGAGTCTGGAGGAATTCAAGGGGAGTTTTCAAGGTACTCTACCCGCCTTATGAGGCACTATTTTCGAATACTTTTTTCCATTTTCACCCTTTTTCTATGGATCTCCAAAAAGTGATCTTTTACATTTTCTGAGTCTGGAGGAATTCAAGTGGAGTTTTCAGGGGAGTGCATTCTCTCTGCCATCTCCTCCCTGTGTGTGCGTTGCTGCATGCAGCAGCTGCGTGTGTGTGTGTAAACTGCCCCTCCCCTTCGCAAGCAGGCGGGGGAGTGAGAGATGTTTCGTCTCGATGTACACATGCTATGACTAAGGGGGTACTTCCATTCGCTTCGTCTTGATCTGTTGATGTTATTTCATGTCTCGTTTGTCCATTGTGACGGTGGGAAAGCCAGGGAAATGTCCCGGAGATATACTGAGAAATCTTTGTAACAGCATTTTCCTGCGATCACAGCTGTTCACAGCTACGAGGCTGGGACCGCTTCCATTCGCTTCGTCTTGATCTTTAGATGTTATTTAATGTCTCATTTGTTCATTTTGATGGAGAAAAAGTTGTACATTTAGTGAATTCAGAGTATCTAAGATGCACAAGTAGGCATGTTTGAGTACTCAGGTCCAGTGGCTCACTGCGTTAACGCTCGCCCCTGGATGCGGTTGGTCGCGTGTTCGAATCCATGCTGTGGCATACTTTTTTTCATTTTCACCCTTTTTCTATGGATCTCCAAAAAGTCAAATTTGACTTTTTCTGAGTCTGGAGGAATTCAAGGGGAGTTTTCAGGGGAGTGCGTTCTCTCTGCCATCTCCTCCCTCTGTGTGCGTTGCTGCATGCAGCAGCTGCGTGTGTGTGTAAACTGCCCCTCCACTTCGCAAGCAGGCGGGGGAGAGAGAGATGTTTCGTCTCGATTTGCACATGCTATGACTTCGGGGGTACTTCCATTCGCTTCGTCTTTATCTGTTGATGTTATTTCATGTCTCGTTTGTCCATTGTGACGGTGGGAAAGCCAGGGAAATGTCCCGGAGATATACTGAGAAATCTTTGTAACATTATTTTCCTGCAATCACAGCTGTTCACAGCTACGAGGCTGGGACCGCTTCCATTCGCTTCGTCTTGATCTGTAGATGTTATTTAATGTCTCATTTGTTCATTTTGATGGAGAAAAAGTTGTACATTTAGTGAATTCAGAGTGTCTAAGATGCACAAGTAGGCATGTTTGCATACTCAGGTCCAGTGGCTCACTGCGTTAACGCTCGCCCCTGGATGCGGTTGGTCGCGTGTTCGAATCCATGCTGTGGCATACTTTTTTCATTTTCACCCTTTTTCTCTGGATCTCCAAAAAGTCAACTTTGACTTTTTCTGAGTCTGGAGGAATTCAAGGGAAGTTTTCAAGAGACTCTACCCGCCTTATGAGGCACTATTTTCGAATACTTTTTTCCATTTTCACCCTTTTTCTATGGATCTCCAAAAAGTGAACTTTTACATGTTCTGAGTCTGGAGGAATTCAAGGGGAGTTTTCAGGGGAGTGCATTCTCTCTGCCATCTCCTCCCTGTGTGTGTGTTGCTGCATGCAGCAGCTGCGTGTGTGTGTAAACTGCCCCTCCCCCTCGCAAGCAGGCGGATGAGAGAGAGATGTTTCGTCTCGATTTACACATGCTATGACTCCGGGGGTACTTCCATTCGCTTCGTCTTGATCTGTTGATGTTATTTCATGTCTCGTTTGTCCATTGTGACGGTGGGAAAGCCAGGGAAATGTCCCGGAGATATACTGAGAAATCTTTGTAACAGCATTTTCCTGCGATCACAGCTGTTCACAGCTACGAGGCTGGGACCGCTTCCATTCGCTTCGTCTTGATCTGTAGATGTTATTTCATGTCTCATTTGTTCATTTTGATGGAGAAAAAGTTGTACATTTAGTGAATTCAGAGTTTCTAAGATGCACAAGTAGGCATGTTTGAGTACTCAGGTCCAGTGGCTCACTGCGTTAACGCTCGCCCCTGGATGCGGTTGGTCGCGTGTTCGAATCCATGCTGTGGCATACTTTTTTTCATTTTCACCCTTTTTCTATGGATCTCCAAAAAGTCAACTTTGACTTTTTCTGAGTCTGGATGAATCCAAGGGGAGTTTTCAAGGGACTCTACCCGCCTTATGAGGCACTATTTTCGAATACTTTTTTCCATTTTCACCCTTTTTCTATGGATCTCCAAAAAGTGATCTTTTACATTTTCTGAGTCTGGAGGAATTCAAGTGGAGTTTTCAGGGGAGTGCATTCTCTCTGCCATCTCCTCCCTGTGTGTGCGTTGCTGCATGCAGCAGCTGCTTGTGTGTGTGTAAACTGCCCCTCCCCTTCGCAAGCAGGCGGGGGAGTGAGAGATGTTTCGTCTCGATGTACACATGCTATGACTCCGGGGGTACTTCCATTCGCTTCGTCTTGATCTGTTGATGTTATTTCATGTCTCGTTTGTCCATTGTGACGGTGGGAAAGCCAGGGAAATGTCCCGGAGATATACTGAGAAATCTTTGTAACAGCATTTTCCTGCGATCACAGCTGTTCACAGCTACGAGGCTGGGACCGCTTCCATTCGCTTCGTCTTGATCTTTAGATGTTATTTAATGTCTCATTTGTTCATTTTGATGGAGAAAAAGTTGTACATTTAGTGAATTCAGAGTATCTAAGATGCACAAGTAGGCATGTTTGAGTACTCAGGTCCAGTGGCTCACTGCGTTAACGCTCGCCCCTGGATGCGGTTGGTCGCGTGTTCGAATCCATGCTGTGGCATACTTTTTTTCATTTTCACCCTTTTTCTATGGATCTCCAAAAAGTCAACTTTGACTTTTTCTGAGTCTGGAGGAATTCAAGGGGAGTTTTCAAGGTATTCTACCCGCCTTATGAGGCACTATTTTCGAATACTTTTTTCCATTTTCACCCTTTTTCTATGGATCTCCAAAAAGTGATCTTTTACATTTTCTGAGTCTGGAGGAATTCAAGTGGAGTTTTCAGGGGAGTGCATTCTCTCTGCCATCTCCTCCCTGTGTGTGCGTTGCTGCATGCAGCAGCTGCGTGTGTGTGTGTAAACTGCCCCTCCCCTTCGCAAGCAGGCGGGGGAGTGAGAGATGTTTCGTCTCGATGTACACATGCTATGACTAAGGGGGTACTTCCATTCGCTTCGTCTTGATCTGTTGATGTTATTTCATGTCTCGTTTGTCCATTGTGACGGTGGGAAAGCCAGGGAAATGTCCCGGAGATATACTGAGAAATCTTTGTAACAGCATTTTCCTGCGATCACAGCTGTTCACAGCTACGAGGCTGGGACCGCTTCCATTCGCTTCGTCTTGATCTTTAGATGTTATTTAATGTCTCATTTGTTCATTTTGATGGAGAAAAAGTTGTACATTTAGTGAATTCAGAGTGTCTAAGATGCACAAGTAGGCATGTTTGAGTACTCAGGTCCAGTGGCTCACTGCGTTAACGCTCGCCCCTGGATGCGGTTGGTCGTGTGTTCGAATCCATGCTATGGCATACTTTTTTTCATTTTCACCCTTTTTCTATGGATCTCCAAAAAGTCAACTTTGACTTTTTCTGAGTCTGGAGGAATTCATGGGGAGTTTTCAGGGGAGTGCATTCTCTCTGCCATCTCCTCCCTCTGTGTGCGTTGCTGCATGCAGCAGCTGCGTGTGTGTGTGTAAACTGCCCCTCCCCTTCGCAAGCAGGCGGGGGAGAGAGAGATATTTCGTCTCGATTTACACATGCTATGACTCCGGGGGTAATTCCATTCGCTTCGTCTTGATCTGTTGATGTTATTTCATGTCTCGTTTGTCCATTGTGACGGTGGGAAAGCCAGGGAAATGTCCCGGAGATATACTGAGAAATCTTTGTAACAGCATTTTCCTGCGATCACAGCTGTTCACAGCTACGAGGCTGGGACCGCTTCCATTCGCTTCGTCTTGATCTGGAGATGTTATTTCATGTCTCATTTGTTCATTTTGATGGAGAAAAGGTTGTACATTTAGTGAATTCAGAGTGTCTAAGATGCACAAGTAGGCATGTTTGAGTACTCAGGTCCAGTGGCTCACTGCGTTAACGCTCGCCCCTGGATGCGGTTGGTCGCGTGTTCGAGTCCATGCTGTGGCATACTTTTTTTCATTTTCACCCTTTTTCTATGGATCTCCAAAAAGTGAACTTTGACTTTTTCTGAGTCTGGAGGAATTCAAGGGGAGTTTTCAAGGGACTCTACCCGCCTTATGAGGCACTATTTTCGAATGCTTTTTTCCATTTTCACCCTTTTTCTATGGATCTCCAAAAAGTGAACTTTTACATTTTCTGAGTCTGGAGGAATTCAAGGGGAGTTTTCAGGGGAGTGCATTCTCTCTGCCATCTCCTCCCTGTGTATGCGTTGCTGCATGCAGCAGCTGCGTGTGTGTGTGTGTAAACTGCCCCTCCCCTTCGCAAGCAGGCGGGGGAGAGAGAGATGTTTCGTCTCGGTTTACACATGCTATGACTCCGGGGGTACTTCCATTCGCTTCGTCTTGATCTGTTGATGTTATTTCATGTCTCGTTTGTCCATTGTGACGGTGGGAAAGCCAGGGAAATGTCCCGGAGATATACTGAGAAATCTTTGTAACAGCATTTTCCTGCGATCACAGCTGTTCGCAGCTACGAGGCTGGGACCGCTTCCATTCGCTTCGTCTTGATCTGTAGATGTTATTTAATGTCTCATTTGTTCATTTTGATGGAGAAAAAGTTGTACATTTAGTAAATTCAGAGTGTCTAAGATGCACAAGTAGGCATGTTTGAGTACTCAGGTCCAGTGGCTCACTGGGTTAACGCTCGCCCCTGGATGCGGTTGGTCACGTGTTCGAATCCATGCTGTGGCATTCTTTTTTTCATTTTCACCCTTTTTCTATGGATCTCCAAAAAGTGAACTTTTACATTTTCTGAGTCTGGAGGAATTCAAGGGGAGTTTTCAGGGGAGTGCGTTCTCTCTGCCATCTCCTCCCTGTGTGTGTGTTGCTGCATGCAGCAGCTGCGTGTGTGTGTAAACTGCCCCTCCCCCTCGCAAGCAGGCGGGGGAGAGAGAGATGTTTCGTCTCGATTTACACATGCTATGACTACGGGGGTACCTCCATTCGCTTCGTCTTGATCTGTTGATGTTATTTCATGTCTCGTTTGTCCATTGTGACGGTGGGAAAGCCAGGGAAATGTCCCGGAGATATACTGAGAAATCTTTGTAACAGCATTTTCCTGCGATCACAGCTGTTCGCAGCTACGAGGCTGGGACCGCTTCCATTCGCTTCGTCTTGATCTGTAGATGTTATTTAATGTCTCATTTGTTCATTTTGATGGAGAAAAAGTTGTACATTTAGTGAATTCAGAGTTTCTAAGATGCACAAGTAGGCATGTTTGAGTACTCAGGTCCAGTGGCTCACTGCGTTAATGCTCGCCCCTGGATGCGGTTGGTCGCGTGTTCGAATCCATGCTGTGGCATACTTTTTTTCATTTTCACCCTTTTTCTATGGATCTCCAAAAACTCAACTTTGACTTTTTCTGAGTCTGGAGGAATTCAAGGGGAGTTTTCAAGGGACTCTACCCGCCTTATGAGGCACTATTTTCGAATACTTTTTTCCATTTTCACCCTTTTTCTATGGATCTCCAAAAAGTGAACTTTTACATTTTCTGAGTCTGGAGGAATTCAAGGGGAGTTTTCAGGGGAGTGCATTCTCTCTGCCATCTCCTCCCTGTGTGTGCGTTGCTGCATGCAGCAGCTGCGTGTGTGTGTGTGTAAACTTCCCCTCCCCTTCGCAAGCAGGCGGGGGAGAGAGAGATGTTTTGTCTCGATTTACACATGCTATGACTACGGGGGTACCTCAATTCGCTTCGTCTTGATCTGTTGATGTTATTTCATGTCTCGTTTGTCCATTGTGACTGTGGGAAAGCCAGGGAAATGTCCCGGAGATATACTGAGAAATCTTTGTAACAGCATTTTCCTGCGATCACAGCTGTTCACAGCTACGAGGCTGGGACCGCTTCCATTCGCTTCGTCTTGATCTGTAGATGTTATTTAATGTCTCATTTGTTCATTTTGATGGAGACAAAGTTGTACATTTAGTGAATTCAGAGTTTCTAAGATGCACAAGTAGGCATGTTTGAGTACTCAGGTCCAGTGGCTCACTGCGTTAATGCTCGCCCCTGGATGCGGTTGGTCGCGTGTTCGAATCCATGCTGTGGCATACTTTTTTTCATTTTCACCCTTTTTCTATGGATCTCCAAAAAGTCAACTTTGACTTTTTCTGAGTCTGGAGGAATTCAAGGGGAGTTTTCAAGGGACTCTACCCGCCTTATGAGGCACTATTTTCGAATACTTTTTTCCATTTTCACCCTTTTTCTATGGATCTCCAAAAAGTGAACTTTTACATTTTCTGAGTCTGGAGGAATTCAAGGGGAGTTTTCAGGGGAGTGCATTCTCTCTGCCATCTCCTCCCTGTGTGTGCGTTGCTGCATGCAGCATCTGCGTGTGTGTGTAAACTGCCCCTCCCCTTCGCAAGCAGGCCGGGGAGAGAGAGATGTTTCGTCTCGATTTACACATGCTATGACTCCGGGGGTACTTCCATTCGCTTCGTCTTGATCTGTTGATGTTATTTCATGTCTCGTTTGTCCATTGTGACGCTGGGAAAGCCAGGGAAATGTCCCGGAGATATACTGAGAAATCTTTGTAACAGCATTTTCCTGCGATCACAGCTGTTCGCAGCTACGAGGCTGGGACCGCTTCCATTCGCTTCGTCTTGATCTGTAGATGTTATTTAATGTCTCATTTGTTCATTTTGATGGAGAAAAAGTCGTACAGTTAGTAAATTCAGAGTTTCTAAGATGCACAAGTAGGCATGTTTGAGTACTCAGGTCCAGTGGCTCACTGCCTTAATGCTCGCCCCTGGATGCGGTTGGTCGCGTGTTCGAATCCATGCTGTGGCATACTTTTTTTCATTTTCACCCTTTTTCTATGGATCTCCAAAAAGTCAACTTTGACTTTTTCTGAGTCTGGAGGAATTCAAGGGGAGTTTTCAAGGGACTCTACCCGCCTTATGAGGCACTATTTTCGAATACTTTTTTCCATTTTCACCCTTTTTCTATGGATCTCCAAAAAGTGAACTTTTACATTTTCTGAGTCTGGAGGAATTCAAGGGGGGTTTTCAGGGGAGTGCATTCTCTCTGCCATCTCCTCCCTGTGTGTACGTTGCTGCATGCAGCAGCTGCGTGTGTGTGTGTAAACTTCCCCTCCCCTTCGCAAGCAGGCGGGGGAGAGAGAGATGTTTCGTCTCGATTTACACATGCTATGACTCCGGGGGTACCTCCATTCGCTTCGTCTTGATCTGTTGATGTTATTTCATGTCTCGTTTGTCCATTGTGACGGTTGGAAAGCCAGGGAAATGTCCCGGAGATATACTGAGAAATCTTTGTAACAGCATTTTCCTGCGATCACAGCTGTTCACAGCTACGAGGCCGGGACCGCTTCCATTCGCTTCGTCTTGATCTGTAGATGTTATTTAATGTCTCATTTGTTCATTTTGATGGAGAACAAGTTGTACATTTAGTGAATTCAGAGTTTCTAAGATGCAAAAGTAGGCATGTTTGAGTACTCAGGTCCAGTGGCTCACTGCGTTAATGCTCGCCCCTGGATGCGGTTGGTCGCGTGTTCGAATCCATGCTGTGGCATTCTTTTTTTCATTTTCACCCTTTTTCTATGGATCTCCAAAAAGTGATCTTTTACATTTTCTGAGTCTGGAGGAATTCAAGGGGAGTTTTCAGGGGAGTGCGTTCTCTCTGCCATCTCCTCCCTGTGTGTGTGTTGCTGCATGCAGCAGCTGCGTGTGTGTGTAAACTGCCCCTCCCCCTCGCAAGCAGGCGGGGGAGAGAGAGATCTTTCGTCTCGATTTACACATGCTATGACTCCGGGGGTACCTCCATTCGCTTCGTCTTGATCTGTTGATGTTATTTCATGTCTCGTTTGTCCATTGTGACGGTGGGAAAGCCAGGGAAATGTCCCGGAGATATACTGAGAAATCTTTGTAACAGCATTTTCCTGCGATCACAGCTGTTCGCAGCTACGAGGCTGGGACCGCTTCCATTCGCTTAGTCTTGATCTGTAGATGTTATTTAATGTCTCATTTCTTCATTTTGATGGAGAAAAAGTTGTACATTTAGTGAATTCAGAGTTTCTAAGATGCACAAGTAGGCATGTTTGAGTACTCAGGTCCAGTGGCTCACTGTGTTAACGCTCGCCCCTGGATGCGGTTGGTCGCGTGTTCGAGTCCATGCTGTGGCATACTTTTTTTCATTTTCACCCTTTTTTCTATGGATCTCCAAAAAGTCAACTTTGACTTTTTCTGAGTCTGGAGGAATTCAAGGGGAGTTTTCAAGGGACTCTACCCGCCTTATGAGGCACTATTTTCGAATACTTTTTTCCATTTTCACCCTTTTTCTATGGATCTCCAAAAAGTGAACTTTTACATTTTCTGAGTCTGGAGGAATTCAAGGGGAGTTTTCAGGGGAGTGCATTCTCTCTGTCATCTCCTCCCTCTGTGTGCGTTGCTGCATGCAGCAGCTGCGTGTGTGTGTGTAAACTGCCCCTCCCCTTCGCAAGCAGGCGGGGGAGAGAGAGATGTTTCGTCTCGATTTACACATGCTATGACTCAGGGGGTACTTCCATTCGCTTCGTCTTGATCTGTTGATGTTATTTCATGTCTCGTTTGTCCATTGTGACGGTGGCAAAGCCAGGGAAATGTCCCGGAGATATACTGAGAAATCTTTGTAACAGCATTTTCCTGCGATCACAGCTGTTCACAGCTACGAGGCTGGGACCGCTTCCATTCTCTTCGTCTTGATCTGTAGATGTTATTTAATGTCTCATTTCTTCATTTTGATGGAGAAAAAGTTGTACATTTAGTGAATTCAGAGTTTCTAAGATGCACAAGTAGGCATGTTTGAGTACTCAGGTCCAGTGGCTCACTGTGTTAACGCTCGCCCCTGGATGCGGTTGGTCGCGTGTTCGAGTCCATGCTGTGGCATACTTTTTTTCATTTTCACCCTTTTTCTATGGATCTCCAAAAAGTCAACTTTGACTTTTTCTGAGTCTGGAGGAATTCAAGGGGAGTTTTCAAGGGACTCTACCCGCCTTATGAGGCACTATTTTCGAATACTTTTTTCCATTTTCACCCTTTTTCTATGGATCTCCAAAAAGTGAACTTTTACATTTTCTGAGTCTGGAGGAATTCAAGGGGAGTTTTCAGGGGAGTGCATTCTCTCTGCCATCTCCTCCCTCTGTGTGCGTTGCTGCATGCAGCAGCTGCATGTGTGTGTGTAAACTGCCCCTCCCCTTCGCAAGCAGGCGGGGGAGAGAGAGATGTTTCGTCTCGATTTACACATGCTATGACTCCGGGGGTACTTCCATTCGCTTCGTCTTGATCTGTTGATGTTATTTCATGTCTCGTTTGTCCATTGTGACGGTGGCAAAGCCAGGGAAATGTCCCGGAGATATACTGAGAAATCTTTGTAACAGCATTTTCCTGCGATCACAGCTGTTCACAGCTACGAGGCTGGGACCGCTTCCATTCTCTTCGTCTTGATCTGTAGATGTTATTTAATGTCTCATTTCTTCATTTTGATGGAGAAAAAGTTGTACATTTAGTGAATTCAGAGTTTCTAAGATGCACAAGTAGGCATGTTTGAGTACTCAGGTCCAGTGGCTCACTGTGTTAACGCTCGCCCCTGGATGCGGTTGGTCGCGTGTTCGAGTCCATGCTGTGGCATACTTTTTTTCATTTTCACCCTTTTTCTATGGATCTCCAAAAAGTCAACTTTGACTTTTTCTGAGTCTGGAGGAATTCAAGGGGAGTTTTCAAGGGACTCTACCCGCCTTATGAGGCACTATTTTCGAATACTTTTTTCCATTTTCACCCTTTTTCTATGGATCTCCAAAAAGTGAACTTTTACATTTTCTGAGTCTGGAGGAATTCAAGGGGAGTTTTCAGGGGAGTGCATTCTCTCTGCCATCTCCTCCCTCTGTGTGCGTTGCTGCATGCAGCAGCTGCATGTGTGTGTGTAAACTGCCCCTCCCCTTCGCAAGCAGGCGGGGGAGAGAGAGATGTTTCGTCTCGATTTACACATGCTATGACTCCGGGGGTACTTCCATTCGCTTCGTCTTGATCTGTTGATGTTATTTCATGTCTCGTTTGTCCATTGTGACGGTGGCAAAGCCAGGGAAATGTCCCGGAGATATACTGAGAAATCTTTGTAACAGCATTTTCCTGCGATCACAGCTGTTCACAGCTACGAGGCTGGGACCGCTTCCATTCGCTTCGTCTTGATCTGTAGATGTTATTTCATGTCTCATTTGTTCATTTTGATGGAGAAAAAGTTGTACATTTAGTGAATTCAGAGTGTCTAAGATGCAAAAGTAGGCATGTTTGAGTACTCATGTCCAGTGGCTCACTGCGTTAACGCTCGCCCCTGGATGCGGTTGGTCACGTGTTCGAATCCATACTTTGGCATACTTTTTTTCATTTTCACCCTTTTTCTATGGATCTCCAAAAAGTCAACTTTGACTTTTTCTGAGTCTGGAGGAATTCAAGGGGAGTTTTCAAGGGACTCTACCCGCCTTATGAGGCACTATTTTCGAATACTTTTTTCCATTTTCACCCTTTTTCTATGGATCTCCAAAAAGTGAACTTTTACATTTTCTGAGTCTGGAGGAATTCAAGGGGAGTTTTCAGGGGAGTGCATTCTCTCTGCCATCTCCTCCCTCTGTGTGCGTTGCTGCATGCAGCAGCTGCGTGTGTGTGTGTGTAAACTGCCCCTCCCCTTCGCAAGCAGGCGGGGGAGAGAGAGAGATGTTTCGTCTCGATTTACACATGCTATGACTCCGGGGGTACTTCCATTCGCTTCGTCTTGATCTGTTGATGTTATTTCATGTCTCGTTTGTCCATTGTGACGGTGGGAAAGCCAGGGAAATGTCCCGGAGATATACTGATAAATCTTTGTAACAGCATTTTCCTGCGATCACAGCTGTTCACAGCTACGAGGCTGGGACCGCTTCCATTCGCTTCGTCTTGATCTGTAGATGTTATTTAATGTCTCATTTGTTCATTTTGATGGAGAACAAGTTGTACATTTAGTAAATTCAGAGTGTCTAAGATGCACAAGTAGGCGTGTTTGAGTACTCAGGTCCAGTGGCTCACTGTGTTAACGCTCGCCCCTGGATGCGGTTGGTCGCGTGTTCGAATCCATGCTGTGGCATTCTTTTTTTCATTTTCACCCTTTTTCTATGGATCTCCAAAAAGTCAACTTTGACTTTTTCTGAGTCTGGAGGAATTCAAGGGGAGTTTTCAAGGGACTCTACCCGCCTTATGAGGCACTATTTACGAATACTTTTTTCCATTTTCACCCTTTTTCTATGGATCTCCAAAAAGTGAACTTTTACATTTTCTGAGTCTGGAGGAATTCAAGGGGAGTTTTCAGGGGAGTGCATTCTCTCTGCCATCTCCTCCCTCTGTGTGCGTTGCTGCATGCAGCAGCTGCGTGTGTGTGTTTGTAAACTGCCCCTCCCCTTCGCAAGCAGGCGGGGGAGAGAGAGATGTTTCGTCTCGATTTACACATGCTATGACTCCGGGGGTACTTCCATTCGCTTCGTCTTGATCTGTTGATGTTATTTCATGTCTCGTTTGTCCATTTTGACGGTGGGAAAGCCAGGGAAATGTCCCGGAGATATACTGAGAAATCTTTGTAACAGCATTTTCCTGCGATCACAGCTGTTCACAGCTACGAGGCTGGGACCGCTTCCATTCGCTTTGTCTTGATCTGTAGATGTTATTTCATGTCTCATTTGTTCATTTTGATGGAGAACAAGTTGTACATTTAGTAAATTCAGAGTGTCTAAGATGCACAAGTAGGCGTGTTTGAGTACTCAGGTCCAGTGGCTCACTGTGTTAACACTCGCCCCTGGATGCGGTTGGTCGCGTGTTCGAATCCATGCTGTGGCATTCTTTTTTTCATTTTCAACCTTTTTCTATGGATCTCCAAAAAGTGATCTTTTACATTTTCTGAGTCTGGAGGAATTCAAGGGGAGTTTTCAGGGGAGTGCGTTCTCTCTGCCATCTCCTCCCTGTGTGTGTGTTGCTGCATGCAGCAGCTGCGTGTGTGTGTAAACTGCCCCTCCCTCTCGCAAGCAGGCGGGGGAGAGAGAGATGTTTCGTCTCGATGTACACATGCTATGACTCCGGGGGTACCTCCATTCGCTTCGTCTTGATCTGTTGATGTTATTTCATGTCTTGTTTGTCCATTGTGACGGTGGGAAAGCCAGGGAAATGTCCCAGAGATATACTGAGAAATCTTTGTAACAGCATTTTCCTGCGATCACAGCTGTTCTTAGCTACGAGGCTGGGACCGCTTCCATTCGCTTCGTCTTGATCTGTAGATGTTATTTAATGTCTCATTTCTTCATTTTGATGGAGAAAAAGTTGTACATTTAGTGAATTCAGAGTTTCTAAGATGCACAAGTAGGCATGTTTGAGTTCTCAGGTCCAGTGGCTCACTGTGTTAACGCTCGCCCCTGGATGCGGTTGGTCGCGTGTTCGAGTCCATGCTGTGGCATACTTTTTTTCATTTTCACCCTTTTTCTATGGATCTCCAAAAAGTCAACTTTGACTTTTTCTGAGTCTGGAGGAATTCAAGGGGAGTTTTCAAGGGACTCTACCCGCCTTATGAGGCACTATTTTCGAATACTTTTTTCCATTTTCACCCTTTTTCTATGGATCTCCAAAAAGTGAACTTTTACATTTTCTGAGTCTGGAGGAATTCAAGGGGAGTTTTCAGGGGAGTGCATTCTCTCTGCCATCTCCTCCCTCTGTGTGCGTTGCTGCATGCAGCAGCTGCGTGTGTGTGTGTAAACTGCCCCTCCCCTTCGCAAGCAGGCGGGGGAGAGAGAGATGTTTCGTCTCGATTTACACATGCTATGACTCCGGGGGTACTTCCATTCGCTTCGTCTTGATCTGTTGATGTTATTTCATGTCTCATTTGTCCATTGTGACGGTGGCAAAGCCAGGGAAATGTCCCGGAGATATACTGAGAAATCTTTGTAACAGCATTTTCCTGCGATCACAGCTGTTCACAGCTACGAGGCTGGGACCGCTTCCATTCGCTTCGTCTTGATCTGTAGATGTTATTTCATGTCTCATTTGTTCATTTTGATGGAGAAAAAGTTGTACATTTAGTGAATTCAGAGTTTCTAAGATGCAAAAGTAGGCATGTTTGAGTACTCAGGTCCAGTGGCTCACTGCGTTAATGCTCGCCCCTGGATGCGGTTGGTCGCGTGTTCGAATCCATACTGTGGCATACTTTTTTTCATTTTCACCCTTTTTCTATGGATCTCCAAAAAATCAACTTTGACTTTTTCTGAGTCTGGAGGAATTCAAGGGGAGTTTTCAAGGGACTCTACCCGCCTTATGAGGCACTATTTTCGAATACTTTTTTCCATTTTCACCCTTTTTCTATGGATCTCCAAAAAGTGAACTTTTACATTTTCTGAGTCTGGAGGAATTCAAGGGGAGTTTTCAGGGGAGTGCATTCTCTCTGCCATCTCCTCCCTCTGTGTGCGTTGCTGCATGCAGCAGCTGCGTGTGTGTGTGTAAACTGCCCCTCCCCTTCGCAAGCAGGCGGGGGAGAGAGAGATGTTTCGTCTCGATTTACACATGCTATGACTCCGGGGGTACTTCCATTCGCTTCGTCTTGATCTGTTGATGTTATTTCATGTCTCGTTTGTCCATTGTGACGGTGGCAAAGCCAGGGAAATGTCCCGGAGATATACTGAGAAATCTTTGTAACAGCATTTTCCTGCGATCACAGCTGTTCACAGCTACGAGGCTGGGACCGCTTCCATTCGCTTCGTCTTGATCTGTAGATGTTATTTCATGTCTCATTTGTTCATTTTGATGGAGAACAAGTTGTACATTTAGTAAATTCAGAGTGTCTAAGATGCACAAGTAGGCGTGTTTGAGTACTCAGGTCCAGTGGCTCACTGTGTTAACGCTCGCCCCTGGATGCGGTTGGTCGCGTGTTCGAATCCATGCTGTGGCATTCTTTTTTTCATTTTCACCCTTTTTCTATGGATCTCCAAAAAGTCAACTTTGACTTTTTCTGAGTCTGGAGGAATTCAAGGGGAGTTTTCAAGGGACTCTACCCGCCTTATGAGGCACTATTTTCGAATACTTTTTTCCATTTTCACCCTTTTTCTATGGATCTCCAAAAAGTGAACTTTTACATTTTCTGAGTCTGGAGGAATTCAAGGGGAGTTTTCAGGGGAGTGCATTCTCTCTGCCATCTCCTCCCTCTGTGTGCGTTGCTGCATGCAGCAGCTGCGTGTGTGTGTTTGTAAACTGCCCCTCCCCTTCGCAAGCAGGCGGGGGAGAGAGAGATGTTTCGTCTCGATTTACACATGATATGACTCCGGGGGTACTTCCATTCGCTTCGTCTTGATCTGTTGATGTTATTTCATGTCTCGTTTGTCCATTTTGACGGTGGGAAAGCCAGGGAAATGTCCCGGAGATATACTGAGAAATCTTTGTAACAGCATTTTCCTGCGATCACAGCTGTTCACAGCTACGAGGCTGGGACCGCTTCCATTCGCTTCGTCTTGATCTGTAGATGTTATTTCATGTCTCATTTGTTCATTTTGATGGAGAACAAGTTGTACATTTAGTAAATTCAGAGTGTCTAAGATGCACAAGTAGGCGTGTTTGAGTACTCAGGTCCAGTGGCTCACTGTGTTAACGCTCGCCCCTGGATGCGGTTGGTCGCGTGTTCGAATCCATGATGTGGCATACTTTTTTTCATTTTCACCCTTTTTCTATGGATCTCCAAAAAGTCAACTTTGACTTTTTCTGAGTCTGGAGGAATTCAAGGGGAGTTTTCAAAGGACTCTACCCGCCTTATGAGGCACTATTTTCGAATACTTTTTTCCATTTTCACCCTTTTTCTATGGATCTCCAAAAAGTGAACTTTTACATTTTCTGAGTCTGGAGGAATTCAAGGGGAGTTTTCAGGGGAGTGCATTCTCTCTGCCATCTCTTCCCTGTGTGTGCGTTGCTGCATGCAGCAGCTGCGTGTGTGTGTGTAAACTGCCCCTCCCCTTCGCAAGCAGGTGGGGGAGAGAGAGATGTTTCGTCTCGATTTACACATGCTATGACTCCGGGGGTACTTCCATTCGCTTCGTCTTGATCTGTTGATGTTATTTAATGTCTCGTTTGTCCATTGTGACGGTGGGAAAGCCAGGGAAATGTCCCGGAGATATACTGAGAAATCTTTGTAACAGCATTTTCCTGCGATCACAGCTGTTCACAGCTACGAGGCTGGGACCGCTTCCATTCGCTTCGTCTTGATCTGTAGATGTTATTTCATGTCTCATTTGTTCATTTTGATGGAGAAAAAGTTGTACATTTAGTGAATTCATAGTGTCTAAGATGCACAAGTAGGCATATTTGCGTACTCAGGTCCAGTGGCTCACTGCGTTAACACTCGCCCCTGGATGCGGTTGGTCGCGTGTTCGAATCCATGCTGTGGCATTCTTTTTTTCATTTTCAACCTTTTTCTATGGATCTCCAAAAAGTGATCTTTTACATTTTCTGAGTCTGGAGGAATTCAAGGGGAGTTTTCAGGGGAGTGCGTTCTCTCTGCCATCTCCTCCCTGTGTGTGTGTTGCTGCATGCAGCAGCTGCGTGTGTGTGTAAACTGCCCCTCCCTCTCGCAAGCAGGCGGGGGAGAGAGAGATGTTTCGTCTCGATGTACACATGCTATGACTCCGGGGGTACTTCCATTCGCTTCGTCTTGATCTGTTGATGTTATTTCATGTCTCATTTGTCCATTGTGACGGTGGCAAAGCCAGGGAAATGTCCCGGAGATATACTGAGAAATCTTTGTAACAGCATTTTCCTGCGATCACAGCTGTTCACAGCTACGAGGCTGGGACCGCTTCCATTCGCTTCGTCTTGATCTGTAGATGTTATTTCATGTCTCATTTGTTCATTTTGATGGAGAAAAAGTTGTACATTTAGTGAATTCAGAGTTTCTAAGATGCAAAAGTAGGCATGTTTGAGTACTCAGGTCCAGTGGCTCACTGCGTTAATGCTCGCCCCTGGATGCGGTTGGTCGCGTGTTCGAATCCATACTGTGGCATACTTTTTTTCATTTTCACCCTTTTTCTATGGATCTCCAAAAAATCAACTTTGACTTTTTCTGAGTCTGGAGGAATTCAAGGGGAGTTTTCAAGGGACTCTACCCGCCTTATGAGGCACTATTTTCGAATACTTTTTTCCATTTTCACCCTTTTTCTATGGATCTCCAAAAAGTGAACTTTTACATTTTCTGAGTCTGGAGGAATTCAAGGGGAGTTTTCAGGGGAGTGCATTCTCTCTGCCATCTCCTCCCTCTGTGTGCGTTGCTGCATGCAGCAGCTGCGTGTGTGTGTGTAAACTGCCCCTCCCCTTCGCAAGCAGGCGGGGGAGAGAGAGATGTTTCGTCTCGATTTACACATGCTATGACTCCGGGGGTACTTCCATTCGCTTCGTCTTGATCTGTTGATGTTATTTCATGTCTCGTTTGTCCATTGTGACGGTGGCAAAGCCAGGGAAATGTCCCGGAGATATACTGAGAAATCTTTGTAACAGCATTTTCCTGCGATCACAGCTGTTCACAGCTACGAGGCTGGGACCGCTTCCATTCGCTTCGTCTTGATCTGTAGATGTTATTTCATGTCTCATTTGTTCATTTTGATGGAGAACAAGTTGTACATTTAGTAAATTCAGAGTGTCTAAGATGCACAAGTAGGCGTGTTTGAGTACTCAGGTCCAGTGGCTCACTGTGTTAACGCTCGCCCCTGGATGCGGTTGGTCGCGTGTTCGAATCCATGCTGTGGCATTCTTTTTCTCATTTTCACCCTTTTTCTATGGATCTCCAAAAAGTCAACTTTGACTTTTTCTGAGTCTGGAGGAATTCAAGGGGAGTTTTCAAGGGACTCTACCCGCCTTATGAGGCACTATTTTCGAATACTTTTTTCCATTTTCACCCTTTTTCTATGGATCTCCAAAAAGTGAACTTTTACATTTTCTGAGTCTGGAGGAATTCAAGGGGAGTTTTCAGGGGAGTGCATTCTCTCTGCCATCTCCTCCCTCTGTGTGCGTTGCTGCATGCAGCAGCTGCGTGTGTGTGTTTGTAAACTGCCCCTCCCCTTCGCAAGCAGGCGGGGGAGAGAGAGATGTTTCGTCTCGATTTACACATGATATGACTCCGGGGGTACTTCCATTCGCTTCGTCTTGATCTGTTGATGTTATTTCATGTCTCGTTTGTCCATTTTGACGGTGGGAAAGCCAGGGAAATGTCCCGGAGATATACTGAGAAATCTTTGTAACAGCATTTTCCTGCGATCACAGCTGTTCACAGCTACGAGGCTGGGACCGCTTCCATTCGCTTCGTCTTGATCTGTAGATGTTATTTCATGTCTCATTTGTTCATTTTGATGGAGAACAAGTTGTACATTTAGTAAATTCAGAGTGTCTAAGATGCACAAGTAGGCGTGTTTGAGTACTCAGGTCCAGTGGCTCACTGTGTTAACGCTCGCCCCTGGATGCGGTTGGTCGCGTGTTCGAATCCATGATGTGGCATACTTTTTTTCATTTTCACCCTTTTTCTATGGATCTCCAAAAAGTCAACTTTGACTTTTTCTGAGTCTGGAGGAATTCAAGGGGAGTTTTCAAAGGACTCTACCCGCCTTATGAGGCACTATTTTCGAATACTTTTTTCCATTTTCACCCTTTTTCTATGGATCTCCAAAAAGTGAACTTTTACATTTTCTGAGTCTGGAGGAATTCAAGGGGAGTTTTCAGGGGAGTGCATTCTCTCTGCCATCTCTTCCCTGTGTGTGCGTTGCTGCATGCAGCAGCTGCGTGTGTGTGTGTAAACTGCCCCTCCCCTTCGCAAGCAGGTGGGGGAGAGAGAGATGTTTCGTCTCGATTTACACATGCTATGACTCCGGGGGTACTTCCATTCGCTTCGTCTTGATCTGTTGATGTTATTTAATGTCTCGTTTGTCCATTGTGACGGTGGGAAAGCCAGGGAAATGTCCCGGAGATATACTGAGAAATCTTTGTAACAGCATTTTCCTGCGATCACAGCTGTTCACAGCTACGAGGCTGGGACCGCTTCCATTCGCTTCGTCTTGATCTGTAGATGTTATTTCATGTCTCATTTGTTCATTTTGATGGAGAAAAAGTTGTACATTTAGTGAATTCATAGTGTCTAAGATGCACAAGTAGGCATATTTGCGTACTCAGGTCCAGTGGCTCACTGCGTTAACACTCGCCCCTGGATGCGGTTGGTCGCGTGTTCGAATCCATGCTGTGGCATTCTTTTTTTCATTTTCAACCTTTTTCTATGGATCTCCAAAAAGTGATCTTTTACATTTTCTGAGTCTGGAGGAATTCAAGGGGAGTTTTCAGGGGAGTGCGTTCTCTCTGCCATCTCCTCCCTGTGTGTGTGTTGCTGCATGCAGCAGCTGCGTGTGTGTGTAAACTGCCCCTCCCTCTCGCAAGCAGGCGGGGGAGAGAGAGATGTTTCGTCTCGATGTACACATGCTATGACTCCGGGGGTACCTCCATTCGCTTCGTCTTGATCTGTTGATGTTATTTCATGTCTTGTTTGTCCATTGTGACGGTGGGAAAGCCAGGGAAATGTCCCGGAGATATACTGATAAATCTTTGTAACAGCATTTTCCTGCGATCACAGCTGTTCACAGCTACGAGGCTGGGACCGCTTCCATTCGCTTCGTCTTGATCTGTAGATGTTATTTAATGTCTCATTTGTTCATTTTGATGGAGAAAAAGTTGTACATTTAGTGAATTCAGAGTTTCTAAGATGCACAAGTAGGCATGTTTGAGTACTCAGGTCCAGTGGCTCACTGCGTTAATGCTCGCCCCTGGATGCGGTTGGTCGCGTGTTCGAATCCATACTGTGGCATACTTTTTTTCATTTTCACCCTTTTTCTATGGATCTCCAAAAAGTCAACTTTGACTTTTTCTGAGTCTGGAGGAATTCAAGGGGAGTTTTCAAGGGACTCTACCCGCCTTATGAGGCACTATTTTCGAATACTTTTTTCCATTTTCACCCTTTTTCTATGGATCTCCAAAAAGTGAACTTTTACATTTTCTGAGTCTGGAGGAATTCAAGGGGAGTTTTCAGGGGAGTGCATTCTCTCTGCCATCTCCTCCCTGTGTGTGCGTTGCTGCATGCAGCAGCTGCGTGTGTGTGTGTAAACTGCCCCTCCCCTTCGCAAGCAGGCGGGGGAGAGAGAGATGTTTCGTCTCGATTTACACATGCTATGACTCCAGGGGTACTTCCATTCGCTTCGTCTTGATCTGTTGATGTTATTGCATGTCTCGTTTGTCCCTTGTGACGGTGGGAAAGCCAGGGAAATGTCCCGGAGATATACTGAGAAATCTTTGTAACAGCATTTTCCTGCGAAAACAGCTGTTCACAGCTACGAGGCTGGGACCGCTTCCATTCGCTTCGTCTTGATCTGTAGATGTTATTTAATGTCTCATTTGTTCATTTTGATGGAGAAAAAGTTGTACATTTAGTGAATTCAGAGTTTCTAAGATGCAAAAGTAGGCAAGTTTGAGTACTCAGGTCCAGTGGCTCACTGCGTTAATGCTCACCCCTGGATGCGGTTGGTCGCGTGTTCGAATCCATGCTGTGGCATACTTTTTTTCATTTTCGCCCTTTTTATATGGATCTCCAAAAAGTCAACTTTGACTTTTTCTGAGTCTGGAGGAATTCAAGGGGAGTTTTCAAGGGACTCTAGCCGCCTTATGAGGCACTATTTTTGAATACTTTTTTCCATTTTCACCCTTTTTCTATGGATCTCCAAAAAGTGAACTTTTACATTTTCTGAGTCTGGAGGAATTCAAGGGGAGTTTTCAGGGGAGTGCGTTCTCTCTGCCATCTCCTCCCTGTGTGTGTGTTGCTGCATGCAGCAGCTGCGTGTGTGTGTAAACTGCCCCTCCCTCTCGCAAGCAGGCGGGGGAGAGAGAGATGTTTCGTCTCGATGTACACATGCTATGACTCCGGGGGTACCTCCATTCGCTTCGTCTTGATCTGTTGATGTTATTTCATGTCTTGTTTGTCCATTGTGACGGTGGGAAAGCCAGGGAAATGTCCCGGAGATATACTGATAAATCTTTGTAACAGCATTTTCCTGCGATCACAGCTGTTCACAGCTACGAGGCTGGGACCGCTTCCATTCGCTTCGTCTTGATCTGTAGATGTTATTTCATGTCTCATTTGTTCATTTTGATGGAGAAAAAGTTGTACATTTAGTGAATTCAGAGTGTCTAAGATGCAAAAGTAGGCATGTTTGAGTACTCATGTCCAGTGGCTCACTGCGTTAACGCTCGCCCCCTGGATGTGGTTGGTCGCGTATTCGAATCCATGCTGTAGCATACTTTTTTTCATTTTCACCCTTTTTCTATGGATCTCCAAAAAGTCAACTTTGACTTGTTCTGAGTCTGGAGGAATTCAAGGGGAGTTTTCAAGGGACTCTACCCGCCTTATGAGGCACTATTTTCGAATACTTTTTTCCATTTTCACCCTTTTTCTATGGATCTCCAAAAAGTGAACTTTTACATTTTCTGAGTCTGGAGGAATTCAAGGGGAGTTTTCAGGGGAGTGCATTCTCTCTGCCATCTCCTCCCTCTGTGTGCGTTGCTGCATGCAGCAGCTGCGTGTGTGTGTGTAAACTGCCCCTCCCCTTCGCAAGCAGGCGGGGGAGAGAGAGAGATGTTTCGTCTCGATTTACACATGCTATGACTCCGGGGGTACTTCCATTCGCTTCGTCTTGATCTGTTGATGTTATTTCATGTCTCGTTTGTCCATTGTGACGGTGGGAAAGCCAGGGAAATGTCCCGGAGATATACTGATAAATCTTTGTAACAGCATTTTCCTGCGATCACAGCTGTTCACAGCTACGAGGCTGGGACCGCTTCCATTCGCTTCGTCTTGATCTGTAGATGTTATTTAATGTCTCATTTGTTCATTTTGATGGAGAACAAGTTGTACATTTAGTGAATTCAGAGTGTCTAAGATGCACAAGTAGGCTTGTTTGAGTACTCAGGTCCAGTGGCTCACTGTGTTAACGCTCGCACCTTGATGCGGTTGGTCGCGTGTTCGAATCCATGCTGTGGCATTCTTTTTTTCATTTTCACCCTTTTTCTATGGATCTCCAAAAAGTCAACTTTGACTTTTTCTGAGTCTGGAGGAATTCAAAGGGAGTTTTCAAGGGACTCTACCCGCCTTATGAGGCACTATTTTCGAATACTTTTTTCCATTTTCACCCTTTTTCTATGGATCTCCAAAAAGTGAACTTTTATATTTTCTGAGTCTGGAGGAATTCAAGGGGAGTTTTCAGGGGAGTGCGTTCTCTCTGCCATCTCCTCCCTGTGTGTGTGTTGCTGCATGCAGCAGCTGCGTGTGTGTGTAAACTGCCCCTCCCTCTCGCAAGCAGGCGGGGGAGAGAGAGATGTTTCGTCTCGATGTACACATGCTATGACTCCGGGGGTACCTCCATTCGCTTCGTCTTGATCTGTTGATGTTATTTCATGTCTTGTTTGTCCATTGTGACGGTGGGAAAGCCAGGGAAATGTCCCGGAGATATACTGATAAATCTTTGTAACAGCATTTTCCTGCGATCACAGCTGTTCACAGCTACGAGGCTGGGACCGCTTCCATTCGCTTCGTCTTGATCTGTAGATGTTATTTCATGTCTCATTTGTTCATTTTGATGGAGAAAAAGTTGTACATTTAGTGAATTCAGAGTGTCTAAGATGCAAAAGTAGGCATGTTTGAGTACTCATGTCCAGTGGCTCACTGCGTTAACGCTCGCCCCCTGGATGTGGTTGGTCGCGTATTCGAATCCATGCTGTAGCATACTTTTTTTCATTTTCACCCTTTTTCTATGGATCTCCAAAAAGTCAACTTTGACTTGTTCTGAGTCTGGAGGAATTCAAGGGGAGTTTTCAAGGGACTCTACCCGCCTTATGAGGCACTATTTTCGAATACTTTTTTCCATTTTCACCCTTTTTCTATGGATCTCCAAAAAGTGAACTTTTACATTTTCTGAGTCTGGAGGAATTCAAGGGGAGTTTTCAGGGGAGTGCGTTCTCTCTGCCATCTCCTCCCTGTGTGTGCGTTGCTGCATGCAGCAGCTGCGTGTGTGTGTAAACTGCCCCTCCCCTTCGCAAGCAGTCGGGGGAGAGAGAGATGTTTCGTCTCGATTTACACATGCTATGACTCCGGGGGTACCTCCATTCGCTTCGTCTTGATCTGTTGATGTTTTTCATGTCTCGTTTGTCCATTGTGACGGTGGGAAAGCCAGGGAAATGTCCCGGAGATATACTGAGAAATCTTTGTAACAGCATTTTCCTGCGATCACAGCTGTTCACAGCTACGAGGCTGGGACCGCTTCCATTCGCTTCGTCTTGATCTGTAGATGTTATTTAATGTCTCATTTGTTCATTTTGATGGAGAAAAAGTTGTACATTTAGTAAATTCAGAGTGTCTAAGATGCACAAGTAGGCATGTTTGAGTACTCAGGTCCAGTGGCTCACTGTGTTAACGCTCGCCCCTGGATGCGGTTGGTCGCGTGTTCGAATCCATGCTGTGGCATTCTTTTTTTCATTTTCACCCTTTTTCTATGGATCTCCAAAAAGTGATCTTTTACATTTTCTGAGTCTGGAGGAATTCAAGGGGAGTTTTCAGGGGAGTGCGTTCTCTCTGCCATCTCCTCCCTGTGTGTGTGTTGCTGCATGCAGCAGCTGCGTGTGTGTGTAAACTGCCCCTCCCCCTCGCAAGCAGGCGGGGGAGAGAGAGATCTTTCGTCTCGATTTACACATGCTATGACTCCGGGGGTACCTCCATTCGCTTCGTCTTGATCTGTTGATGTTATTTCATGTCTCGTTTGTCCATTGTGACGGTGGGAAAGCCAGGGAAATGTCCCGGAGATATACTGAGAAATCTTTGTAACAGCATTTTCCTGCGATCACAGCTACGAGGCTGGGACCGCTTCCATTCGCTTCGTCTTGATCTGTAGATGTTATTTCATGTCTCATTTGTTCATTTTGATGGAGAAAAAGTTGTACATTTAGTGAATTCAGAGTGTCTAAGATGCACAAGTAGGCATATTTGAGTACTCAGGTCCAGTGGCTCACTGCGTTAACACTCGCCCCTGGATGTGGTTGGTCGCGTGTTCGAATCCATGCTGTGGCATTCTTTTTTTCATTTTCACCCTTTTTCTATGGATCTCCAAAAAGTGATCTTTTACATTTTCTGAGTCTGGAGGAATTCAAGGGGAGTTTTCAGGGGAGTGCGTTCTCTCTGCCATCTCCTCCCTGTGTGTGTGTTGCTGCATGCAGCAGCTGCGTGTGTGTGTAAACTGCCCCTCCCTCTCGCAAGCAGGCGGGGGAGAGAGAGATGTTTCGTCTCGATTTACACATGCTATGACTCCGGGGGTACCTCCATTCGCTTCGTCTTGATCTGTTGATGTTATTTCATGTCTCGTTTGTCCATTGTGACGGTGGGAAAGCCAGGGAAATGTCCCGGAGATATACTGAGAAATCTTTGTAACAGCATTTTCCTGCGATCACAGCTGTTCACAGCTACGAGAGTGGGACCGCCTCCATTCGCTTCGTCTTGATCTGTAGATGTTATTTAATGTCTCATTTGTTCATTTTGATGGAGAAAAAGTTGTACATTTAGTGAATTCAGAGTTTCTAAGATGCACAAGTAGGCATGTTTGAGTACTCAGGTCCAGTGGCTCACTGCGTTAATGCTCGCCCCTGGATGCGGTTGGTCGCGTGTTCGAATCCATGCTGTGGCATACTTTTTTTCATTTTCACCCTTTTTCTATGGATCTCCAAAAAGTCAACTTTGACTTTTTCTGAGTCTGGAGGAATTCAAGGGGAGTTTTCAAGGGACTCTACCCGCCTTATGAGGCACTATTTTCGAATACTTTTTTCCATTTTCACCCTTTTTCTATGGATCTCCAAAAAGTGAACTTTTACATTTTCTGAGTCTGGAGGAATTCAAGGGGAGTTTTCAGGGGAGTGCATTCTCTCTGCCATCTCCTCCCTGTGTGTGCGTTGCTGCATGCAGCAGCTGCGTGTGTGTGTGTAAACTGCCCCTCCCCTTCGCAAGCAGGCGGGGGAGAGAGAGATGTTTCGTCTCGATTTACACATGCTATGACTCCGGGGGTACTTCCATTCGCTTCGTCTTGATCTGTTGATGTTATTTCATGTCTCGTTTATCCATTGTGACGGTGGGAAAGCCAGGGAAATGTCCCGGAGATATACTGAGAAATCTTTGTAACAGCATTTTCCTGCGATCACAGCTGTTCACAGCTACGAGGCTGGGACCGCTTCCATTCGCTTCGTCTTGATCTGTAGATGTTATTTAATGTCTCATTTGTTCATTTTGATGGAGAAAAAGTTGTACATTTAGTGAATTCAGAGTTTCTAAGATGCAAAAGTAGGCATGTTTGAGTACTCAGGTCCAGTGGCTCACTGCGTTAACGCTCGCCCCTGGATGCGGTTGGTCGCGTGTTCGAATCCATGCTGTGGCATACTTTTTTTCATTTTCACCCTTTTTCTATGGATCTCCAAAAAGTCAACTTTGACTTTTTCTGAGTCTGGAGGAATTCAAGGGGAGTTTTCAAAGGACTCTACCCGCCTTATGAGGCACTATTTTCGAATACTTTTTTCCATTTTCACCCTTTTTCTATGGATCTCCAAAAAGTGAACGTTTACATTTTCTGAGTCTGGAGGAATTCAAGGGGAGTTTTCAGGGGAGTGCATTCTCTCTGCCATCTTCTCCCTGTGTGTGCGTTGCTGCATGCAGCAGCTGCGTGTGTGTGTGTAAACTGCCCCTCCCCTTCGCAAGCAGGCGGGGGAGAGAGAGATGTTTCGTCTCGATTTACACATGCTATGACTCCGGGGGTACTTACATTCGCTTCGTCTTGATCTGTTGATGTTATTTCATGTCTCGTTTGTCCATTGTGACGGTGGGAAAGCCAGGGAAATGTCCCGGAGATATACTGAGAAATCTTTGTAACAGCATTTTCCTGCGATCACAGCTACGAGGCTGGGACCGCTTCCATTCGCTTCGTCTTGATCTGTAGATGTTATTTCATGTCTCATTTGTTCATTTTGATGGAGAAAAAGTTGTACATTTAGTGAATTCAGAGTGTCTAAGATGCACAAGTAGGCATATTTGAGCACTCAGGTCCAGTGGCTCACTGCGTTAACACTCGCCCCTGGATGTGGTTGGTCGCGTGTTCGAATCCATGCTGTGGCATTCTTTTTTTCATTTTCACCCTTTTTCTATGGATCTCCAAAAAGTGATCTTTTACATTTTCTGAGTCTGGAGGAATTCAAGGGGAGTTTTCGGGGGAGTGCGTTCTCTCTGCCATCTCCTCCCTGTGTGTGTGTTGCTGCATGCAGCAGCTGCGTGTGTGTGTAAACTGCCCCTCCCTCTCGCAAGCAGGCGGGGGAGAGAGAGATGTTTCGTCTCGATTTACACATGCTATGACTCCGGGGGTACCTCCATTCGCTTCGTCTTGATCTGTTGATGTTATTTCATGTCTCGTTTGTCCATTGTGACGGTGGGAAAGCCAGGGAAATGTCCCGGAGATATACTGAGAAATCTTTGTAACAGCATTTTCCTGCGATCACAGCTGTTCACAGCTACGAGAGTGGGACCGCTTCCATTCGCTTCGTCTTGATCTGTAGATGTTATTTAATGTCTCATTTGTTCATTTTGATGGAGAAAAAGTTGTACATTTAGTGAATTCAGAGTTTCTAAGATGCACAAGTAGGCATGTTTGAGTACTCAGGTCCAGTGGCTCACTGCGTTAATGCTCGCCCCTGGATGCGGTTGGTCGCGTGTTCGAATCCATGCTGTGGCATACTTTTTTCATTTTCACCCTTTTTCTATGGATCTCCAAAAAGTCAACTTTGACTTTTTCTGAGTCTGGAGGAATTCAAGGGGAGTTTTCAAGGGACTCTACCCGCCTTATGAGGCACTATTTTCGAATACTTTTTTCCATTTTCACCCTTTTTCTATGGATCTCCAAAAAGTGAACTTTTACATTTTCTGAGTCTGGAGGAATTCAAGGGGAGTTTTCAGGAGAGTGCATTCTCTCTGCCATCTCCTCCCTCTGTGTGCGTTGCTGCATGCAGCAGCTGCGTGTGTGTGTGTAAACTGCCCCTCCCCTTCGCAAGCAGGCGGGGGAGAGAGAGATGTTTCGTCTCGATTTACACATGCTATGACTCCGGGGGTACTTCCATTCGCTTCGTCTTGATCTGTTGATGTTATTTAATGTCTCGTTTGTCCATTGTGACGGTGGGAAAGCCAGGGAAATGTCCCGGAGATATACTGAGAAATCTTTGTAACAGCATTTTCCTGCGATCACAGCTGTTCACAGCTACGAGACTGGGACCGCTTCCATTCGCTTCGTCTTGATCTGTAGATGTTATTTCATGTCTCATTTGTTCATTTTGATGGAGAAAAAGTTGTACATTTAGTGAATTCAGAGTGTCTAAGATGCACAAGTAGGCATATTTGCGTACTCAGGTCCAGTGGCTCACTGCGTTAACACTCGCCCCTGGATGCGGTTGGTCGCGTGTTCGAATCCATGCTGTGGCATTCTTTTTTTCATTTTCAACCTTTTTCTATGGATCTCCAAAAAGTGATCTTTTACATTTTCTGAGTCTGGAGGAATTCAAGGGGAGTTTTCAGGGGAGTGCGTTCTCTCTGCCATCTCCTCCCTGTGTGTGTGTTGTTGCATGCAGCAGCTGCGTGTGTGTGTAAACTGCCCCTCCCTCTCGCAAGCAGGCGGGGGAGAGAGAGATGTTTCGTCTCGATTTACACATGCTATGACTCCGGGGGTACCTCCATTCGCTTCGTCTTGATCTGTTGATGTTATTTCATGTCTCGTTTGTCCATTGTGACGGTGGGAAAGCCAGGGAAATGTCCCGGAGATATACTGAGAAATCTTTGTAACAGCATTTTCCTGCGATCACAGCTGTTCACAGCTACGAGGCTGGGACCGCTTCCATTTGCTTCGTCTTGATCTGTAGATGTTATTTAATGTCTCATTTGTTCATTTTGATGGAGAAAAAGTTGTACATTTAGTGAATTCAGAGTTTCTAAGATGCACAAGTAGGCATGTTTGAGTACTCAGGTCCAGTGGCTCACTGCGTTAATGCTCGCCCCTGGATGCGGTTGGTCGCGTGTTCGAATCCATGCTGTGGCATACTTTTTTCATTTTCACCCTTTTTCTATGGATCTCCAAAAAGTCAACTTTGACTTTTTCTGAGTCTGGAGGAATTCAAGGGGAGTTTTCAGGGGAGTGCATTCTCTCTGCCATCTCCTCCCTGTGTGTGCGTTGCTGCATGCAGCAGCTGCGTGTGTGTGTGTAAACTGCCCCTCCCCTTCGCAAGCAGGCGGGGGAGAGAGAGATGTTTCGTCTCGATTTACACATGCTATGACTCCGGGGGTACTTCCATTCGCTTCGTCTTGATCTGTTGATGTTATTTCATGTCTCGTTTGTCCATTGTGACGGTGGGAAAGCCAGGGAAATGTCCCGGAGATATACTGAGAAATCTTTGTAACAGCATTTTCCTGCGATCACAGCTGTTCGCAGCTACGAGGCTGGGACTGCTTCCATTCGCTTTGTCTTGATCTGTAGATGTTATTTAATGTCTCATTTGTTCATTTTGATGGAGAAAAAGTTGTACATTTAGTAAATTCAGAGTGTCTAAGATGCACAAGTAGGCATGTTTGAGTACTCAGGTCCAGTGGCTCACTGGGTTAACGCTCGCCCCTGGATGCGGTTGGTCGCGTGTTCGAATCCATGCTGTGGCATTCTTTTTTTCATTTTCACCCTTTTTCTATGGATCTCCAAAAAGTGATCTTTTACATTTTCTGAGTCTGGAGGAATTCAAGGGGAGTTTTCAAGGGACTCTAGCCGCCTTATGAGGCACTATTTTCGAATACTTTTTTCCATTTTCACCCTTTTTCTATGGATCTCCAAAAAGTGAACTTTTACATTTTCTGAGTCTAGAGGAATTCAAGGGGAGTTTTCAGGGGAGTGCATTCTCTCTGCCATCTCCTCCCTATGTGTGCGTTGCTGCATGCAGCAGCTGTGTGTGTGTGTGTAAACTGCCCCTCCCCTTCGCAAGCAGGCGGGGGAGAGAGAGATGTTTCGTCTCGATTTACACATGCTATGACTCCGGGGGTACTTCCATTCGCTTCGTCTTGATCTGTTGATGTTATTTCATGTCTCGTTTGTCCATTGTGACGGTGGGAAAGCCAGGGAAATGTTCCGGAGATATACTGAGAAATCTTTGTAACAGCATTTTCCTGCGATCACAGCTGTTCGCAGCTACGAGGCTGGGACCGCTTCCATTCGCTTCGTCTTGATCTGTAGATGTAATTTCATGTCTCATTTGTTCATGTTGATAGAGAAAAAGTTGTACATTTAGTGAATTCAGAGTTTCTAAGATGCACAAGTAGGCATGTTTGAGTACTCAGGTCCAGTGGCTCACTGCGTTAATGCTCGCCCCTGGATGCGGTTGGTCGCGTTTTCGAATCCATGCTGTGGCATACTTTTTTTCATTTTCACCCTTTTTCTATGGATCTCCAAAAAGTCAACTTTGACTTTTTCTGAGTCTGGAGGAATTCAAGGGGAGTTTTCAAGGGACTCTACCCGCCTTATGAGGCACTATTTTCGAATACTTTTTTCCATTTTCACCCTTTTTCTATGGATTTCCAAAAAGTGAACTTTTACATTTTCTGAGTCTGGAGGAATTCAAGGGGAGTTTTCAGGGGAGTGCATTCTCTCTGCCATCTCCTCCCTGTGTGTGCGTTGCTGCATGCAGCAGCTGCGTGTGTGTGTGTAAACTGCCCCTCCCCTTCGCAAGCAGGTGGGGGAGAGAGAGATGTTTCGTCTCGATTTACACATGCTATGACTCCAGGGGTACTTCCATTCGCTTCGTCTTGATCTGTTGATGTTATTGCATGTCTCGTTTGTCCATTGTGACGGTGGGAAAGCCAGGGAAATGTCCCGGAGATATACTGATAAATCTTTGTAACAGCATTTTCCTGCGATCACAGCTGTTCACAGCTACGAGAGTGGGATCGCTTCCATTCGCTTCGTCTTGATCTCTAGATGTTATTTAATGTCTCATTTGTTCATTTTGATGGAGAAAAAGTTGTACATTTAGTGAATTCAGAGTTTCTAAGATGCACAAATAGGCATGTTTGAGTACTCAGGTCCAGTGGCTCACTGCGTTAATGCTCGCCCCTGGATGCGGTTGGTCGCGTGTTCGAATCCATGCTGTGGCATACTTTTTTTCATTTTCACCCTTTTTCTATGGATCTCCAAAAAGTCAACTTTGACTTTTTCTGAGTCTGGAGGAATTCAAGGGGAGTTTTCCAGGGACTCTACCCGCCTTATGAGGCACTATTTTCGAATACTTTTTTCCATTTTCACCCTTTTTCTATGGATCTCCAAAAAGTGAACTTTTACATTTTCTGAGTCTGGAGGAATTCAAGGGGAGTTTTCAGGGGAGTGCTTTCTCTCTGCCATCTCCTCCCTGTGTGTGCGTTGCTGCATGCAGCAGCTGCGTGTGTGTGTGTAAACTGTCCCTCCCCTTCGCAAGCAGGCGGGGGAGAGAGAGATGTTTCGTCTCGATTTACACATGCTATGACTCCAGGGGTACTTCCATTCGCTTCGTCTTGATCTGTTGATGTTATTGCATGTCTCGTTTGTCCATTGTGACGGTGGGAAAGCCAGGGAAATGTCCCGGAGATATACTGATAAATCTTTGTAACAGCATTTTCCTGCGATCACAGCTGTTCACAGCTACGAGGCTGGGACCGCTTCCATTCGCTTCGTCTTGATCTGTAGATGTTATTTAATGTCTCATTTGTTCATTTTGATGGAGAAAAGGTTGTACATTTAGTGAATTCAGAGTTTCTAAGATGCACAAGTAGGCATGTTTGAGTACTCAGGTCCAGTGGCTCACTGCGTTAACGCTCGCCCCTGGATGCGGTTGGTCGCATGTTCGAGTCCATGCTGTGGCATACTTTTTTTCATTTTCACCCTTTTTCTATGGATCTCCAAAAAGTCAACTTTGACTTTTTCTGAGTCTGGAGGAATTCAAGGGGAGTTTTCAGGGGAGTGCGTTCTCTCTGCCATCTCCTCCCTGTGTGTGTGTTGCTGCATGCAGCAGCTGCGTGTGTGTGTGTAAACTGCCCCTCCCCTTCGCAAGCAGGCGGGGGAGAGAGAGATGTTTCGTCTCGATTTACACATGCTATGACTCCGGGGGTACTTCCATTCGCTTCGTCTTGATCTGTTGATGTTATTTCATGTCTCGTTTGTCCATTGTGACGGTGGGAAAGCCAGGGAAATGTTCCGGAGATATACTGAG
The DNA here is from genome assembly GCF_949606895.1 of Notothenia rossii. NCBI lineage: Eukaryota > Metazoa > Chordata > Actinopteri > Perciformes > Nototheniidae > Notothenia > Notothenia rossii. Next base: position 1,433,311 of record NW_027639542.1, on the reverse strand, counting down.
AAATCTTTGTAACAGCATTTTCCTGCGATCACAGCTGTTCGCAGCTACGAGGCTGGGACCGCTTCCATTCGCTTCGTCTTGATCTGTAGATGTAATTTCATGTCTCATTTGTTCATGTTGATAGAGAAAAAGTTGTACATTTAGTAAATTCAGAGTGTCTAAGATGCACAAGTAGGCATGTTTGAGTACTCAGGTCCAGTGGCTCACTGCGTTAATGCTCGCCCCTGGATGCCGTTGGTCGCGTGTTCGAATCCATGCTGTGGCATACTTTTTTTCATTTTCACCCTTTTTCTATGGATCTCCAAAAAGTCAACTTTGACTTTTTCTGAGTCTGGAGGAATTCAAGGGGAGTTTTCAAGGGACTCTACCCGCCTTATGAGGCACTATTTTCGAATACTTGTTTCCATTTTCACCCTTTTTCTATGGATCTCCAAAAAGTGAACTTTTACATTTTCTGAGTCTGGAGGAATTCAAGGGGAGTTTTCAGGGGAGTGCATTCTCTCTGCCATCTCCTCCCTGTGTGTGCGTTGCTGCATGCAGCAGCTGCGTGTGTGTGTGTAAACTGCCCCTCCCCTTCGCAAGCAGGCGGGGGAGAGAGAGATGTTTCGTCTCGATTTACACATGCTATGACTCCGGGGGTACTTCCATTCGCTTCGTCTTGATCTGTTGATGTTATTTCATGTCTCGTTTTTCCATTGTGACGGTGGGAAAGCCAGGGAAATGTCCCGGAGATATACTGAGAAATCTTTGTAACAGCATTTTCCTGCGATCACAGCTGTTCACAGCTACGAGGCTGGGACCGCTTCCATTCGCTTCGTCTTGATCTGGAGATGTTATTTCATGTCTCATTTGTTCATTTTGATGGAGAAAAGGTTGTACATTTAGTGCATTCAGAGTGTCTAAGATGCACAAGTAGGCATGTTTGAGTACTCAGGTCCAGTGGCTCACTGCGTTAACGCTCGCCCCTGGATGCGGTTGGTCGCGTGTTCGAATCCATGCTGTGGCATACTTTTTTTCATTTTCACCCTTTTTCTATGGATCTCCAAAAAGTCAACTTTGACTTTTTCTGAGTCTGGAGGAATTCAAGGGGAGTTTTCAAAGGACTCTACCCGCCTTATGAGGCACTATTTTCGAATACTTTTTTCCATTTTCACCCTTTTTCTATGGATCTCCAAAAAGTGAACTTTTACATTTTCTGAGTCTGGAGGAATTCAAGGGGAGTTTTCAGGAGAGTGCATTCTCTCTGCCATCTCCTCCCTGTGTGTGCGTTGCTGCATGCAGCAGCTGCGTGTGTGTGTGTAAACTGCCCCTCCCCTTCGCAAGCAGGCGGGGGAGAGAGAGATGTTTCGTCTCGATTTACACATGCTATGACTCCGGGGGTACTTCCATTCGCTTCGTCTTGATCTGTTGATGTTATTTCATGTCTCGTTTGTCCATTGTGACGGTGGGAAAGCCAGGGAAATGTCCCGGAGATATACTGAGAAATCTTTGTAACAGCATTTTCCTGCGATCACAGCTGTTCACAGCTACGAGGCTGGGACCGCTTCCATTCGCTTCGTCTTGATCTGTAGATGTTATTTCATGTTTCATTTGTTCATTTTGATGGAGAAAAAGTTGTACATTTAGTGAATTCAGAGTGTCTAAGATGCACAAGTAGGCGTGTTTGAGTACTCAGGTCCAGTGGCTCACTGCGTTAACGCTCACCCCTGGATGTGGTTGGTCGCGTGTTCGAGTCCATGCTGTGGCATACTTTTTTTCATTTTCACCCTTTTTCTATGGATCTCCAAAAAGTCAACTTTGACTTTTTCTGAGTCTGGAGGAATTCAAGGGGAGTTTTCAAGGGACTCTACCCGCCTTATGAGGCACTATTTTCGAATACTTTTTTCCATTTTCACCCTTTTTCTATGGATCTCCAAAAAGTGAACTTTTACATTTTCTGAGTCTGGAGGAATTCAAGGGGAGTTTTCAGGGGAGTGCATTCTATCTGCCATCTCCTCCCTGTGTATGCGTTGCTGCATGCAGCAGCTGCGTGTGTGTGTGTAAACTGCCCCTCCCCTTCGCAAGCAGGCGGGGGAGAGAGAGATGTTTCGTCTCGATTTACACATGCTATGACTCCGGGGGTACTTCCATTCGCTTCGTCTTGATCTGTTGATGTTATTTCATGTCTCGTTTGTCCATTGTGACGGTGGGAAAGCCAGGGAAATGTCCCGGAGATATACTGAGAAATCTTTGTAACAGCATTTTCCTGCGATCACAGCTGTTCGCAGCTACGAGGCTGGGACCGCTTCCATTCGCTTCGTCTTGATCTGTAGATGTTATTTAATGTCTCATTTGTTCATTTTGATGGAGAAAAAGTTGTACATTTAGTAAATTCAGAGTGTCTAAGATGCACAAGTAGGCATGTTTGAGTACTCAGGTCCAGTGGCTCACTGGGTTAACGCTCGCCCCTGGATGCGGTTGGTCGCGTGTTCGAATCCATGCTGTGGCATTCTTTTTTTCATTTTCACCCTTTTTCTATGGATCTCCAAAAAGTGATCTTTTACATTTTCTGAGTCTGGAGGAATTCAAGGGGAGTTTTCAGGGGAGTGCGTTCTCTCTGCCATCTCCTCCCTGTGTGTGTGTTGCTGCATACAGCAGCTGCGTGTGTGTGTAAACTGCCCCTCCCCCTCGCAAGCAGGCGGGGGAGAGAGAGATGTTTCGTCTCGATTTACACATGCTATGACTCCGGGGTACCTCCATTCGCTTCGTCTTGATTTGTTGATGTTATTTCATGTCTCGTTTGTCCATTGTGACGGTGGGAAAGCCAGGGAAATGTCCCGGAGATATACTGAGAAATCTTTGTAACAGCATTTTCCTGCGATCACAGCTGTTCACAGCTACGAGGCTGGGACCGCTTCCATTCGCTTCGTCTTGATCTGTAGATGTTATTTAATGTCTCATTTGTTCATTTTGATGGAGAAAAAGTTGTACATTTAGTGAATTCAGAGTTTCTAAGATGCAAAAGTAGGCGTGTTTGAGTACTCAGGTCCAGTGGCTCACTGCGTTAACGCTCGCCCCTGGATCCGGTTGGTCGCGTGTTTGAATCCATGCTGTGGCATACTTTTTTTCATTTTCACCCTTTTTCTATGGATCTCCAAAAAGTCAACTTTGACTTTTTCTGAGTCTGGAGGAATTCAAGGGGAGTTTTCAAGGGACTCTACCCGCCTTATGAGGCACTATTTTCGAATACTTTTTTCCATTTTCACCCTTTTTCTATGGATCTCCAAAAAGTGAACTTTTACATTTTCTGAGTCTGGAGGAATTCAAGGGGAGTTTTCAGGGGAGTGCATTCTCTCTGCCATCTCCTCCCTGTGTGTGCGTTGCTGCATGCAGCAGCTGCGTGTGTGTGTGTAAACTGCCCCTCCCCTTCGCAAGCAGGCGGGGGAGAGAGAGATGTTTCGTCTCGATTTACACATGCTATGACTCCGGGGGTACCTCCATTCGCTTCGTCTTGATCTGTTGATGTTATTTCATGTCTCGTTTGTCCATTGTGACGGTGGGAAAGCCAGGGAAATGTCCCGGAGATATACTGAGAAATCTTTGTAACAGCATTTTCCTGCGATCACAGCTGTTCACAGCTACGAGGCTGGGACCGCTTCCATTCGCTTCGTCTTGATCTGTAGATGTTATTTAATGTCTCATTTGTTCATTTTGATGGAGAAAAAGTTGTACATTTAGTGAATTCAGAGTTTCTAAGATGCAAAAGTAGGCGTGTTTGAGTACTCAGGTCCAGTGGCTCACTGCGTTAACGCTCGCCCCTGGATCCGGTTGGTCGCGTGTTTGAATCCATGCTGTGGCATACTTTTTTTCATTTTCACCCTTTTTCTATGGATCTCCAAAAAGTCAACTTTGACTTTTTCTGAGTCTGGAGGAATTCAAGGGGAGTTTTCAAAGGACTCTACCCGCCTTATGAGGCACTATTTTCGAATACTTTTTTCCATTTTCACCCTTTTTCTATGGATCTCCAAAAAGTGAACTTTTACATTTTCTGAGTCTGGAGGAATTCAAGGGGAGTTTTCAGGGGAGTGCATTCTATCTGCCATCTCCTCCCTGTGTATGCGTTGCTGCATGCAGCAGCTGCGTGTGTGTGTGTAAACTGCCCCTCCCCTTCGCAAGCAGGCGGGGGAGAGAGAGATGTTTCGTCTCGATTTACACATGCTATGACTCCGGGGGTACTTCCATTCGCTTCGTCTTGATCTGTTGATGTTATTTCATGTCTCGTTTGTCCATTGTGACGGTGGGAAAGCCAGGGAAATGTCCCGGAGATATACTGAGAAATCTTTGTAACAGCATTTTCCTGCGATCACAGCTGTTCGCAGCTACGAGGCTGGGACCGCTTCCATTCGCTTCGTCTTGATCTGTAGATGTTATTTAATGTCTCATTTGTTCATTTTGATGGAGAAAAAGTTGTACATTTAGTAAATTCAGAGTGTCTAAGATGCACAAGTAGGCATGTTTGAGTACTCAGGTCCAGTGGCTCACTGGGTTAACGCTCGCCCCTGGATGCGGTTGGTCGCGTGTTCGAATCCATGCTGTGGCATTCTTTTTTTCATTTTCACCCTTTTTCTATGGATCTCCAAAAAGTGATCTTTTACATTTTCTGAGTCTGGAGGAATTCAAGGGGAGTTTTCAGGGGAGTGCGTTCTCTCTGCCATCTCCTCCCTGTGTGTGTGTTGCTGCATACAGCAGCTGCGTGTGTGTGTAAACTGCCCCTCCCCCTCGCAAGCAGGCGGGGGAGAGAGAGATGTTTCGTCTCGATTTACACATGCTATGACTCCGGGGTACCTCCATTCGCTTCGTCTTGATCTGTTGATGTTATTTCATGTCTCGTTTGTCCATTGTGACGGTGGGAAAGCCAGGGAAATGTCCCGGAGATATACTGAGAAATCTTTGTAACAGCATTTTCCTGCGATCACAGCTGTTCACAGCTACGAGGCTGGGACCGCTTCCATTCGCTTCGTCTTGATCTGTAGATGTTATTTAATGTCTCATTTGTTCATTTTGATGGATAAAAAGTTGTACATTTAGTGAATTCAGAGTTTCTAAGATGCAAAAGTATGCATTTTTGAGTACTCAGGTCCAGTGGCTCACTGCGTTAACGCTCGCCCCTGGATGTGGTTGGTCGCGTGTTCGAGTCCATGCTGTGGCATACTTTTTTTCATTTTCACCCTTTTTCTATGGATCTCCAAAAAGTCAACTTTGACTTTTTCTGAGTCTGGAGGAATTCAAGGGGAGCTTTCAAGGGACTCTGCCAGCCTTATGAGGCACTATTTTCGAATACTTTTTTCCATTTTCACCCTTTTTCTATGAATCTCCAAAAAGTGAACTTTTACATTTTCTGAGTCTGGAGGAATTCAAGGGGAGTTTTCAGGGGAGTGCATTCTCTCTGCCATCTCCTCCCTGTGTATGCGTTGCTGCATGCAGCAGCTGCGTGTGTGTGTGTGTAAACTGCCCCTCCCCTTCGCAAGCAGGCGGGGGAGAGAGAGATGTTTCGTCTCGATTTACACATGCTATGACTCCGGGGGTACTTCCATTCGCTTCGTCTTGATCTGCTGATGTTATTTCATGTCTCGTTTGTCCATTGTGACGGTGGGAAAGCCAGGGAAATGTCCCGGAGATATACTGAGAAATCTTTGTAACAGCATTTTCCTGCGATCACAGCTGTTCGCAGCTACGAGGCTGGGACCGCTTCCATTCGCTTCGTCTTGATCTGTAGATGTTATTTAATGTCTCATTTGTTCATTTTGATGGAGAAAAAGTTGTACATTTAGTAAATTCAGAGTGTCTAAGATGCACAAGTAGGCATGTTTGAGTACTCAGGTCCAGTGGCTCACTGGGTTAACGCTCGCCCCTGGATGCGGTTGGTCGCGTGTTCGAATCCATGCTATGTCATTCTTTTTTTCATTTTCACCCTTTTTCTATGGATCTCCAAAAAGTGATCTTTTACATTTTCTGAGTCTGGAGGAATTCAAGGGGAGTTTTCAGGGGAGTGCGTTCTCTCTGCCATCTCCTCCCTGTGTGTGTGTTGCTGCATACAGAAGCTGCGTGTGTGTGTAAACTGCCCCTCCCCCTCGCAAGCAGGCGGGAGAGAGAGAGATGTTTCGTCTCGATTTACACATGCTATGACTCCGGGGGTACCTCCATTCGCTTCGTCTTGATCTGTTGAAGTTATTTCATGTCTCGTTTGTCCATTGTGACGGTGGGAAAGCCAGGGAAATGTCCCGGAGATATACTGAGAAATCTTTGTAACAGCATTTTCCTGCGATCACAGCTGTTCACAGCTACGAGGCTGGGACCGCTTCCATTCGCTTCGTCTTGATCTGTAGATGTTATTTAATGTCTCATTTGTTCATTTTGATGGAGAAAAAGTTGTACATTTAGTGAATTCAGAGTTTCTAAGATGCAAAAGTAGGCATGTTTGAGTACTCAGGTCCAGTGGCTCACTGCGTTAATGCTCGACTCTGGATGCGGTTGGTCGCGTGTTCGAATCCATGCTGTGGCATACTTTTTTTCATTTTCACCCTTTTTCTATGGATCTCCAAGAAGTCAACTTTGACTTTTTCTGAGTCTGGAGGAATTCAAGGGGAGTTTTTAAGGGACTCTACCCGCCTTATGAGGCACTATTTTCGAATACTTTTTTCCATTTTCACCCTTTTTCTATGGATCTCCAAAAAGTGAACTTTTACATTTTCTGAGTCTGGAGGAATTCAAGGGGAGTTTTCAGGGGAGTGCATTCTCTCTGCCATCTCCTCCCTGTGTGTGCGTTGCTGCATGCAGCAGCTAAGTGTGTGTGTGTAAACTTCCCCTCCCCTTCGCAAGCAGGCGGGGGAGAGAGAGATGTTTCGTTTCGATTTACACATGCTATGACTCCGGGGGTACCTCCATTCACTTCGTCTTGATCTGTTGATGTTATTTCATGTCTCGTTTGTCCATTGTGACGGTGGGAAAGCCAGGGAAATGTCCCGGATATATACTGAGAAATCTTTGTAACAGCATTTTCCTGCGATCACAGCTGTTCACAGCTACGAGGCTGGGACCGCTTCCATTCGCTTCGTCTTGATCTGTAGATGTTATTTAATGTCTCATTTGTTCATTTTGATGGAGAAAAAGTTGTACATTTAGTGAATTCAGAGTTTCTAAGATGCAAAAGTAGGCATGTTTGAGTACTCAGGTCCAGTGGCTCACTGCGTTAATGCTCGCCCCTGGATGCGGTTGGTCGCGTGTTCGAATCCATGCTGTGGCATACTTTTTTTCATTTTCACCCTTTTTCTATGGATCTCCAAAAAGTCAACTTTGACTTTTTCTGAGTCTGGAGGAATTCATGGGGAGTTTTCAGGGGAGTGCATTCTCTCTGCCATCTCCTCCCTCTGTGTGCGTTGCTGCATGCAGCAGCTGCGTGTGTGTGTGTAAACTGCCCCTCCCCTTCGCAAGCAGGCGGGGGAGAGAGAGATATTTCGTCTCGATTTACACATGCTATGACTCCGGGGGTACTTCCATTCGCTTCGTCTTGATCTGTTGATGTTATTTCATGTCTCGTTTGTCCATTGTGACGGTGGGAAAGCCAGGGAAATGTCCCGGAGATATACTGAGAAATCTTTGGAACAGCATTTTCCTGCGATCACAGCTGTTCACAGCTACGAGGCTGGTACCGCTTCCATTCGCTTCGTCTTGATCTGTAGATGTTATTTAATGTCTCATTTGTTCATTTTGATGGAGAAAAAGTTGTACATTTAGTGAATTCAGAGTGTCTAAGATGCACAAGTAGGCATGTTTGAGTACTCAGGTCCAGTGGCTCACTGCGTTAACGCTCGCCCCTGGATGCGGTTGGTCGCGTGTTCGAGTCCATGCTGTGGCATACTTTTTTTCATTTTCACCCTTTTTCTATGGATCTCCAAATAGTCAACTTTGACTTTTTCTGAGTCTGGAGGAATTCAAGGGGAGTTTTCAAGGGACTCTACCCGCCTTATGAGGCACTATTTTCGAATACTTTTTTCCATTTTCACCCTTTTTCTATGGATCTCCAAAAAGTGAACTTTTACATTTTCTGAGTCTGGAGGAATTCAAGGGGAGTTTTCAGGGGAGTGCATTCTCTCTGCCATCTCCTCCCTGTGTGTGCGTTGCTGCATGCAGCAGCTGCGTGTGTGTGTGTAAACTGCCCCTCCCCTTCGCAAGCAGGCGGGGGAGAGAGAGATGTTTCGTCTCGATTTACACATGCTATGACTCCGGGGGTACTTCCATTCGCTTCGTCTTGATCTGTTGATGTTATTTCATGTCTCGTTTTTCCATTGTGACGGTGGGAAAGCCAGGGAAATGTCCCGGAGATATACTGAGAAATCTTTGTAACAGCATTTTCCTGCGATCACAGCTGTTCACAGCTACGAGGCTGGGACCGCTTCCATTCGCTTCGTCTTGATCTGGAGATGTTATTTCATGTCTCATTTGTTCATTTTGATGGAGAAAAGGTTGTACATTTAGTGCATTCAGAGTGTCTAAGATGCACAAGTAGGCATGTTTGAGTACTCAGGTCCAGTGGCTCACTGCGTTAACGCTCGCCCCTGGATGCGGTTGGTCGCGTGTTCGAATCCATGCTGTGGCATACTTTTTTTCATTTTCACCCTTTTTCTATGGATCTCCAAAAAGTCAACTTTGACTTTTTCTGAGTCTGGAGGAATTCAAGGGGAGTTTTCAAGGGACTCTACCCGCCTTATGAGGCACTATTTTCGAATACTTTTTTCCATTTTCACCCTTTTTCTATGGATCTCCAAAAAGTGAACTTTTACATTTTCTGAGTCTGGAGGAATTCAAGGGGAGTTTTCAGGGGAGTGCATTCTCTCTGCCATCTCCTCCCTGTGTGTGCGTTGCTGCATGCAGCAGCTACGTGTGTGTGTGTAAACTGCCCCTCAACTTCGCAAGCAGGCGGGGGAGAGAGAGATGTTTCGTCTCGATTTACACATGCTATGACTCCGGGGGTACTTCCATTCGCTTCGTCTTGATCTGTTGATGTTATTTCATGTCTCGTTTGTCCATTGTGACGGTGGGAAAGCCAGGGAAATGTCCCGGAGATATACTGAGAAATCTTTGTAACAGCATTTTCCTGCGATCACAGCTGTTCGCAGCTACGAGGCTGGGACCGCTTCCATTCGCTTCGTCTTGATCTGTAGATGTTATTTAATGTCTCATTTGTTCATTTTGATGGAGAAAAAGTTGTACATTTAGTAAATTCAGAGTGTCTAAGATGCACAAGTAGGCATGTTTGAGTACTCAGGTCCAGTGGCTCACTGGGTTAACGCTCGCCCCTGGATGCGGTTGGTCGCGTGTTCGAATCCATGCTGTGGCATTCTTTTTTTCATTTTCACCCTTTTTCTATGGATCTCCAAAAAGTGATCTTTTACATTTTCTGAGTCTGGAGGAATTCAAGGGGAGTTTTCAGGGGAGTGCGTTCTCTCTGCCATCTCCTCCCTGTGTGTGTGTTGCTGCATACAGCAGCTGCGTGTGTGTGTAAACTGCCCCTCCCCCTCGCAAGCAGGCGGGGGAGAGAGAGATGTTTCGTCTCGATTTACACATGCTATGACTCCGGGGTACCTCCATTCGCTTCGTCTTGATCTGTTGATGTTATTTCATGTCTCGTTTGTCCATTGTGACGGTGGGAAAGCCAGGGAAATGTCCCGGAGATATACTGAGAAATCTTTGTAACAGCATTTTCCTGCGATCACAGCTGTTCACAGCTACGAGGCTGGGACCGCTTCCATTCGCTTCGTCTTGATCTGTAGATGTTATTTAATGTCTCATTTGTTCATTTTGATGGAGAAAAAGTTGTACATTTAGTGAATTCAGAGTTTCTAAGATGCAAAAGTAGGCGTGTTTGAGTACTCAGGTCCAGTGGCTCACTGCGTTAACGCTCGCCCCTGGATCCGGTTGGTCGCGTGTTTGAATCCATGCTGTGGCATACTTTTTTTCATTTTCACCCTTTTTCTATGGATCTCCAAAAAGTCAACTTTGACTTTTTCTGAGTCTGGAGGAATTCAAGGGGAGTTTTCAAGGGACTCTACCCGCCTTATGAGGCACTATTTTCGAATACTTTTTTCCATTTTCACCCTTTTTCTATGGATCTCCAAAAAGTGAACTTTTACATTTTCTGAGTCTGGAGGAATTCAAGGGGAGTTTTCAGGGGAGTGCATTCTCTCTGCCATCTCCTCCCTGTGTATGCGTTGCTGCATGCAGCAGCTGCGTGTGTGTGTGTGTAAACTGCCCCTCCCCTTCGCAAGCAGGCGGGGGAGAGAGAGATGTTTCGTCTCGATTTACACATGCTATGACTCCGGGGGTACTTCCATTCGCTTCGTCTTGATCTGTTGATGTTATTTCATGTCTCGTTTGTCCATTGTGACGGTGGGAAAGCCAGGGAAATGTCCCGGAGATATACTGAGAAATCTTTGTAACAGCATTTTCCTGCGATCACAGCTGTTCGCAGCTACGAGGCTGGGACCGCTTCCATTCGCTTCGTCTTGATCTGTAGATGTTATTTAATGTCTCATTTGTTCATTTTGATGGAGAAAAAGTTGTACATTTAGTAAATTCAGAGTGTCTAAGATGCACAAGTAGGCATGTTTGAGTACTCAGGTCCAGTGGCTCACTGGGTTAACGCTCGCCCCTGGATGCGGTTGGTCGCGTGTTCGAATCCATGCTATGTCATTCTTTTTTTCATTTTCACCCTTTTTCTATGGATCTCCAAAAAGTGAACTTTTACATTTTCTGAGTCTGGAGGAATTCAAGGGGAGTTTTCAGGGGAGTGCATTCTCTCTGCCATCTCCTCCCTCTGTGTGCGTTGCTGCATGCAGCAGCTGCGTGTGTGTGTAAACTGCCCCTCCCCTTCGCAAGCAGGCGGGGGAGAGAGAGATGTTTCGTCTCGATTTACACATGCTATGACTCCGGGAGTACTTCCATTCGCTTCGTCTTGATCTGTTGATGTTATTTCATGTCTCGTTTGTCCATTGTGACGGTGGGAAAGCCAGGGAAATGTCCCGGAGATATACTGAGAAATCTTTGTAACAGCATTTTCCTGCGATCACAGCTGTTCACAGCTACGAGGCTGGGACCGCTTCCATTCGCTTCGTCTTGATCTGTAGATGTTATTTCATGTCTCATTTGTTCATTTTGATGGAGAAAAAGTTGTACATTTAGTGAATTCAGAGTGTCTAAGATGCAAAAGTAGGCATGTTTGAGTACTCAGGTCCAGTGGCTCACTGCGTTAACGCTCGCCTCTGGATGCGGTTGGTCGCGTGTTCGAATCCATGCTGTGGCATACTTTTTTTCATTTTCACCCTTTTTCTATGGATCTCCAAAAAGTCAACTTTGACTTTTTCTGAGTCTGGAGGAATTCAAGGGGAGTTTTCAAGGGACTCTACCCGCCTTATGAGGCACTATTTTCAAATACTTTTTTCCATTTTCACCCTTTTTCTGTGGATCTCCAAAAATGGATATTTTACATTTTCTGAGTCTGGAGGAATTCAAAGGGAGTTTTCAGGGGAGTGCGTTCTCTCTGCCATCTCCTCCCTGTGTGTGTGTTGCTGCATGCAGCAGCTGCGTGTGTGTATAAACTGCCCCTCCCCCTCGCAAGCAGGCGGGGGAGAGAGAGATGTTTCGTCTCGATTTACACATGCTATGACTCCGGGGGTACTTCCATTCGCTTCGTCTTGATCTGTTGATGTTATTTCATGTCTCGTTTGTCCATTGTGACGGTGGGAAAGCCAGGGAAATGTCCCGGAGATATACTGAGAAATCTTTGTAACAGCATTTTCCTGCGATCACAGCTGTTCACAGCTACGAGGCTGGGACCGCTTCCATTCGCTTCATCTTGATCTGTAGATGTTATTTAATGTCTCATTTGTTCATTTTGATGGAGAAAAAGTTGTACATTTAGTGAATTCAGAGTGTCTAAGATGCACAAGTAGGCGTGTTTGAGTACTCAGGTCCAGTGGCTCACTGCGTTAACGCTCGCCCCTGGATGCGGTTGGTCGCGTGTTCGAGTCCATAATGTGGCATACTTTTTTTCATTTTCACCCTTTTTCTATGGATCTCCAAAAAGTCAACTTTGACTTTTTCTGAGTCTGGAGGAATTCAAGGGGAGTTTTCAAGGGACTCTACCCGCCTTATGAGGCACTATTTTCAAATACTTTTTTCCATTTTCACCCTTTTTCTGTGGATCTCCAAAAAGTGAACTTTTACATTTTCTGAGTCTGGAGGAATTCAAGGGGAGTTTTCAGGGGAGTGCGTTCTCTCTGCCATCTCCTCCCTGTGTGTGTGTTGCTGCATGCAGCAGCTGCGTGTGTGTATAAACTGCCCCTCCCCCTCGCAAGCAGGCGGGGGAGAGAGAGATGTTTCGTCTCGATTTACACATGCTATGACTCCGGGGGTACCTCCATTCACTTCGTCTTGATCTGTTGATGTTATTTCATGTCTCGTTTGTCCATTGTGACGGTGGGAAAGCCAGGGAAATGTCCCGGATATATACTGAGAAATCTTTGTAACAGCATTTTCCTGCGATCACAGCTGTTCACAGCTACGAGGCTGGGACCGCTTCCATTCGCTTCGTCTTGATCTGTAGATGTTATTTAATGTCTCATTTGTTCATTTTGATGGAGAAAAAGTTGTACATTTAGTGAATTCAGAGTTTCTAAGATGCAAAAGTAGGCATGTTTGAGTACTCAGGTCCAGTGGCTCACTGCGTTAATGCTCGCCCCTGGATGCGGTTGGTCGCGTGTTCGAATCCATGCTGTGGCATACTTTTTTTCATTTTCACCCTTTTTCTATGGATCTCCAAAAAGTCAACTTTGACTTTTTCTGAGTCTGGAGGAATTCATGGGGAGTTTTCAGGGGAGTGCATTCTCTCTGCCATCTCCTCCCTCTGTGTGCGTTGCTGCATGCAGCAGCTGCGTGTGTGTGTGTAAACTGCCCCTCCCCTTCGCAAGCAGGCGGGGGAGAGAGAGATATTTCGTCTCGATTTACACATGCTATGACTCCGGGGGTACTTCCATTCGCTTCGTCTTGATCTGTTGATGTTATTTCATGTCTCGTTTGTCCATTGTGACGGTGGGAAAGCCAGGGAAATGTCCCGGAGATATACTGAGAAATCTTTGGAACAGCATTTTCCTGCGATCACAGCTGTTCACAGCTACGAGGCTGGTACCGCTTCCATTCGCTTCGTCTTGATCTGTAGATGTTATTTAATGTCTCATTTGTTCATTTTGATGGAGAAAAAGTTGTACATTTAGTGAATTCAGAGTGTCTAAGATGCACAAGTAGGCATGTTTGAGTACTCAGGTCCAGTGGCTCACTGCGTTAATGCTCGCCCCTGGATGCGGTTGGTCGCGTGTTCGAATCCATGCTGTGGCATACTTTTTTTCATTTTCACCCTTTTTCTATGGATCTCCAAAAAGTCAACTTTGACTTTTTCTGAGTCTGGAGGAATTCAAGGGGAATTTTCAAGGGACTCTACCCGCCTTATGAGGCACTATTTTCGAATACTTTTTTCCATTTTCACCCTTTTTCTATGGATCTCCAAAAAGTGAACTTTTACATTTTCTGAGTCTGGAGGAATTCAAGGGGAGTTTTCAGGGGAGTGCATTCTCTCTGCCATCTCCTCCCTGTGTGTGCGTTGCTGCATGCAGCAGCTACGTGTGTGTGTGTAAACTGCCCCTCCCCTTCGCAAGCAGGCGGGGGAGAGAGAGATGTTTCGTCTCGATTTACACATGCTATGACTCCGGGGGTACTTCCATTCGCTTCGTCTTGATCTGTTGATGTTATTTCATGTCTCGTTTGTCCATTGTGACGGTGGGAAAGCCAGGGAAATGTCCCGGAGATATACTGAGAAATCTTTGTAACAGCATTTTCCTGCGATCACAGCTGTTCGCAGCTACGAGGCTGGGACCGCTTCCATTCGCTTCGTCTTGATCTGTAGATGTTATTTAATGTCTCATTTGTTCATTTTGATGGAGAAAAAGTTGTACATTTAGTAAATTCAGAGTGTCTAAGATGCACAAGTAGGCATGTTTGAGTACTCAGGTCCAGTGGCTCACTGGGTTAACGCTCGCCCCTGGATGCGGTTGGTCGCGTGTTCGAATCCATGCTGTGGCATTCTTTTTTTCATTTTCACCCTTTTTCTATGGATCTCCAAAAAGTGATCTTTTACATTTTCTGAGTCTGGAGGAATTCAAGGGGAGTTTTCAGGGGAGTGCGTTCTCTCTGCCATCTCCTCCCTGTGTGTGTGTTGCTGCATACAGCAGCTGCGTGTGTGTGTAAACTGCCCCTCCCCCTCGCAAGCAGGCGGGGGAGAGAGAGATGTTTCGTCTCGATTTACACATGCTATGACTCCGGGGTACCTCCATTCGCTTCGTCTTGATCTGTTGATGTTATTTCATGTCTCGTTTGTCCATTGTGACGGTGGGAAAGCCAGGGAAATGTCCCGGAGATATACTGAGAAATCTTTGTAACAGCATTTTCCTGCGATCACAGCTGTTCACAGCTACGAGGCTGGGACCGCTTCCATTCGCTTCGTCTTGATCTGTAGATGTTATTTAATGTCTCATTTGTTCATTTTGATGGAGAAAAAGTTGTACATTTAGTGAATTCAGAGTTTCTAAGATGCAAAAGTAGGCGTGTTTGAGTACTCAGGTCCAGTGGCTCACTGCGTTAACGCTCGCCCCTGGATCCGGTTGGTCGCGTGTTTGAATCCATGCTGTGGCATACTTTTTTTCATTTTCACCCTTTTTCTATGGATCTCCAAAAAGTCAACTTTGACTTTTTCTGAGTCTGGAGGAATTCAAGGGGAGTTTTCAAGGGACTCTACCCGCCTTATGAGGCACTATTTTCGAATACTTTTTTCCATTTTCACCCTTTTTCTATGGATCTCCAAAAAGTGAACTTTTACATTTTCTGAGTCTGGAGGAATTCAAGGGGAGTTTTCAGGGGAGTGCATTCTCTCTGCCATCTCCTCCCTGTGTATGCGTTGCTGCATGCAGCAGCTGCGTGTGTGTGTGTGTAAACTGCCCCTCCCCTTCGCAAGCAGGCGGGGGAGAGAGAGATGTTTCGTCTCGATTTACACATGCTATGACTCCGGGGGTACTTCCATTCGCTTCGTCTTGATCTGTTGATGTTATTTCATGTCTCGTTTGTCCATTGTGACGGTGGGAAAGCCAGGGAAATGTCCCGGAGATATACTGAGAAATCTTTGTAACAGCATTTTCCTGCGATCACAGCTGTTCGCAGCTACGAGGCTGGGACCGCTTCCATTCGCTTCGTCTTGATCTGTAGATGTTATTTAATGTCTCATTTGTTCATTTTGATGGAGAAAAAGTTGTACATTTAGTAAATTCAGAGTGTCTAAGATGCACAAGTAGGCATGTTTGAGTACTCAGGTCCAGTGGCTCACTGGGTTAACGCTCGCCCCTGGATGCGGTTGGTCGCGTGTTCGAATCCATGCTGTGGCATTCTTTTTTTCATTTTCACCCTTTTTCTATGGATCTCCAAAAAGTGATCTTTTACATTTTCTGAGTCTGGAGGAATTCAAGGGGAGTTTTCAGGGGAGTGCGTTCTCTCTGCCATCTCCTCCCTGTGTGTGTGTTGCTGCATACAGCAGCTGCGTGTGTGTGTAAACTGCCCCTCCCCCTCGCAAGCAGGCGGGGGAGAGAGAGATGTTTCGTCTCGATTTACACATGCTATGACTCCGGGGTACCTCCATTCGCTTCGTCTTGATCTGTTGATGTTATTTCATGTCTCGTTTGTCCATTGTGACGGTGGGAAAGCCAGGGAAATGTCCCGGAGATATACTGAGAAATCTTTGTAACAGCATTTTCCTGCGATCACAGCTGTTCACAGCTACGAGGCTGGGACCGCTTCCATTCGCTTCGTCTTGATCTGTAGATGTTATTTAATGTCTCATTTGTTCATTTTGATGGAGAAAAAGTTGTACATTTAGTGAATTCAGAGTTTCTAAGATGCAAAAGTAGGCGTGTTTGAGTACTCAGGTCCAGTGGCTCACTGCGTTAACGCTCGCCCCTGGATCCGGTTGGTCGCGTGTTCGAAGCCATGCTGTGGCATACTTTTTTTCATTTTCACCCTTTTTCTATGGATCTCCAAAAAGTCAACTTTGACTTTTTCTGAGTCTGGAGGAATTCAAGGGGAGTTTTCAAGGGACTCTACCCGCCTTATGAGGCACTATTTTCGAATACTTTTTTCCATTTTCACCTTTTTTCTATGGATCTCCAAAAAGTGAACTTTTACATTTTCTGAGTCTGGAGGAATTCAAGGGGAGTTTTCAGGGGAGTGCATTCTCTCTGCCATCTCCTCCCTGTGTATGCGTTGCTGCATGCAGCAGCTGCGTGTGTGTGTGTGTAAACTGCCCCTCCCCTTCGCAAGCAGGCGGGGGAGAGAGAGATGTTTCGTCTCGATTTACACATGCTATGACTCCGGGGGTACTTCCATTCGCTTCGTCTTGATCTGTTGATGTTATTTCATGTCTCGTTTGTCCATTGTGACGGTGGGAAAGCCAGGGAAATGTCCCGGAGATATACTGAGAAATCTTTGTAACAGCATTTTCCTGCGATCACAGCTGTTCGCAGCTACGAGGCTGGGACCGCTTCCATTCGCTTCGTCTTGATCTGTAGATGTTATTTAATGTCTCATTTGTTCATTTTGATGGAGAAAAGGTTGTACATTTAGTGAATTCAGAGTTTCTAAGATGCAAAAGTAGGCATGTTTGAGTACTCAGGTCCAGTGGCTCACTGCGTTAATGCTCGCCCCTGGATGCGGTTGGTCGCGTGTTCGAATCCATACTGTGGCATACTTTTTTTCATTTTCACCCTTTTTCTATGGATCTCCAAAAAGTCAACTTTGACTTTTTCTGAGTCTGGAGGAATTCAAGGGGAGTTTTCAGGGGAGTGCGTTCCCTCTGCCAAATCCTCCCTGTGTGTGCGTTGCTGCATGCAGCAGCTGCGTGTGTGTGTAAACTGCCCCTCCCCTTCGCAAGCAGGCGGGGGAGAGAGAGATGTTTCGTCTCGATTTACACATGCTATGACTCCGGGGGTACCTCCATTCGCTTCGTCTTGATCTGTTGATGTTATTTCATGTCTCGTTTGTCCATTGTGTCGGTAGGAAAGCCAGGGAAATGTCCCGGAGATATACTGAGAAATCTTTGTAACAGCATTTTCCTGCGATCACAGCTGTTCACAGCTACGAGGCTGGGACCGCTTCCATTCGCTTCGTCTTGATCTGTAGATGTTATTTAATGTCTCATTTGTTCATTTTGATGGAGAAAAAGTTGTACATTTAGTGAATTCAGAGTTTCTAAGATGCAAAAGTAGGCATGTTTGAGTACTCAGGTCCAGTGGCTCACTGCGTTAATGCTCGCCCCTGGACGCGGTTGGTCGCGTGTTCGAATCCATACTGTGGCATACTTTTTTTCATTTTCACCCTTTTTCTATGGATCTCCAAAAAGTCAACTTTAACTTTTTCTGAGTCTGGAGGAATTCAAGGGGAGTTTTCAAGGGACTCTACCCGCCTTATGAGGCACTATTTTCGAATACTTTTTTCCATTTTCACCCTTTTTTCTATGGATCTCCAAAAAGTGATCTTTTACATTTTCTGAGTCTGGAGGAATTCAAGGGGAGTTTTCAGGGGAGTGCGTTCTCTCTGCCATCTCCTCCCTATGTGTGTGTTGCTGCATGCAGCAGCTGCGTGTGTGTGTAAACTGCCCCTCCCCCTCGCAAGCAGGCGGGGGAGAGAGAGATGTTTCGTCTCGATTTACACATGCTATGACTCCGGGGGTACCTCCATTCGCTTCGTCTTGATCTGTTGATGTTATTTCATGTCTCGTTTGTCCATTGTGTCGGTGGGAAAGCCAGGGAAATGTCCCGGAGATATACTGAGAAATCTTTGTAACAGCATTTTCCTGCGATCACAGCTGTTCACAGCTACGAGGCTGGGACCGCTTCCATTCGCTTCGTCTTGATCTGTAGATGTTATTTCATGTCTCATTTGTTCATTTTGATGTAGAAAAAGTTGTACATTTAGTGAATTCAGAGTTTCTAAGATGCAAAAGTAGGCATGTTTGAGTACTCAGGTCCAGTGGCTCACTGCGTTAATGCTCGCCCCTGGATGCGGTTGGTCGCGTGTTCGAATCCATACTGTGGCATACTTTTTTCCATTTTCACCCTTTTTCTATGGATCTCCAAAAAGTGAACTTTTACATTTTCTGAGTCTGGAGGAATTCAAGGGGAGTTTTCAGGGGAGTGCATTCTCTCTGCCATCTGCTCCCTCTGTGTGCGTTGCTGCATGCAGCAGCTGCGTGTGTGTGTGTAAACTGCCCCTCCCCTTTGCAAGCAGGCGGGGGAGAGAGAGATGTTTCGTCTCGATTTACACATGCTATGACTCCGGGGGTACTTCCATTCGCTTCGTCTTGATCTGTTGATGTTATTTCATGTCTCGTTTGTCCATTGTGACGGTGGCAAAGCCAGGGAAATGTCCCGGAGATATACTGAGAAATCTTTGTAACAGCATTTTCCTGCGATCACAGCTGTTCACAGCTACGAAGCTGGGACCGCTTCCATTCGCTTCGTCTTGATCTGTAGATGTTATTTCATGTCTCATTTGTTCATTTTGATGGAGAAAAAGTTGTACATTTAGTGAATTCAGAGTTTCTAAGATGCAAAAGTAGGCATGTTTGAGTACTCAGGTCCAGTGGCTCACTGCGTTAATGCTCGCCCTTGGATGCGGTTGGTCGCGTGTTCGAATCCATACTCTGGCATACTTTTTTTCATTTTCACCCTTTTTCTATGGATCTCCAAAAAGTCAACTTTAACTTTTTCTGAGTCTGGAGGAATTCAAGGGGAGTTTTCAAGGGACTCTACCCGCCTTATGAGGCACTATTTTCGAATACTTTTTTCCATTTTCACCCTTTTTCTATGGATCTCCAAAAAGTGAACTTTTACATTTTCTGAGTCTGGAGGAATTCAAGGGGAGTTTTCAGGGGAGTGCGTTCTCTCTGCCATCTCCTCCCTGTGTGTGTGTTGCTGCATGCAGCAGCTGCGTGTGTGTGTAAACTGCCCCTCCCCCTCGCAAGCAGGCGGGGGAGAGAGAGATGTTTCGTCTCGATTTACACATGCTATGACTCCGGGGGTACCTCCATTCGCTTCGTCTTGATCTGTTGATGTTATTTCATGTCTCGTTTGTCCATTGTGTCGGTGGGAAAGCCAGGGAAATGTCCCGGAGATATACTGAGAAATCTTTGTAACAGCATTTTCCTGCGATCACAGCTGTTCACAGCTACGAGGCTGGGACCGCTTCCATTCGCTTCGTCTTGATCTGTAGATGTTATTTCATGTCTCATTTGTTCATTTTGATGGAGAAAAAGTTGTACATTTAGTGAATTCAGAGTTTCTAAGATGCAAAAGTAGGCATGTTTGAGTACTCAGGTCCAGTGGCTCACTGCGTTAATGCTCGCCCCTGGATGCGGTTGGTCGCGTGTTCGAATCCATACTGTGGCATACTTTTTTCCATTTTCACCCTTTTTCTATGGATCTCCAAAAAGTGAACTTTTACATTTTCTGAGTCTGGAGGAATTCAAGGGGAGTTTTCAGGGGAGTGCATTCTCTCTGCCATCTCCTCCCTCTGTGTGCGTTGCTGCATGCAGCAGCTGCGTGTGTGTGTGTAAACTGCCCCTCCCCTTTGCAAGCAGGCGGGGGAGAGAGAGATGTTTCGTCTCGATGTACACATGCTATGACTCCGGGGGTACTTCCATTCGCTTCGTCTTGATCTGTTGATGTTATTTCATGTCTCGTTTGTCCATTGTGACGGTGGCAAAGCCAGGGAAATGTCCCGGAGATATACTGAGAAATCTTTGTAACAGCATTTTCCTGCGATCAGAGCTGTTCACAGCTACGAGGCTGGGACCACTTCCATTCGCTTCGTCTTGATCTGTAGATGTTATTTCATGTCTCATTTGTTCATTTTGATGGAGAAAAAGTTGTACATTTAGTGAATTCAGAGTTTCTAAGATGCAAAAGTAGGCATGTTTGAGTACTCAGGTCCAGTGGCTCACTGCGTTAATGCTCGCCCCTGGATGCGGTTGGTCGCGTGTTCGAATCCATACTGTGGCATACTTTTTTCCATTTTCACCCTTTTTCTATGGATCTCCAAAAAGTGAACTTTTACATTTTCTGAGTCTGGAGGAATTCAAGGGGAGTTTTCAGGGGAGTGCATTCTCTCTGCCATCTGCTCCCTCTGTGTGCGTTGCTGCATGCAGCAGCTGCGTGTGTGTGTGTAAACTGCCCCTCCCCTTTGCAAGCAGGCGGGGGAGAGAGAGATGTTTCGTCTCGATTTACACATGCTATGACTCCGGGGGTACTTCCATTCGCTTCGTCTTGATCTGTTGATGTTATTTCATGTCTCGTTTATCCATTGTGACGGTGGGAAAGCCAGGGAAATGTCCCGGAGATATACTGAGAAATCTTTGTAACAGCATTTTCCTGCGATCACAGCTACGAGGCTGGGACCGCTTCCATTCGCTTCGTCTTGATCTGTAGATGTTATTTCATGTCTCATTTGTTCATTTTGATGGAGAAAAAGTTGTACATTTAGTGAATTCAGAGTGTCTAAGATGCACAAGTAGGCATATTTGAGTACTCAGGTCCAGTGGCTCACTGCGTTAACACTCGCCCCTGGATGTGGTTGGTCGCGTGTTCGAATCCATGCTGTGGCATTCTTTTTTTCATTTTCACCCTTTTCTATGGATCTCCAAAAAGTGATCTTTTACATTTTCTGAGTCTGGAGGAATTCAAGGGGAGTTTTCAGGGGAGTGCGTTCTCTCTGCCATCTCCTCCCTGTGTGTGTGTTGCTGCATGCAGCAGCTGCGTGTGTGTGTAAACTGCCCCTCCCTCTCGCAAGCAGGCGGGGGAGAGAGAGATGTTTCGTCTCGATTTACACATGCTATGACTCCGGGGGTACCTCCATTCGCTTCGTCTTGATCTGTTGATGTTATTTCATGTCTCGTTTGTCCATTGTGACGGTGGGAAAGCCAGGGAAATGTCCCGGAGATATACTGAGAAATCTTTGTAACAGCATTTTCCTGCGATCACAGCTGTTCACAGCTACGAGAGTGGGACCGCTTCCATTCGCTTCGTCTTGATCTGTAGATGTTATTTAATTTCTCATTTGTTCATTTTGATGGAGAAAAAGTTGTACATTTAGTGAATTCAGAGTTTCTAAGATGCACAAGTAGGCATGTTTGAGTACTCAGGTCCAGTGGCTCACTGCGTTAATGCTCGCCCCTGGATGCGGTTGGTCGCGTGTTCGAATCCATGCTGTGGCATACTTTTTTCATTTTCACCCTTTTTCTATGGATCTCCAAAAAGTCAACTTTGACTTTTTCTGAGTCTGGAGGAATTCAAGGGGAGTTTTCAAGGGACTCTACCCGCCTTATGAGGCACTATTTTCGAATACTTTTTTCCATTTTCACCCTTTTTCTATGGATCTCCAAAAAGTGAACTTTTACATTTTCTGAGTCTGGAGGAATTCAAGGGGAGTTTTCAGGGGAGTGCATTCTCTCTGCCATCTCCTCCCTGTGTGTGCGTTGCTGCATGCAGCAGCTGCGTGTGTGTGTGTAAACTGCCCCTCCCCTTCGCAAGCAGGCGGGGGAGAGAGAGATGTTTCGTCTCGATTGACACATGCTATGACTCCGGGGGTACTTCCATTCGCTTCGTCTTGATCTGTTGATGTTATTTCATGTGTCGTTTGTCCATTGTGACGGTGGGAAAGCCAGGGAAATGTCCCGGAGATATACTGAGAACTCTTTGTAACAGCATTTTCCTGCGATCACAGCTACGAGGCTGGGACCGCTTCCATTCGCTTCGTCTTGATCTGTAGATGTTATTTCATGTCTCATTTGTTCATTTTGATGGAGAAAAAGTTGTACATTTAGTGAATTCAGAGTGTCTAAGATGCACAAGTAGGCATATTTGAGTACTCAGGTCCAGTGGCTCACTGCGTTAACACTCACCCCTGGATGCGGTTGGTCGAGTGTTCGAATCCATGCTGCGGCATTCTTTTTTTCATTTTCACCCTTTTTCTATGGATCTCCAAAAAGTGATCTTTTACATTTTCTGAGTCTGGAGGAATTCAAGGGGAGTTTTCAGGGGAGTGCGTTCTCTCTGCCATCTCCTCCCTGTGTGTGTGTTGCTGCATGCAGCAGCTGCGTGTGTGTGTAAACTGCCCCTCCCTCTCGCAAGCAGGCGGGGGAGAGAGAGATGTTTCGTCTCGATTTACACATGCTATGACTCCGGGGGTACCTCCATTCGCTTCGTCTTGATCTGTTGATGTTATTTCATGTCTCGTTTGTCCATTGTGACGGTGGGAAAGCCAGGGAAATGTCCCGGAGATATACTGAGAAATCTTTGTAACAGCATTTTCCTGCGATCACAGCTGTTCACAGCTACGAGGCTGGGACCGCTTCCATTCGCTTCGTCTTGATCTGTAGATGTTATTTCATGTCTCATTTGTTCATTTTGATGGAGAAAAAGTTGTACATTTAGTGAATTCAGAGTTTCTAAGATGCACAAGTAGGCATGTTTGAGTACTCAGGTCCAGTGGCTCACTGCGTTAATGCTCGCCCCTGGATGCGGTTGGTCGCGTGTTCGAATCCATGCTGTGGCATACTTTTGTCATGTTCACCCTTTTTCTATGGATCTCCAAAAAGTCAACTTTGACTTTTTCTGAGTCTTGAGGAATTCAAGGGGAGTTTTCAGGGGAGTGCATTCTCTCTGCCATCTCCTCCCTGTGTGTGCGTTGCTGCATGCAGCAGCGGCGTGTGTGTGTGTAAACTGCCCCTCCCCTTCGCAAGCAGGCGGGGGAGAGAGAGATGTTTCGTCTCGATTTACACATGCTATGACTCCGGGGGTACTTCCATTCGCTTCGTCTTGATCTGTTGATGTTATTTCATGTCTCGTTTGTCCATTGTGACGGTGGGAAAGCCAGGGAAATGTCCCGGAGATATACTGAGAAATCTTTGTAACAGCATTTTCCTGCGATCACAGCTGTTCGCAGCTACGAGGCTGGGACCGCTTCCATTCGCTTCGTCTTGATCTGTAGATGTAATTTCATGTCTCATTTGTTCATGTTGATAGAGAAAAAGTTGTACATTTAGTAAATTCAGAGTGTCTAAGATGCACAAGTAGGCATGTTTGAGTACTCAGGTCCAGTGGCTCACTGCGTTAATGCTCGCCCCTGGATGCGGTTGGTCGCGTGTTCGAATCCATACTGTGGCATACTTTTTTTCATTTTCACCCTTTTTCTATGGATCTCCAAAAAGTCAACTTTGACTTTTTCTGAGTCTGGAGGAATTCAAGGGGAGTTTTCAAGGGACTCTACCCGCCTTATGAGGCACTATTTTCGAATTTTTTTTTCCATTTTCACCCTTTTTCTATGGATCTCCAAAAAGTGAACTTTTACATTTTCTGAGTCTGGAGGAATTCAAGGGGAGTTTTCAGGGGAGTGCGTTCTCTCTGCCATCTCCTCCCTGTGTGTGCGTTGCTGCATGCAGCAGCTGCGTGTGTGTGTGTAAACTGCCCCTCCCCTTCGCAAGCAGGCGGGGGAGAGAGAGATGTTTCGTCTCGATTTACACATGCTATGACTCCGGGGGTACCTCCATTCGCTTCGTCTTGATCTGTTGATGTTATTTCATGTCTCGTTTGTCCATTGTGACGGTGGGAAAGCCAGGGAAATGTCCCGGAGATATACTGAGAAATCTTTGTAACAGCATTTTCCTGCGATCACAGCTGTTCACAGCTACGAGGCTGGGACCGCTTCCATTCGCTTCGTCTTGATCTGTAGATGTTATTTAATGTCTCATTTGTTCATTTTGATGGAGAAAAGGTTGTACATTTAGTGAATTCAGAGTTTCTAAGATGCAAAAGTAGGCATGTTTGAGTACTCAGGTCCAGTGGCTCACTTCGTTAATGCTCGCCCCTGGATGCGGTTGGTCGCGTGTTCGAATCCATACTGTGGCATACTTTTTTTCATTTTCACCCTTTTTCTATGGATCTCCAAAAAGTCAACTTTGACTTTTTCTGAGTCTGGAGGAATTCAAGGGGAGTTTTCAGGGGAGTGCGTTCCCTCTGCCATCTCCTCCCTGTGTGTGCGTTGCTGCATGCAGCAGCTGCGTGTGTGTGTAAACTGCCCCTCCCCTTCGCAAGCAGGCGGGGGAGAGAGAGATGTTTCGTCTCGATTTACACATGCTATGACTCCGGGGGTACCTCCATTCGCTTCGTCTTGATCTGTTGATGTTATTTCATGTCTCGTTTGTCCATTGTGACGGTGGGAAAGCCAGGGAAATGTCCCGGAGATATACTGAGAAATCTTTGTAACAGCATTTTCCTGCGATCACAGCTGTTCACAGCTACGAGGCTGGGACCGCTTCCATTCGCTTCGTCTTGATCTGTAGATGTTATTTAATGTCTCATTTGTTCATTTTGATGGAGAAAAAGTTGTACATTTAGTGAATTCAGAGTTTCTAAGATGCAAAAGTAGGCATGTTTGAGTACTCAGGTCCAGTGGCTCACTGCGTTAATGCTCGCCCCTGGATGCGGTTGGTCGCGTGTTCGAATCCATGCTTTGGCATTCTTTTTTTCATTTTCACCCTTTTTCTATGGATCTCCAAAAAGTGATCTTTCACATTTTCTGAGTCTGGAGGAATTCAAGGGGAGATTTCAGGGGAGTGCGTTCTCTCTGCCATCTCCTCCCTGTGTGTGTGTTGCTGCATGCAGCAGCTGCGTGTGTGTGTAAACTGCCCCTCCCCCTCGCAAGCAGGCGGGGGAGAGAGATATGTTTCGTCTCGATTTACACATGCTATGACTCCGGGGGTACCTCCATTCGCTTCGTCTTGATCTGTTGATGTTATTTCATGTCTCGTTTGTCCATTGTGTCGGTGGGAAAGCCAGGGAAATGTCCCGGAGATATACTGAGAAATCTTTGTAACAGCATTTTCCTGCGATCACAGCTGTTCACAGCTACGAGGCTGGGACCGCTTCCATTCGCTTCGTCTTGATCTGTAGATGTTATTTAATGTCTCATTTGTTCATTTTGATGGAGAAAAAGTTGTACATTTAGTGAATTCAGAGTTTCTAAGATGCAAAAGTAGGCATGTTTGAGTACTCAGGTCCAGTGGCTCACTGCGTTAATGCTCGCCCCTGGACGCGGTTGGTCGCGTGTTCGAATCCATACTGTGGCATACTTTTTTTCATTTTCACCCTTTTTCTATGGATCTCCAAAAAGTCAACTTTGACTTTTTCTGAGTCTGGAGGAATTCAAGGGGAGTTTTCAAGGGACTCTACCCGCCTTATGAGGCACTATTTTCGAATACTTTTTTCCATTTTCACCCTTTTTCTATGGATCTCCAAAAAGTGAACTTTTACATTTTCTGAGTCTGGAGGAATTCAAGGGGAGTTTTCAGGGGAGTGCGTTCTCTCTGCCATCTCCTCCCTGTGTGTGTGTTGCTGCATGCAGCAGCTGCGTGTGTGTGTAAACTGCCCCTCCCCCTCGCAAGCAGGCGGGGGAGAGAGAGATGTTTCGTCTCGATTTACACATGCTATGACTCCGGGGGTACCTCCATTCGCTTCGTCTTGATCTGTTGATGTTATTTCATGTCTCGTTTGTCCATTGTGTCGGTGGGAAAGCCAGGGAAATGTCCCGGAGATATACTGAGAAATCTTTGTAACAGCATTTTCCTGCGATCAGAGCTGTTCACAGCTACGAGGCTGGGACCGCTTCCATTCGCTTCGTCTTGATCTGTAGATGTTATTTCATGTCTCATTTGTTCATTTTGATGGAGAAAAAGTTGTACATTTAGTGAATTCAGAGTTTCTAAGATGCAAAAGTAGGCATGTTTGAGTACTCAGGTCCAGTGGCTCACTGCGTTAATGCTCGCCCCTGGATGCGGTTGGTCGCGTGTTCGAATCCATACTGTGGCATACTTTTTTCCATTTTCACCCTTTTTCTATGGATCTCCAAAAAGTGAACTTTTACATTTTCTGAGTCTGGAGGAATTCAAGGGGAGTTTTCAGGGGAGTGCATTCTCTCTGCCATCTGCTCCCTCTGTGTGCGTTGCTGCATGCAGCAGCTGCGTGTGTGTGTGTAAACTGCCCCTCCCCTTTGCAAGCAGGCGGGGGAGAGAGAGATGTTTCGTCTCGATTTACACATGCTATGACTCCGGGGGTACTTCCATTCGCTTCGTCTTGATCTGTTGATGTTATTTCATGTCTCGTTTGTCCATTGTGACGGTGGCAAAGCCAGGCAAATGTCCCGGAGATAGACTGAGAAATCTTTGTAACAGCATTTTCCTGCGATCACAGCTGTTCACAGCTACGAGGCTGGGACCACTTCCATTCGCTTCGTCTTGATCTGTAGATGTTATTTCATGTCTCATTTGTTCATTTTGATGGAGAAAAAGTTGTACATTTAGTGAATTCAGAGTTTCTAAGATGCAAAAGTAGGCATGTTTGAGTACTCAGGTCCAGTGGCTCACTGCGTTAATGCTCGCCCCTGGATGCGGTTGGTCGCGTATTCGAATCCATACTGTGGCATACTTTTTTTCATTTTCACCCTTTTTCTATGGATCTCCAAAAAGTCAACTTTGACTTTTTCTGAGTCTGGAGGAATTCAAGGGGAGTTTTCAAGGGACTCTACCCGCCTTATGAGGCACTATTTTCGAATACTTTTTTCCATTTTCACCCTTTTTCTATGGATCTCCAAAAAGTGATCTTTTACATTTTCTGAGTCTGGAGGAATTCAAGGGGAGTTTTCAGGGGAGTGCGTTCTCTCTGCCATCTCCTCCCTATGTGTGTGTTGCTGCATGCAGCAGCTGCGTGTGTGTGTAAATTACCCCTCCCCCTCGCAAGCAGGCGGGGGAGAGAGAGATGTTTCGTCTCGATTTACACATGCTATGACTCCGGGGGTACCTCCATTCGCTTCGTCTTGATCTGTTGATGTTATTTCATGTCTCGTTTGTCCATTGTGTCGGTGGGAAAGCCAGGGAAATGTCCCGGAGATATACTGAGAAATCTTTGTAACAGCATTTTCCTGCGATCACAGCTGTTCACAGCTACGAGGCTGGGACCGCTTCCATTCGCTTCGTCTTGATCTGTAGATGTTATTTCATGTCTCATTTGTTCATTTTGATGGAGAAAAAGTTGTACATTTAGTGAATTCAGAGTTTCTAAGATGCAAAAGTAGGCATGTTTGAGTACTCAGGTCCAGTGGCTCACTGCGTTAATGCTCGCCCCTGGATGCGGTTGGTCGCGTGTTCGAATCCATACTGTGGCATACTTTTTTCCATTTTCACCCTTTTTCTATGGATCTCCAAAAAGTGAACTTTTACATTTTCTGAGTCTGGAGGAATTCAAGGGGAGTTTTCAGGGGAGTGCATTCTCTCTGCCATCTCCTCCCTCTGTGTGCTTTGCTGCATGCAGCAGCTGCGTGTGTGTGTGTAAACTGCCCCTCCCCTTTGCAAGCAGGCGGGGGAGAGAGAGATGTTTCGTCTCGATGTACACATGCTATGACTCCGGGGGTACTTCCATTCGCTTCGTCTTGATCTGTTGATGTTATTTCATGTCTCGTTTGTCCATTGTGACGGTGGCAAAGCCAGGGAAATGTCCCGGAGATATACTGAGAAATCTTTGTAACAGCATTTTCCTGCGATCAGAGCTGTTCACAGCTACGAGGCTGGGACCGCTTCCATTCGCTTCGTCTTGATCTGTAGATGTTATTTCATGTCTCATTTGTTCATTTTGATGGAGAAAAAGTTGTACATTTAGTGAATTCAGAGTTTCTAAGATGCAAAAGTAGGCATGTTTGAGTACTCAGGTCCAGTGGCTCACTGCGTTAATGCTCGCCCCTGGATGCGGTTGGTCGCGTGTTCGAATCCATACTGTGGCATACTTTTTTTCATTTTCACCCTTTTTCTATGGATCTCCAAAAAGTCAACTTTGACTTTTTCTGAGTCTGGAGGAATTCAAGGGGAGTTTTCAAGGGACTCTACCCGCCTTATGAGGCACTATTTTCGAATACTTTCTTCCATTTTCACCCTTTTTCTATGGATCTCCAAAAAGTGATCTTTTACATTTTCTGAGTCTGGAGGAATTCAAGGGGAGTTTTCAGGGGAGTGCGTTCTCTCTGCCATCTCCTCCCTATGTGTGTGTTGCTGCATGCAGCAGCTGCGTGTGTGTGTAAACTACCCCTCCCCCTCGCAAGCAGGCGGGGGAGAGAGAGATGTTTCATCTCGATTTACAAATGCTATGACTCCGGGGGTACCTCCAATCGCTTCGTCTTGATCTGTTGATGTTATTTAATGTCTCGTTTGTCCATTGTGACGGTGGGAAAGCCAGGGAAATGTCCCGGAGATATACTGAGAAATCTTTGTAACAGCATTTTCCTGCGATCACAGCTGTTCGCAGCTACGAGGCTGGGACGGCTTCCATTCGCTTCGTCTTGATCTGTAGATGTTATTTAATGTCTCATTTGTTCATTTTGATGGAGAAAAAGTTGTACATTTAGTGAATTCAGAGTGTCTAAGATGCAAAAGTAGGCATGTTTGAGTACTCATGTCCAGTGTCTCACTGCGTTAACGCTCGCCCCTGGATGCGGTTGGTCGCGTGTTCGAATCCATGCTGTGGCATACTTTTTTTCATTTTCACCCTTTTTCTATGGATCTCCAAAAAGTCAACTTTGACTTTTTCTGAGTCTGGAGGAATTCAAGGGGAGTTTTCAGGGGAGTGCGTTCTCTCTGCCATCTCCTCCCTATGTGTGTGTTGCTGCATGCAGCAGCTGCGTGTGTGTGTAAACTAC
Source organism: Notothenia rossii (assembly GCF_949606895.1). Lineage (NCBI taxonomy): Eukaryota > Metazoa > Chordata > Actinopteri > Perciformes > Nototheniidae > Notothenia > Notothenia rossii. The sequence goes on along the minus strand of NW_027639542.1, from coordinate 1,404,391 downwards.
CCCTCCCCCTCGCAAGCAGGCGGGGGAGAGAGAGATGTTTCGTCTCGATTTACAAATGCTATGACTCCGGGGGTACCTCCAATCGCTTCGTCTTGATCTGTTGATGTTATTTAATGTCTCGTTTGTCCATTGTGACGGTGGGAAAGCCAGGGAAATGTCCCGGAGATATACTGAGAAATCTTTGTAACAGCATTTTCCTGCTATCACAGCTGTTCGCAGCTACGAGGCTGGGACGGCTTCCATTCGCTTCGTCTTGATCTGTAGATGTTATTTAATGTCTCATTTGTTCATTTTGATGGAGAAAAAGTTGTACATTTAGTGAATTCAGAGTGTCTAAGATGCAAAAGTAGGCATGTTTGAGTACTCATGTCCAGTGTCTCACTGCGTTAACGCTCGCCCCTGGATGCGGTTGGTCGCGTGTTCGAATCCATGCTGTGGCATACTTTTTTTCATTTTCACCCTTTTTCTATGGATCTCCAAAAAGTCAACTTTGACTTTTTCTGAGTCTGGAGGAATTCAAGGGGAGTTTTCAAGGGACTCTACCCGCCTTATGAGGCACTATTTTCGAATACTTTTTTCCATTTTCACCCTTTTTCTATGGATCTCCAAAAAGTGATCTTTTACATTTTCTGAGTCTGGAGGAATTCAAGGGGAGTTTTCAGGGGAGTGCGTTCTCTCTGCCATCTCCTCCCTGTGTGTGTGTTGCTGCATGCAGCAGCTGCGTGTGTGTGTAAACTGCCCCTCCCCCTCGCAAGCAGGCGGGGGAGAGAGAGATGTTTCGTCTCGATTTACACATGCTATGACTCCGGGGGTACCTCCATTCGCTTCGTCTTGATCTGTTGATGTTATTTCATGTCTCGTTTGTCCATTGTGTCGGTGGGAAAGCCAGGGAAATGTCCCGGAGATATACTGAGAAATCTTTGTAACAGCATTTTCCTGCGATCACAGCTGTTCACAGCTACGAGGCTGGGACCGCTTCCATTCGCTTCGTCTTGATCTGTAGATGTTATTTCATGTCTCATTTGTTCATTTTGATGGAGAAAAAGTTGTACATTTAGTGAATTCAGAGTTTCTAAGATGCAAAAGTAGGCATGTTTGAGTACTCAGGTCCAGTGGCTCACTGCGTTAATGCTCGCCCCTGGATGCGGTTGGTCGCGTGTTCGAATCCATACTGTGGCATACTTTTTTCCATTTTCACCCTTTTTCTATGGATCTCCAAAAAGTGAACTTTTACATTTTCTGAGTCTGGAGGAATTCAAGGGGAGTTTTCAGGGGAGTGCATTCTCTCTGCCATCTGCTCCCTCTGTGTGCGTTGCTGCATGCAGCAGCTGCGTGTGTGTGTGTAAACTGCCCCTCCCCTTTGCAAGCAGGCGGGGGAGAGAGAGATGTTTCGTCTCGATTTACACATGCTATGACTCCGGGGGTACTTCCATTCGCTTCGTCTTGATCTGTTGATGTTATTTCATGTCTCGTTTGTCCATTGTGACGGTGGCAAAGCCAGGGAAATGTCCCGGAGATATACTGAGAAATCTTTGTAACAGCATTTTCCTGCGATCACAGCTGTTCACAGCTACGAGGCTGGGACCGCTTCCATTCGCTTCGTCTTGATCTGTAGATGTTATTTCATGTCTCATTTGTTCATTTTGATGGAGAAAAAGTTGTACATTTAGTGAATTCAGAGTTTCTAAGATGCAAAAGTAGGCATGTTTGAGTACTCAGGTCCAGTGGCTCACTGCGTTAATGCTTGCCCTTGGATGCGGTTGGTCGCGTGTTCGAATCCATACTGTGGCATACTTTTTTTCATTTTCACCCTTTTTCTATGGATCTCCAAAAAGTCAACTTTTACATTTTCTGAGTCTGGAGGAATTCAAGGGGAGTTTTCAGGGGAGTGCGTTCTCTCTGCCATCTCCTCCCTGTGTGTGTGTTGCTGCATGCAGCAGCTGCGTGTGTGTGTAAACTGCCCCTCCCCCTCGCAAGCAGGCGGGGGAGAGAGAGATGTTTCGTCTCGATTTACACATGCTATGACTCCGGGGTTACTTCCATTCGCTTCGTCTTGATCTGTTGATGTTATTTCATGTCTCGTTTGTCCATTGTGACGGTGGGAAAGCCAGGGAAATGTCCCGGAGATATACTGAGAAATCTTTGTAACAGCATTTTCCTGCGATCACAGCTGTTCACAGCTACGAGGCTGGGACCGCTTCCATTCGCTTCGTCTTGATCTGGATATGTTATTTCATGTCTCATTTGTTCATTTTGATGGAGAAAAGGTTGTACATTTAGTGAATTCAGAGTGTCTAAGATGCACAAGTAGGCATGTTTGAGTACTCAGGTCCAGTGGCTCACTGCGTTAACGCTCGCCCCTGGATGCGGTTGGTCGCGTGTTCGAATCCATGCTGTGGCATTCTTTTTTTCATTTTCACCCTTTTTCTATGGATCTCCAAAAAGTCAACTTTGACTTTTTCTGAGTCTGGAGGAATTCAAGGGGAGTTTTCAAAGGACTCTACCCGCCTTATGAGGCACTATTTTCGAATACTTTTTTCCATTTTCACCCTTTTTCTATGGATCTCCAAAAAGTGAACTTTTACATTTTCTGAGTCTGGAGGAATTCAAGGGGAGCTTTCAGGGGAGTGCATTCTCTCTGCCATCTCCTCCCTGTGTGTGCGTTGCTGCATGCAGCAGAGCGTGTGTGTGTGTAAACTGCCCCGCCCCTTCGCAAGCAGGTGGGGGAGAGAGAGATGTTTCGTCTCGATTTACACATGCTATGACTCCGGGGGTACTTCCATTCGCTTCGTCTTGATCTGTTGATGTTATTTAATGTCTCGTTTGTCCATTGTGACGGTGGGAAAGCCAGGGAAATGTCCCGGAGATATACTGAGAAATCTTTGTAACAGCATTTTCCTGCGATCACAGCTGTTCACAGCTACGAGGCTGGGACCGCTTCCATTCGCTTCGTCTTGATCTGGATATGTTATTTCATGTCTCATTTGTTCATTTTGATGGAGAAAAGGTTGTACATTTAGTGAATTCAGAGTGTCTAAGATGCACAAGTAGGCATGTTTGAGTACTCAGGTCCAGTGGCTCACTGCGTTAACGCTCGCCCCTGGATGCGGTTGGTCGCGTGTTCGAATCCATGCTGTGGCATTCTTTTTTTCATTTTCACCCTTTTTCTATCGATCTCCAAAAAGTCAACTTTGACTTTTTCTGAGTCTGGAGGAATTCAAGGGGAGTTTTCAAAGGACTCTACCCGCCTTATGAGGCACTATTTTCGAATACTTTTTTCCATTTTCACCCTTTTTCTATGGATCTCCAAAAAGTGAACTTTTACATTTTCTGAGTCTGGAGGAATTCAAGGGGAGCTTTCAGGGGAGTGCATTCTCTCTGCCATCTCCTCCCTGTGTGTGCGTTGCTGCATGCAGCAGAGCGTGTGTGTGTGTAAACTGCCCCTCCCCTTCGCAAGCAGGCGGGGGAGAGAGAGATGTTTCGTCTCGATTTACACATGCTATGACTCCGGGGGTACTTCCATTCGCTTCGTCTTGATCTGTTGATGTTATTTCATGTCTCGTTTGTCCATTGTGACGGTGGGAAAGCCAGGGAAATGTCCCGGAGATATACTGAGAAATCTTTGTAACAGCATTTTCCTGCGATCACAGCTGTTCACAGCTACGAGGCTGGGACCGCTTCCATTCGCTTCGTCTTGATCTGGAGATGTTATTTCATGTCTCATTTGTTCATTTTGATGGAGAAAAGGTTGTACATTTAGTGAATTCAGAGTGTCTAAGATGCACAAGTAGGCATGTTTGAGTACTCAGGTCCAGTGGCTCACTGCGTTAACGCTCGCCCCTGGATGCGGTTGGTCGCGTGTTCGAATCCATGCTGTGGCATACTTTTTTTCATTTTCACCCTTTTTCTATGGATCTCCAAAAAGTCAACTTTGACTTTTTCTGAGTCTGGAGGAATTCAAGGGGAGTTTTCAAGGGACTCTACCCGCCTTATGAGGCACTATTTTCGAATACTTTTTTCCATTTTCACCCTTTTTCTATGGATCTCCAAAAAGTGAACTTTTACATTTTCTGAGTCTGGAGGAATTCAAGGGGAGTTTTCAGGGGAGTGCATTCTCTCTGCCATCTCCTCCCTGTATGTGCGTTGCTGCATGCAGCAGCTGCGTGTGTGTGTGCAAACTGCCCCTCCCCTTCGCAAGCAGGCGGGGGAGAGAGAGATGTTTCGTCTCGATTTACACATGCTATGACTCCGGGGGTACTTCCATTCGCTTCGTCTTGATCTGTTGATGTTATTTCATGTCTCGTTTATCCATTGTGACGGTGGGAAAGCCAGGGAAATGTCCCGGAGATATACTGAGAACTCTTTGTAACAGCATTTTCCTGCGATCACAGCTGTTCACAGCTACGAGGCTGGGACCGCTTCCATTCGCTTCGTCTTGATCTGTAGATGTTATTTCATGTCTCATTTGTTCATTTTGATGGAGAAAAAGTTGTACATTTAGTGAATTCAGAGTTTCTAAGATGCACAAGTAGGCATGTTTGAGTACTCAGGTCCAGTGGCTCACTGCGTTAATGCTCGCCCCTGGATGCGGTTGGTCGCGTGTTCGAATCCATGCTGTGGCATACTTTTTTCATGTTCACCCTTTTTCTATGGATCTCCAAAAAGTCAACTTTGACTTTTTCTGAGTCTTGAGGAATTCAAGGGGAGTTTTCAGGGGAGTGCATTCTCTCTGCCATCTCCTCCCTGTGTGTGCGTTGCTGCATGCAGCAGCGGCGTGTGTGTGTGTAAACTGCCCCTCCCCTTCGCAAGCAGGCGGGGGAGAGAGAGATGTTTCGTCTCGATTTACACATGCTATGACTCCGGGGGTACTTCCATTCGCTTCGTCTTGATCTGTTGATGTTATTTCATGTCTCGTTTGTCCATTGTGACGGTGGGAAAGCCAGGGAAATGTCCCGGAGATATACTGAGAAATCTTTGTAACAGCATTTTCCTGCGATCACAGCTGTTCGCAGCTACGAGGCTGGGACCGCTTCCATTCGCTTCGTCTTGATCTGTAGATGTTATTTAATGTCTCATTTGTTCATTTTGATGGAGAAAAAGTTGTACATTTAGTAAATTCAGAGTGTCTAAGATGCACAAGTAGGCATGTTTGAGTACTCAGGTCCAGTGGCTCACTGGGTTAACGCTCGCCCCTGGATGCGGTTGGTCGCGTGTTCGAATCCATGCTGTGGCATTCTTTTTTTCATTTTCACCCTTTTTCTATGGATCTCCAAAAAGTGATCTTTTACATTTTCTGAGTCTGGAGGAATTCAAGGGGAGTTTTCAGGGGAGTGCGTTCTCTCTGCCATCTCCTCCCTGTGTGTGTGTTGCTGCATGCAGCAGCTGCGTGTGTGTGTAAACTGCCCCTCCCCCTCGCAAGCAGGCGGGGGAGAGAGAGATGTTTCGTCTCGATTTACACATGCTATAACTCCGGGGGTACCTCCATTCGCTTCGTCTTGATCTGTTGATGTTATTTCATGTCTCGTTTGTCCATTGTGTCGGTGGGAAAGCCAGGGAAATGTCCCGGAGATATACTGAGAAATCTTTGTAACAGCATTTTCCTGCGATCACAGCTGTTCACAGCTACGAGGCTGGGACCGCTTCCATTCGCTTCGTCTTGATCTGTAGATGTTATTTCATGTCTCATTTGTTCATTTTGATGGAGAACAAGTTGTACATTTAGTAAATTCAGAGTGTCTAAGATGCACAAGTAGGCGTGTTTGAGTACTCAGGTCCAGTGGCTCACTGTGTTAACGCTTGCCCCTGGATGCGGTTGGTCGCGTGTTCGAATCCATGCTGTGGCATTCTTTTTTTCATTTTCACCCTTTTTCTATGGATCTCCAAAAAGTCAACTTTGACTTTTTCTGAGTCTGGAGGAATTCAAGGGGAGTTTTCAAGGGACTCTACCCGCCTTATGAGGCACTATTTTCGAATACTTTTTTCCATTTTCACCCTTTTTCTATGGATCTCCAAAAAGTGAACTTTTACATTTTCTGAGTCTGGAGGAATTCAAGGGGAGTTTTCAGGGGAGTGCATTCTCTCTGCCATCTGCTCCCTCTGTGTGCGTTGCTGCATGCAGCAGCTGCGTGTGTGTGTGTAAACTGCCCCTCCCCTTTGCAAGCAGGCGGGGGAGAGAGAGATGTTTCGTCTCGATTTACACATGCTATGACTCCGGGGGTAATTCCATTCGCTTCGTCTTGATCTGTTGATGTTATTTCATGTCTCGTTTGTCCATTGTGACGGTGGCAAAGCCAGGGAAATGTCCCGGAGATATACTGAGAAATCTTTGTAACAGCATTTTCCTGCGATCACAGCTGTTCACAGCTACGAGGCTGGGACCGCTTCCATTCGCTTCGTCTTGATCTGTAGATGTTATTTCATGTCTCATTTGTTCATTTTGATGGAGAAAAAGTTGTACATTTAGTGAATTCAGAGTTTCTAAGATGCAAAAGTAGGCATGTTTGAGTACTCAGGTCCAGTGGCTCACTGCGTTAATGCTCGCCCTTGGATGCGGTTGGTCGCGTGTTCGAATCCATACTGTGGCATACTTTTTTTCATTTTCACCCTTTTTCTATGGATCTCCAAAAAGTCAACTTTTACATTTTCTGAGTCTGGAGGAATTCAAGGGGAGTTTTCAGGGGAGTGCGTTCTCTCTGCCATCTCCTCCCTGTGTGTGTGTTGCTGCATGCAGCAGCTGCGTGTGTGTGTAAACTGCCCCTCCCCCTCGCAAGCAGGCGGGGGAGAGAGAGATGTTTCGTCTCGATTTACACATGCTATGACTCCGGGGTTACTTCCATTCGCTTCGTCTTGATCTGTTGATGTTATTTCATGTCTCGTTTGTCCATTGTAACGGTGGGAAAGCCAGGGAAATGTCCCGGAGATATACTGAGAAATCTTTGTAACAGCATTTTCCTGCGATCACAGCTGTTCACAGCTACGAGGCTGGGACCGCTTCCATTCGCTTCGTCTTGATCTGGATATGTTATTTCATGTCTCATTTGTTCATTTTGATGGAGAAAAGGTTGTACATTTAGTGAATTCAGAGTGTCTAAGATGCACAAGTAGGCATGTTTGAGTACTCAGGTCCAGTGGCTCACTGCGTTAACGCTCGCCCCTGGATGCGGTTGGTCGCGTGTTCGAATCCATGCTGTGGCATTCTTTTTTTCATTTTCACCCTTTTTCTATGGATCTCCAAAAAGTCAACTTTGACTTTTTCTGAGTCTGGAGGAATTCAAGGGGAGTTTTCAAAGGACTCTACCCGCCTTATGAGGCACTATTTTCGAATACTTTTTTCCATTTTCACCCTTTTTCTATGGATCTCCAAAAAGTGAACTTTTACATTTTCTGAGTCTGGAGGAATTCAAGGGGAGCTTTCAGGGGAGTGCATTCTCTCTGCCATCTCCTCCCTGTGTGTGCGTTGCTGCATGCAGCAGAGCGTGTGTGTGTGTAAACTGCCCCGCCCCTTCGCAAGCAGGTGGGGGAGAGAGAGGTGTTTCGTCTCGATTTACACATGCTATGACTCCGGGGGTACTTCCATTCGCTTCGTCTTGATCTGTTGATGTTATTTAATGTCTCGTTTGTCCATTGTGACGGTGGGAAAGCCAGGGAAATGTCCCGGAGATATACTGAGAAATCTTTGTAACAGCATTTTCCTGCGATCACAGCTGTTCACAGCTACGAGGCTGGGACCGCTTCCATTCGCTTCGTCTTGATCTGGATATGTTATTTCATGTCTCATTTGTTCATTTTGATGGAGAAAAGGTTGTACATTTAGTGAATTCAGAGTGTCTAAGATGCACAAGTAGGCATGTTTGAGTACTCAGGTCCAGTGGCTCACTGCGTTAACGCTCGCCCCTGGATGCGGTTGGTCGCGTGTTCGAATCCATGCTGTGGCATTCTTTTTTTCATTTTCACCCTTTTTCTATCGATCTCCAAAAAGTCAACTTTGACTTTTTCTGAGTCTGGAGGAATTCAAGGGGAGTTTTCAAAGGACTCTACCCGCCTTATGAGGCACTATTTTCGAATACTTTTTTCCATTTTCACCCTTTTTCTATGGATCTCCAAAAAGTGAACTTTTACATTTTCTGAGTCTGGAGGAATTCAAGGGGAGTTTTCAGGGGAGTGCGTTCTCTCTGCCATCTCCTCCCTGTGTGTGTGTTGCTGCATGCAGCAGCTGCGTGTGTGTGTAAACTGCCCCTCCCTCTCGCAAGCAGGCGGGGGAGAGAGAGATGTTTCGTCTCGATTTACACATGCTATGACTCCGGGGGTACCTCCATTCGCTTCGTCTTGATCTGTTGATGTTATTTCATGTCTCGTTTGTCCATTGTGACGGTGGGAAAGCCAGGGAAATGTCCCGGAGATATACTGAGAAATCTTTGTAACAGCATTTTCCTGCGATCACAGCTGTTCACAGCTACGAGAGTGGGACCGCTTCCATTCGCTTCGTCTTGATCTGTAGATGTTATTTAATGTCTCATTTGTTCATTTTGATGGAGAAAAAGTTGTACATTTAGTGAATTCAGAGTTTCTAAGATGCACAAGTAGGCATGTTTGAGTACTCAGGTCCAGTGGCTCACTACGTTAATGCTCGCCCCTGGATGCGGTTGGTCGCGTGTTCGAATCCATGCTGTGGCATACTTTTTTCATTTTCACCCTTTTTCTATGGATCTCCAAAAAGTCAACTTTGACTTTTTCTGAGTCTGGAGGAATTCAAGGGGAGTTTTCAAGGGACTCTACCCGCCTTATGAGGCACTATTTTCGAATACTTTTTTCCATTTTCACCCTTTTTCTATGGATCTCCAAAAAGTGAACTTTTACATTTTCTGAGTCTGGAGGAATTCAAGGGGAGTTTTCAGGGGAGTGCATTCTCTCTGCCATCTCCTCCCTGTGTGTGCGTTGCTGCATGCAGCAGCTGCGTGTGTGTGTGTAAACTGCCCCTCCCCTTCGCAAGCAGGCGGGGGAGAGAGAGATGTTTCGTCTCGATTTACACATGCTATGACTCCAGGGGTACTTCCATTCGCTTCGTCTTGATCTGTTGATGTTATTGCATGTCTCGTTTGTCCATTGTGACGGTGGGAAAGCCAGGGAAATGTCCCGGAGATATACTGATAAATCTTTGTAACAGCATTTTCCTGCGATCACAGCTGTTCACAGCTACGAGGCTGGGACCGCTTCCATTCGCTTCGTCTTGATCTGTAGATGTTATTTAATGTCTCATTTGTTCATTTTGATGGAGAAAAAGTTGTACATTTAGTGAATTCAGAGTTTCTAAGATGCACAAGTAGGCATGTTTGAGTACTCAGGTCCAGTGGCTCACTGCGTTAACGCTCGCCCCTGGATGCGGTTGGTCGCATGTTCGAGTCCATGCTGTGGCATACTTTTTTTCATTTTCACCCTTTTTCTATGGATCTCCAAAAAGTCAACTTTGACTTTTTCTGAGTCTGGAGGAATTCAAGGGGAGTTTTCGGGGGGTGCGTTCTCTCTGCCATCTCCTCCCTGTGTGTGCGTTGCTGCATGCAGCAGCTGCGTGTGTGTGTAAACTGCCCCTCCCCTTCGCAAGCAGGCGGGGGAGAGAGAGATGTTTCGTCTCGATTTACACATGCTATGACTCCGGGGGTACTTCCATTCGCTTCGTCTTGATCTGTTGATGTTATTTCATGTCTCGTTTGTCCATTGTGACGGTGGCAAAGCCAGGGAAATGTCCCGGAGATATACTGAGAAATCTTTGTAACAGCATTTTCCTGCGATCACAGCTGTTCACAGCTACGAGGCTGGGACCGCTTCCATTCGCTTCGTCTTGATCTGTAGATGTTATTTCATGTCTCATTTGTTCATTTTGATGGAGAAAAAGTTGTACATTTAGTGAATTCAGAGTGTCTAAGATGCAAAAGTAGGCATGTTTGAGTACTCATGTCCAGTGGCTCACTGCGTTAACGCTCGCCCCTGGATGCGGTTGGTCGCGTGTTCGAATCCATGCTGTGGCATGCTTTTTTTCATTTTCACCCTTTTTCTATGGATCTCCAAAAAGTCAACTTTGACTTTTTCTGAGTCTGGAGGAATTCAAGGGGAGTTTTCAAGGGACTCTACCCGCCTTATGAGGCACTATTTTCGAATACTTTTTTCCATTTTCACCCTTTTTCTATGGATCTCCAAAAAGTGAACTTTTACATTTTCTGAGACTGGAGGAATTCAAGGGGAGTTTTCAGGGGAGTGCGTTCTCTCTGCCATCTCCTCCCTGTGTGTGTGTTGCTGCATGCAGCAGCTGCGTGTGTGTGTAAACTGCCCCTCCCCCTCGCAAGCAGGCGGGGGAGAGAGAGATGTTTCGTCTCGATTTACACATGCTATGACTCCGGGGGTACCTCCATTCGCTTCGTCTTGATCTGTTGATGTTATTTCATGTCTCGTTTGTCCATTGTGTCGGTGGGAAAGCCAGGGAAATGTCCCGGAGATATACTGAGAAATCTTTGTAACAGCATTTTCCTGCAATCACAGCTGTTCACAGCTACGAGGCTGGGACCGCTTCCATTCGCTTCGTCTTGATCTGTAGATGTTATTTCATGTCTCATTTGTTCATTTTGATGGAGAAAAAGTTGTACATTTAGTGAATTCAGAGTTTCTAAGATGCAAAAGTAGGCATGTTTGAGTACTCAGGTCCAGTGGCTCACTGCGTTAATGCTCGCCCCTGGATGCGGTTGGTCGCGTGTTCGAATCCATACTGTGGCATACTTTTTTTCATTTTCACCCTTTTTCTATGGATCTCCAAAAAGTCAACTTTGACTTTTTCTGAGTCTGGAGGAATTCAAGGGGAGTTTTCAAGGGACTCTACCCGCCTTATGAGGCACTATTTTCGAATACTTTTTTCCATTTTCACCCTTTTTCTATGGATCTCCAAAAAGTGAACTTTTACATTTTCTGAGTCTGGAGGAATTCAAGGGGAGTTTTCAGGGGAGTGCATTCTCTCTGCCATCTCCTCCCTCTGTGTGCGTTGCTGCATGCAGCAGCTGCGTGTGTGTGTGTAAACTGCCCCTCCCCTTTCGCAAGCAGGCGGGGGAGAGAGAGATGTTTCGTCACGATTTACACATGCTATGACTCCGGGGGTACTTCCATTCGCTTCGTCTTGATCTGTTGATGTTATTTCATGTCTCGTTTGTCCATTGTGACGGTGGCAAAGCCAGGGAAATGTCCCGGAGATATACTGAGAAATCTTTGTAACAGCATTTTCCTGCGATCACAGCTGTTCACAGCTACGAGGCTGGGACCGCTTCCATTCGCTTCGTCTTGATCTGTAGATGTTATTTCATGTCTCATTTGTTCATTTTGATTGAGAAAAAGTTGTACATTTAGTGAATTCAGAGTGTCTAAGATGCAAAAGTAGGCATGTTTGAGTACTCATGTCCAGTGGCTCACTGCGTTAACGCTCGCCCCTGGATGCGGTTGGTCGCGTGTTCGAATCCATGCTGTGGCATACTTGTTTTCATTTTCACCCTTTTTCTATGGATCTCCAAAAAGTCAACTTTGACTTTTTCTGAGTCTGGAGGAATTCAAGGGGAGTTTTCAAGGGACTCTACCCGCCTTATGAGGCACTATTTTCGAATACTTTTTTCCATTTTCACCCTTTTTCTATGGATCTCCAAAAAGTGAACTTTTACATTTTCTGAGTCTGGAGGAATTCAAGGGGAGTTTTCAGGGGAGTGCATTCTCTCTGCCATCTCCTCCCTCTGTGTGCGTTGCTGCATGCAGCAGCTGCGTGTGTGTGTGTAAACTGCCCCTCCCCTTCGCAAGCAGGCGGGGGAGAGAGAGATGTTTCGTCTCGATTTACACATGCTATGACTCCGGGGGTACTTCCATTCGCTTCGTCTTGATCTGTTGATGTTATTTCATGTCTCGTTTGTCCATTGTGACGGTGGCAAAGCCAGGGAAATGTCCCGGAGATATACTGAGAAATCTTTGTAACAGCATTTTCCTGCGATCACAGCTGTTCACAGCTACGAGGCTGGGACCGCTTCCATTCGCTTCGTCTTGATCTGTAGATGTTATTTCATGTCTCATTTGTTCATTTTGATGGAGAAAAAGTTGTACATTTAGTGAATTCAGAGTTTCTAAGATGCAAACGTAGGCATGTTTGAGTACTCAGGTCCAGTGGCTCACTGCGTTAATGCTCGACCCTGGATGCGGTTGGTCGCGTGTTCGAATCCATACTGTGGCATACTTTTTTTCATTTTCACCCTTTTTCTATGGATCTCCAAAAAATCAACTTTGACTTTTTCTGAGTCTGGAGGAATTCAAGGGGAGTTTTCAAGGGACTCTACCCGCCTTATGAGGCACTATTTTCGAATACTTTTTTCCATTTTCACCCTTTTTCTATGGATCTCCAAAAAGTGAACTTTTACATTTTCTGAGTCTGGAGGAATTCAAGGGGAGTTTTCAGGGGAGTGCATTCTCTCTGACATCTCCTCCCTCTGTGTGCGTTGCTGCATGCAGCAGCTGCGTGTGTGTGTGTAAACTGCCCCTCCCCTTCGCAAGCAGGCGGGGGAGAGAGAGATGTTTCTTCTCGATTTACACATGCTATGACTCCGGGGGTACTTCCATTCGCTTCGTCTTGATCTGTTGATGTTATTTCATGTCTCGTTTGTCCATTGTGACGGTGGCAAAGCCAGGGAAATGTCCCGGAGATATACTGAGAAATCTTTGTAACAGCATTTTCCTGCGATCACAGCTGTTCACAGCTACGAGGCTGGGACCGCTTCCATTCGCTTCGTCTTGATCTGTAGATGTTATTTCATGTCTCATTTGTTCATTTTGATGGAGAAAAAGTTGTACATTTAGTGAATTCAGAGTGTCTAAGCTGCACAAGTAGGCATGTTTGAGTACTCATGTCCAGTGGCTCACTGCGTTAACGCTCGCCCCTGGATGAGGTTGGTCGCGTGTTCGAATCCATGCTGTGGCATACTTTTTTTCATTTTCACCCTTTTTCTATGGATCTCCAAAAAGTCAACTTTGACTTTTTCTGAGTCTGGAGGAATTCAAGGGGAGTTTTCAAGGGACTCTACCCGCCTTATGAGGCACTATTTTCGAATACTTTTTTCCATTTTCACCCTTTTTCTATGGATCTCCAAAAAGTGAACTTTTACATTTTCTGAGTCTGGAGGAATTCAAGGGGAGTTTTCAGGGGAGTGCGTTCTCTCTGCCATCTCCTCCCTGTGTGTGCGTTGCTGCATGCAGCAGCTGCGTGTGTGTGTAAACTGCCCCTCCCCTTCGCAAGCAGGCGGGGGAGAGAGAGATGTTTCGTCTCGATTTACACATGCTATGACTCCGGGGGTACTTCCATTCGCTTCGTCTTGATCTGTTGATGTTATTTCATGTCTCGTTTGTCCATTGTGACGGTGGCAAAGCCAGGGAAATGTCCCGGAGATATACTGAGAAATCTTTGTAACAGCATTTTCCTGCGATCACAGCTGTTCACAGCTACGAGGCTGGGACCGCTTCCATTCGCTTCGTCTTGATCTGTAGATGTTATTTCATGTCTCATTTGTTCATTTTGATGGAGAAAAAGTTGTACATTTAGTGAATTCAGAGTGTCTAAGATGCAAAAGTAGGCATGTTTGAGTACTCATGTCCAGTGGCTCACTGCGTTAACGCTCGCCCCTGGATGCGGTTGGTTGCGTGTTCGAATCCATGCTGTGGCATACTTTTTTTCATTTTCACCCTTTTTCTATGGATCTCCAAAAAGTCAACTTTGACTTTTTCTGAGTCTGGAGGAATTCAAGGGGAGTTTTCAAGGGACTCTACCCGCCTTATGAGGCACTATTTTTGAATACTTTTTTCCATTTTCAACCTTTTTCTATGGATCTCCAAAAAGTGAACTTTTACATTTTCTGAGTCTGGAGGAATTCAAGGGGAGTTTTCAGGGGAGTGCATTCTCTCTGCCATCTCCTCCCTGTGTGTGTGTTGCTGCATGCAGCAGCTGCGTGTGTGTGTAAACTGCCCCTCCCCCTCGCAAGCAGGCGGGGGAGAGAGAGATGTTTCGTCTCGATTTACACATGCTATGACTCCGGAGGTACCTCCATTCGCTTCGTCTTGATCTGTTGATGTTATTTCATGTCTCGTTTGTCCATTGTGTCGGTGGGAAAGCCAGGGAAATGTCCCGGAGATATACTGAGAAATCTTTGTAACAGCATTTTCCTGCGATCACAGCTGTTCACAGCTACGAGGCTGGGACCGCTTCCATTCGCTTCGTCTTGATCTGTAGATGTTATTTCATGTCTCATTTGTTCATTTTGATGGAGAAAAAGTTGTACATTTAGTGAATTCAGAGTTTCTAAGATGCAAAAGTAGGCATGTTTGAGTACTCAGGTCCAGTGGCTCACTGCGTTAATGCTCGCCCCTGGATGCGGTTGGTCGCGTGTTCGAATCCATACTGTGGCATACTTTTTTTCATTTTCACCCTTTTTCTATGGATCTCCAAAAAGTCAACTTTGACTTTTTCTGAGTCTGGAGGAATTCAAGGGGAGTTTTCAAGGGACTCTACCCGCCTTATGAGGCACTATTTTCGAATAATTTTTTCCATTTTCACCCTTTTTCTATGGATCTCCAAAAAGTGAACTTTTACATTTTCTGAGTCTGGAGGAATTCAAGGGGAGTTTTCAGGGGAGTGCATTCTCTCTGCCATCTCCTCCCTCTGTGTGCGTTGCTGCATGCAGCAGCTGCGTGTGTGTGTGTAAACTGCCCCTCCCCTTCGCAAGCAGGCGGGGGAGAGAGAGATGTTTCGTCTCGATTTACACATGCTATGACTCCGGGGGTACTTCCATTCGCTTCGTCTTGATCTGTTGATGTTATTTCATGTCTCGTTTGTCCATTGTGACGGTGGCAAAGCCAGGGAAATGTCCCGGAGATATACTGAGAAATCTTTGTAACAGCATTTTCCTGCGATCACAGCTGTTCACAGCTACGAGGCTGGGACCGCTTCCATTCGCTTCGTCTTGATCTGTAGATGTTATTTCATGTCTCATTTGTTCATTTTGATGGAGAAAAAGTTGTACATTTAGTGAATTCAGAGTGTCTAAGATGCAAAAGTAGGCATGTTTGAGTACTCATGTCCAGTGGCTCACTGCGTTAACGCTCGCCCCTGGATGCGGTTGGTCACGTGTTCGAATCCATACTTTGGCATACTTTTTTTCATTTTCACCCTTTTTCTATGGATCTCCAAAAAGTCAACTTTGACTTTTTCTGAGTCTGGAGGAATTCAAGGGGAGTTTTCAAGGGACTCTACCCGCCTTATGAGGCACTATTTTCGAATACTTTTTTCAATTTTCACCCTTTTTCTATGGATCTCCAAAAAGTGAACTTTTACATTTTCTGAGTCTGGAGGAATTCAAGGGGAGTTTTCAGGGGAGTGCATTCTCTCTGCCATCTCCTCCCTCTGTGTGCGTTGCTGCATGCAGCAGCTGCGTGTGTGTGTGTGTAAACTGCCCCTCCCCTTCGCAAGCAGGCGGGGGAGAGAGAGATGTTTCGTCTCGATTTACACATGCTATGACTCCGGGGGTACTTCCATTCGCTTCGTCTTGATCTGTTGATGTTATTTCATGTCTCGTTTGTCCATTGTGACGGTGGCAAAGCCAGGGAAATGTCCCGGAGATATACTGAGAAATCTTTGTAACAGCATTTTCCTGCGATCACAGCTGTTCACAGCTACGAGGCTGGGACCGCTTCCATTCGCTTCGTCTTGATCTGTAGATGTTATTTCATGTCTCATTTGTTCATTTTGATGGAGAAAAAGTTGTACATTTAGTGAATTCAGAGTTTCTAAGATGCAAACGTAGGCATGTTTGAGTACTCAGGTCCAGTGGCTCACTGCGTTAATGCTCGACCCTGGATGCGGTTGGTCGCGTGTTCGAATCCATACTGTGGCATACTTTTTTTCATTTTCACCCTTTTTCTATGGATCTCCAAAAAATCAACTTTGACTTTTTCTGAGTCTGGAGGAATTCAAGGGGAGTTTTCAAGGGACTCTACCCGCCTTATGAGGCACTATTTTCGAATACTTTTTTCCATTTTCACCCTTTTTCTATGGATCTCCAAAAAGTGAACTTTTACATTTTCTGAGTCTGGAGGAATTCAAGGGGAGTTTTCAGGGGAGTGCATTCTCTCTGACATCTCCTCCCTCTGTGTGCGTTGCTGCATGCAGCAGCTGCGTGTGTGTGTGTAAACTGCCCCTCCCCTTTCAAGCAGGCGGGGGAGAGAGAGATGTTTCTTCTCGATTTACACATGCTATGACTCCGGGGGTACTTCCATTCGCTTCGTCTTGATCTGTTGATGTTATTTCATGTCTCGTTTGTCCATTGTGACGGTGGCAAAGCCAGGGAAATGTCCCGGAGATATACTGAGAAATCTTTGTAACAGCATTTTCCTGCGATCACAGCTGTTCACAGCTACGAGGCTGGGACCGCTTCCATTCGCTTCGTCTTGATCTGTAGATGTTATTTCATGTCTCATTTGTTCATTTTGATGGAGAAAAAGTTGTACATTTAGTGAATTCAGAGTGTCTAAGCTGCACAAGTAGGCATGTTTGAGTACTCATGTCCAGTGGCTCACTGCGTTAACGCTCGCCCCTGGATGAGGTTGGTCGCGTGTTCGAATCCATGCTGTGGCATACTTTTTTTCATTTTCACCCTTTTTCTATGGATCTCCAAAAAGTCAACTTTGACTTTTTCTGAGTCTGGAGGAATTCAAGGGGAGTTTTCAAGGGACTCTACCCACCTTATGAGGCACTATTTTCGAATACTTTTTTCCATTTTCACCCTTTTTCTATGGATCTCCAAAAAGTGAACTTTTACATTTTCTGAATCTGGAGGAATTCAAGGGGAGTTTTCAGGGGAGTGCGTTCTCTCTGCCATCTCCTCCCTGTGTGTGCGTTGCTGCATGCAGCAGCTGCGTGTGTGTGTGTAAACTGCCCCTCCCCTTCGCAAGCAGGCGGGGGAGAGAGAGATGTTTCGTCTCGATTTACACATGCTATGACTCCGGGGGTACTTCCATTCGCTTCGTCTTGATCTGTTGATGTGATTTAATGTCTCGTTTGTCCATTGTGACGGTGGCAAAGCCAGGGAAATGTCCCGGAGATATACTGAGAAATCTTTGGAACAGCATTTTCCTGCGATCACAGCTGTTCACAGCTACGAGGCTGGGACCGCTTCCATTCGCTTCGTCTTGATCTGTAGATGTTATTTAATGTCTCATTTGTTCATTTTGATGGAGAAAAAGTTGTACATTTAGTGAATTCAGAGTTTCTAAGATGCACAAGTAGGCATGTTTGAGTACTCAGGTCCAGTGGCTCAATGCGTTAACGCTCGCCCCTGGATGCGGTTGGTCACGTGTTCGAGTCCATGCTGTGGCATACTTTTTTTCATTTTCACCCTTTTTCTATGGATCTCCAAAAAGTCAACTTTGACTTTTTCTGAGTCTGGAGGAATTCAAGGGGAGTTTTCAAGGGACTCTACCCGCCTTATGAGGCACTATTTTCGAATACTTTTTTCCATTTTCACCCTTTTTCTATGGATCTCCAAAAAGTGAACTTTTACATTTTCTGAGTCTGGAGGAATTCAAGGGGAGTTTTCAGGGGAGTGCATTCTCTCTGCCATCTCCTCCCTGTGTGTGCGTTGCTGCATGCAGCAGCTGCGTGTGTGTGTGTAAACTGCCCCTCCCCTTCGCAAGCAGGCGGGGGAGAGAGAGATGATTCGTCTCGATTTACACATGCTATGACTCCGGGGGTACCTCCATTCGCTTCGTCTTGATCTGTTGATGTTATTTCATGTCTCGTTTGTCCATTGTGACGGTGGGAAAGCCAGGGAAATGTCCCGGAGATATACTGAGAAATCTTTGTAACAGTATTTTCCTGCGATCACAGCTGTTCACAGCTACGAGGCTGGGACCGCTTCCATTCACTTCGTCTTGATCTGTAGATGTTATTTAATGTCTCATTTGTTCATTTTGATGGAGAAAAAGTTGTACATTTAGTGAATTCAGAGTTTCTAAGATGCACAAGTAGCCATGTTTGAGTACTCAGGTCCAGTGGCTCACTGCGTTAACGCTCGCCCCTGGATGCGGTTGGTCGCATGTTCGAGTCCATGCTGTGGCATACTTTTTTTCATTTTCACCCTTTTTCTATGGATCTCCAAAAAGTCAACTTTGACTTTTTCTGAGTCTGGAGGAATTCAAGGGGAGTTTTCAGGGGAGTGCGTTCTCTCTGCCATCTCCTCCCTGTGTGTGTGTTGCTGCATGCAGCAGCTGCGTGTGTGTGTAAACTGCCCCTCCCTCTCGCAAGCAGGCGGGGGAGAGAGAGATGTTTCGTCTCGATTTACACATGCTATGACTCCGGGGGTACCTCCATTCGCTTCGTCTTGATCTGTTGATGTTATTTCATGTCTCGTTTGTCCATTGTGACGGTGGGAAAGCCAGGGAAATGTCCCGGAGATATACTGAGAAATCTTTGTAACAGCATTTTCCTGCGATCACAGCTGTTCACAGCTACGAGACTGAGACCGCTTCCATTCGCTTCGTCTTGATCTGTAGATGTTATTTCATGTCTCATTCGTTCATTTTGATGGAGAAAAAGTTGTACATTTAGTGAATTCAGAGTGACTAAGATGCACAAGTAAGCATATTTGCGTACTCAGGTCCAGTGGCTCACTGCGTTAACACTCGCCCCAGGATGCGGTTGGTCGCGTGTTCGAATCCATGCTGTGGCATTCTTTTTTTCATTTTCACCCTTTTTCTATGGATCTCCAAAAAGTGATCTTTTACATTTTCTGAGTCTGGAGGAATTCAAGGGGAGTTTTCAGGGGAGTGCGTTCTCTCTGCCATCTCCTCCCTGTGTGTGTGTTGCTGCAGGCAGCAGCTGCGTGTGTGTGTAAACTGCCCCTCCCTCTCGCAAGCAGGCGGGGGAGAGAGAGATGTTTCGTCTCGATTTACACATGCTATGACTCCGGGGGTACCTCCATTCGCTTCGTCTTGATCTGTTGATGTTATTTCATGTCTTGTTTGTCCATTGTGACGGTGGGAAAGCCAGGGAAATGTCCCGGAGATATACTGAGAAATCTTTGTAACAGCATTTTCCTGCGATCACAGCTGTTCACAGCTACAAGGCTGGGACCGCTTCCATTCGCTTCGTCTTGATCTGTAGATGTTATTTAATGTCTCATTTGTTCATTTTGATGGAGAACAAGTTGTACATTTAGTGAATTCAGAGTTTCTAAGATGCACAAGTAGTCATGTTTGAGTACTCCGGTCCAGTGGCTCACTGCGTTAACGCTCGCCCCTGGATGCGGTTGGTCGTGTGTTCGAGTCCATGCTGTGGCATACTTTTTTTCATTTTCACCCTTTTTCTATGGATCTCCAAAAAGTCAACTTTGACTTTTTCTGAGTCTGGAGGAATTCAAGGGGAGTTTTCAAGGGACTCTACCCGCCTTATGAGGCACTATTTTCGAATACTTTTTTCCATTTTCACCCTTTTTCTATGGATCTCCAAAAAGTGAACTTTTACATTTTCTGAGTCTGGAGGAATTCAAGGGGAGTTTTCAGGAGAGTGCGTTCTCTCTGCCATCTCCTCCCTGTGTGTGCGTTGCTGCATGCAGCAGCTGCGTGTGTGTGTAAACTGCCCCTCCCCTTCGCAAGCAGGCGGGGGAGAGAGAGATGTTTCGTCTCGATTTACACATGCTATGACTCCGGGGGTACCTCCATTTGCTTCGTCTTGATCTGTTGATGTTATTTCATGTCTCGTTTGTCCATTGTGACGGTGGGAAAGCCAGGGAAATGTCCCGGAGATATACTGAGAAATCTTTGTAACAGCATTTTCCTGCGATCACAGCTGTTCGCAGCTACGAGGCTGGGACCGCTTCCATTCGCTTCGTCTTGATCTGTAGATGTTATTTAATGTCTAATTTGTTCATTTTGATGGAGAAAAAGTTGTACATTTAGTAAATTCAGAGTGTCTAAGATGCACAAGTAGGCATGTTTGAGTACTCAGGTCCAGTGGCTCACTGTGTTAACGCTCGCCCCTGGATGCGGTTGGTCGCGTGTTCGAATCCATGCTGTGGCATTCTTTTTTTCATTTTCACCCTTTTTCTATGGATCTCCAAAAAGTGATCTTTTACATTTTCTGAGTCTGGAGGAATTCAAGGGGAGTTTTCAGGGGAGTGCGTTCTCTCTGCCATCTCCTCCCTGTGTGTGTGTTGCTTCATGCAGCAGCTGCGTGTGTGTGTAAACTGCCCCTCCCCCTCGCAAGCAGGCGGGGGAGAGAGAGATGTTTCGTCTCGATTTACACATGCTATGACTCCGGGGGTACCTCCATTCGCTTCGTCTTGATCTGTTGATGTTATTTCATGTCTCGTTTGTCCATTGTGTCGGTGGGAAAGCCAGGGAAATGTCCCGGAGATATACTGAGAAATCTTTGTAACAGCATTTTCCTGCGATCACAGCTGTTCACAGCTACGAGGCTGGGACCGCTTCCATTCGCTTCGTCTTGATCTGTAGATGTTATTTCATGTCTCATTTGTTCATTTTGATGGAGAAAAAGTTGTACATTTAGTGAATTCAGAGTTTCTAAGATGCAAAAGTAGGCATGTTTGAGTACTCAGGTCCAGTGGCTCACTGCGTTAATGCTCGCCCCTGGATGCGGTTGGTCGCGTGTTCGAATCCATACTGTGGCATACTTTTTTTCATTTTCACCCTTTTTCTATGGATCTCCAAAAAGTCAACTTTTTGACTTTTTCTGAGTCTGGAGGAATTCAAGGGGAGTTTTCAAGGGACTCTACCCGCCTTATGAGGCACTATTTTCGAATACTTTTTTCCATTTTCACCCTTTTTCTATGGATCTCCAAAAAATGAACTTTTACATTTTCTGAGTCTGGAGGAATTCAAGGGGAGTTTTCAGGGGAGTGCATTCTCTCTGCCATCTCCTCCCTCTGTGTGCGTTGCTGCATGCAGCAGCTGCGTGTGTGTGTGTAAACTGCCCCTCCCCTTCGCAAGCAGGCGGGAGAGAGAGAGATGTTTCGTCTCGATTTACACATGCTATGACTCCGGGGGTACCTCCATTCGCTTCGTCTTGATCTATTGATGTTATCTCATGTCTCGTTTGTCCATTGTGTCGGTGGGAAAGCCAGGAAAATGTCCCGGAGATATACTGAGAAATCTTTGTAACAGCATTTTCCTGCGATCACAGCTGTTCACAGCTACGAGGCTGGGACCGCTTCCATTCGCTTCGTCTTGATCTGTAGATGTTATTTCATGTCTCATTTGTTCATTTTGATGGAGAAAAAGTTGTACATTTAGTGAATTCAGAGTTTCTAAGATGCAAAAGTAGGCATGTTTGAGTACTCAGGTCCAGTGGCTCACTGCGTTAATGCTCGCCCCTGGATGCGGTTGGTCGCGTGTTCGAATCCATACTGTGGCATACTTTTTTTCATTTTCACCCTTTTTCTATGGATCTCCAAAAAGTCAACTTTGACTTTTTCTGAGTCTGGAGGAATTCAAGGGGAGTTTTCAAGGGACTCTACCCGCCTTATGAGGCACTATTTTCGAATACTTTTTTCCATTTTCACCCTTTTTCTATGGATCTCCAAAAAGTGAACTTTTACATTTTCTGAGTCTGGAGGAATTCAAGGGGAGTTTTCAGGGGAGTGCATTCTCTCTGCCATCTCCTCCCTCTGTGTGCGTTGCTGCATGCAGCAGCTGCGTGTGTGTGTAAACTGCCCCTCCCCTTCGCAAGCAGGCGGGGGAGAGAGAGATGTTTCGTCTCGATTTACACATGCTATGACTCCGGGGGTACCTCCATTCGCTTCGTCTTGATCTGTTGATGTTATTTCATGTCTCGTTTGTCCATTGTGACGGTGAGAAAGCCAGGGAAATGTCCCGGAGATAGACTGAGAAATCTTTGTAACAGCATTTTCCTGGGATCACAGCTGTTCACAGCTACGAGGCTGGGACCGCTTCCATTCGCTTCGTCTTGATCTGTAGATGTTATTTAATGTCTCATTTGTTCATTTTGATGGAGAAAAAGTTGTACATTTAGTGAATTCAGAGTTTCTAAGATGCACAAGTAGGCATGTTTGAGTACTCAGGTCCAGTGGCTCACTGCGTTAACGCTCGCCCCTGGATGCGGTTGGTCGCATGTTCGAGTCCATGCTGTGGCATACTTTTTTTCATTTTCACCCTTTTTCTATGGATCTCCAAAAAGTCAACTTTGACTTTTTCTGAGTCTGGAGGAATTCAAGGGGAGTTTTCAGGGGAGTGCGTTCTCTCTGCCATCTCCTCCCTGTGTGTGTGTTGCTGCATGCAGCAGCTGCGTGTGTGTGTAAACTGCCCCTCCCCCTCGCAAGCAGGCAGGGGAGAGAGAGATGTTCCGTCTCGATTTACACATGCTATGACTCCGGGGGTACCTCCATTCGCTTCGTCTTGATCTGGTGATGTTATTTCATGTCTCGTTTGTCCATTGTGTCGGTGGGAAAGCCAGGGAAATGTCCCGGAGATATACTGAGAAATCTTTGTAACAGCATTTTCCTGCGATCACAGCTGTTCACAGCTACGAGGCTGGGACCGCTTCCATTCGCTTCGTCTTGATCTGTAGATGTTATTTCATGTCTCATTTGTTCATTTTGATGAAGAAAAAGTTGTACATTTAGTGAATTCAGAGTTTCTAAGATGCAAAAGTAGGCATGTTTGAGTACTCAGGTCCAGTGGCTCACTGCGTTAATGCTCGCCCCTGGATGCGGTTGGTCGCGTGTTCGAATCCATACTGTGGCATACTTTTTTTCATTTTCACCCTTTTTCTATGGATCTCCAAAAAGTCAACTTTGACTTTTTCTGAGTCTGGAGGAATTCAAGGGGAGTTTTCCAGGGACTCTACCCGCCTTATGAGACACTATTTTCGAATACTTTTTTCCATTTTCACCCTTTTTCTATGGATCTCCAAAAAGTGAACTTTTACATTTTCTGAGTCTGGAGGAATTCAAGGGGAGTTTTCAGGGGAGTGCATTCTCTCTGCTCTCTCTTCTCTCTGATCACAGCTGTTCGCAGCTACGAGGCTGGGACCACTTCCATTCGCTTCGTCTTGATCTGTAGATGTTATTTAATGTCTCAGTTGTTCATGTTGATGGAGAAAAAGTTGTACATTTAGTGAATTCAGAGTTTCTAAGATGCAAAAGTAGGCATGTTTGAGTACTCAGGTCCAGTGGCTCACTGCGTTAATGCTCGCCCCTGGATGCGGTTGGTCGCGTGTTCGAATCCATGCTGTGGCATACTTTTTTTCATTTTCACCCTTTTTCTATGGATCTCCAAAAAGTCAACTTTGACTTTTTCTGAGTCTGGAGGAATTCAAGGGGAGTTTTCAAGGGACTCTACCCGCCTTATGAGGCACTATTTTCGAATACTTTTTTCCATTTTCACCCTTTTTCTATGGATCTCCAAAAAGTGATCTTTTACATTTTCTGAGTCTGGAGGAATTCAAGGGGAGTTTTCAGGGGAGTGCGTTCTCTCTGCCATCTCCTCCCTGTGTGTGTGTTGCTGCATGCAGCAGCTGCGTGTGTGTGTAAACTGCCCCTCCCCCTCGCAAGCAGGCGGGGGAGAGAGAGATGTTTCGTCTCGATTTACACATGCTATGACTCCGGGGGTACTTCCATTCGCTTCGTCTTGATCTGTTGATGTTATTTCATGTCTCATTTGTCCATTGTGACGGTGGCAAAGCCAGGGAAATGTCCCGGAGATATACTGAGAAATCTTTGGAACAGCATTTTCCTGCGATCACAGCTGTTCACAGCTACGAGGCTGGGACCGCTTCCATTCGCTTCGTCTTGATCTGTAGATGTTATTTCATGTCTCATTTGTTCATTTTGATGGAGAAAAAGTTGTACATTTAGTGAATTCAGAGTGTCTAAGATGCAAAAGTAGGCATGTTTGAGTACTCATGTCCAGTGGCTCACTGCGTTAACGCTCGCCCCTGGATGCGGTTGGTCGCGTGTTCGAATCCATGCTGTAGCATACTTTTTTTCATTTTCACCCTTTTTCTATGGATCTCCAAAAAGTCAACTTTGACTTTTTCTGAGTCTGGAGGAATTCAAGGGGAGTTTTCAAGGGACTCTAGCCGCCTTATGAGGCACTATTTTCGAATACTTTTTTCCATTTTCACCCTTTTTCTATGGATCTCCAAAAAGTGATCTTTTACATTTTCTGAGTCTGGAGGCATTCAAGGGGAGTTTTCAGGGGAGTGCGTTCTCTCTGCCATCTCCTCCCTGTGTGTGTGTTGCTGCAGGCAGCAGCTGCGTGTGTGTGTAAACTGCCCCTCCCTCTCGCAAGCAGGCGGGGGAGAGAGAGATGTTTCGTCTCGATTTACACATGCTATGACTCCGGGGGTACCTCCATTCGCTTCGTCTTGATCTGTTGATGTTATTTCATGTCTCGTTTGTCCATTGTGACGGTGGGAAAGCCAGGGAAATGTCCCGGAGATATACTGAGAAATCTTTGTAACAGCATTTTCCTGCGATCACAGCTGTTCACAGCTACAAGGCTGGGACCGCTTCCATTCGCTTCGTCTTGATCTGTAGATGTTATTTAATGTCTCATTTGTTCATTTTGATGGAGAACAAGTTGTACATTTAGTGAATTCAGAGTTTCTAAGATGCACAAGTAGTCATGTTTGAGTACTCCGGTCCAGTGGCTCACTGCGTTAACGCTCGCCCCTGGATGCGGTTGGTCGTGTGTTCGAGTCCATGCTGTGGCATACTTTTTTTCATTTTCACCCTTTTTCTATGGATCTCCAAAAAGTCAACTTTGACTTTTTCTGAGTCTGGAGGAATTCAAGGGGAGTTTTCAAGGGACTCTACCCGCCTTATGAGGCACTATTTTCGAATACTTTTTTCCATTTTCACCCTTTTTCTATGGATCTCCAAAAAGTGAACTTTTACATTTTCTGAGTCTGGAGGAATTCAAGGGGAGTTTTCAGGGGAGTGCATTCTCTCTGCCATCTCCTCCCTCTGTGTGCGTTGCTGCATGCAGCAGCTGCGTGTGTGTGTGTAAACTGCCCCTCCCCTTCGCAAGCAGGCGGGAGAGAGAGAGATGTTTCGTCTCGATTTACACATGCTATGACTCCGGGGGTACCTCCATTCGCTTCGTCTTGATCTATTGATGTTATCTCATGTCTCGTTTGTCCATTGTGTCGGTGGGAAAGCCAGGAAAATGTCCCGGAGATATACTGAGAAATCTTTGTAACAGCATTTTCCTGCGATCACAGCTGTTCACAGCTACGAGGCTGGGACCGCTTCCATTCGCTTCGTCTTGATCTGTAGATGTTATTTCATGTCTCATTTGTTCATTTTGATGGAGAAAAAGTTGTACATTTAGTGAATTCAGAGTTTCTAAGATGCAAAAGTAGGCATGTTTGAGTACTCAGGTCCAGTGGCTCACTGCGTTAATGCTCGCCCCTGGATGCGGTTGGTCGCGTGTTCGAATCCATACTGTGGCATACTTTTTTTCATTTTCACCCTTTTTCTATGGATCTCCAAAAAGTCAACTTTGACTTTTTCTGAGTCTGGAGGAATTCAAGGGGAGTTTTCAAGGGACTCTACCCGCCTTATGAGGCACTATTTTCGAATACTTTTTTCCATTTTCACCCTTTTTCTATGGATCTCCAAAAAGTGAACTTTTACATTTTCTGAGTCTGGAGGAATTCAAGGGGAGTTTTCAGGGGAGTGCATTCTCTCTGCCATCTCCTCCCTCTGTGTGCGTTGCTGCATGCAGCAGCTGCGTGTGTGTGTAAACTGCCCCTCCCCTTCGCAAGCAGGCGGGGGAGAGAGAGATGTTTCGTCTCGATTTACACATGCTATGACTCCGGGGGTACCTCCATTCGCTTCGTCTTGATCTGTTGATGTTATTTCATGTCTCGTTTGTCCATTGTGACGGTGAGAAAGCCAGGGAAATGTCCCGGAGATATACTGAGAAATCTTTGTAACAGCATTTTCCTGGGATCACAGCTGTTCACAGCTACGAGGCTGGGACCGCTTCCATTCGCTTCGTCTTGATCTGTAGATGTTATTTAATGTCTCATTTGTTCATTTTGATGGAGAAAAAGTTGTACATTTAGTGAATTCAGAGTTTCTAAGATGCACAAGTAGGCATGTTTGAGTACTCAGGTCCAGTGGCTCACTGCGTTAACGCTCGCCCCTGGATGCGGTTGGTCGCATGTTCGAGTCCATGCTGTGGCATACTTTTTTTCATTTTCACCCTTTTTCTATGGATCTCCAAAAAGTCAACTTTGACTTTTTCTGAGTCTGGAGGAATTCAAGGGGAGTTTTCAGGGGAGTGCGTTCTCTCTGCCATCTCCTCCCTGTGTGTGTGTTGCTGCATGCAGCAGCTGCGTGTGTGTGTAAACTGCCCCTCCCCCTCGCAAGCAGGCAGGGGAGATAGAGATGTTCCGTCTCGATTTACACATGCTATGACTCCGGGGGTACCTCCATTCGCTTCGTCTTGATCTGGTGATGTTATTTCATGTCTCGTTTGTCCATTGTGTCGGTGGGAAAGCCAGGGAAATGTCCCGGAGATATACTGAGAAATCTTTGTAACAGCATTTTCCTGCGATCACAGCTGTTCACAGCTACGAGGCTGGGACCGCTTCCATTCGCTTCGTCTTGATCTGTAGATGTTATTTCATGTCTCATTTGTTCATTTTGATGAAGAAAAAGTTGTACATTTAGTGAATTCAGAGTTTCTAAGATGCAAAAGTAGGCATGTTTGAGTACTCAGGTCCAGTGGCTCACTGCGTTAATGCTCGCCCCTGGATGCGGTTGGTCGCGTGTTCGAATCCATACTGTGGCATACTTTTTTTCATTTTCACCCTTTTTCTATGGATCTCCAAAAAGTCAACTTTGACTTTTTCTGAGTCTGGAGGAATTCAAGGGGAGTTTTCCAGGGACTCTACCCGCCTTATGAGACACTATTTTCGAATACTTTTTTCCATTTTCACCCTTTTTCTATGGATCTCCAAAAAGTGAACTTTTACATTTTCTGAGTCTGGAGGAATTCAAGGGGAGTTTTCAGGGGAGTGCATTCTCTCTGCTCTCTCTTCTCTCTGATCACAGCTGTTCGCAGCTACGAGGCTGGGACCACTTCCATTCGCTTCGTCTTGATCTGTAGATGTTATTTAATGTCTCAGTTGTTCATGTTGATGGAGAAAAAGTTGTACATTTAGTGAATTCAGAGTTTCTAAGATGCAAAAGTAGGCATGTTTGAGTACTCAGGTCCAGTGGCTCACTGCGTTAATGCTCGCCCCTGGATGCGGTTGGTCGCGTGTTCGAATCCATGCTGTGGCATACTTTTTTTCATTTTCACCCTTTTTCTATGGATCTCCAAAAAGTCAACTTTGACTTTTTCTGAGTCTGGAGGAATTCAAGGGGAGTTTTCAAGGGACTCTACCCGCCTTATGAGGCACTATTTTCGAATACTTTTTTCCATTTTCACCCTTTTTCTATGGATCTCCAAAAAGTGATCTTTTACATTTTCTGAGTCTGGAGGAATTCAAGGGGAGTTTTCAGGGGAGTGCGTTCTCTCTGCCATCTCCTCCCTGTGTGTGTGTTGCTGCATGCAGCAGCTGCGTGTGTGTGTAAACTGCCCCTCCCCCTCGCAAGCAGGCGGGGGAGAGAGAGATGTTTCGTCTCGATTTACACATGCTATGACTCCGGGGGTACTTCCATTCGCTTCGTCTTGATCTGTTGATGTTATTTCATGTCTCATTTGTCCATTGTGACGGTGGCAAAGCCAGGGAAATGTCCCGGAGATATACTGAGAAATCTTTGGAACAGCATTTTCCTGCGATCACAGCTGTTCACAGCTACGAGGCTGGGACCGCTTCCATTCGCTTCGTCTTGATCTGTAGATGTTATTTCATGTCTCATTTGTTCATTTTGATGGAGAAAAAGTTGTACATTTAGTGAATTCAGAGTGTCTAAGATGCAAAAGTAGGCATGTTTGAGTACTCATGTCCAGTGGCTCACTGCGTTAACGCTCGCCCCTGGATGCGGTTGGTCGCGTGTTCGAATCCATGCTGTAGCATACTTTTTTTCATTTTCACCCTTTTTCTATGGATCTCCAAAAAGTCAACTTTGACTTTTTCTGAGTCTGGAGGAATTCAAGGGGAGTTTTCAAGGGACTCTAGCCGCCTTATGAGGCACTATTTTCGAATACTTTTTTCCATTTTCACCCTTTTTCTATGGATCTCCAAAAAGTGAACTTTTACATTTTCTGAGTCTGGAGGAATTCAAGGGGAGTTTTCAGGGGAGTGCATTCTCTCTGCCATCTCCTCCCTGTGTGTGCGTTGCTGCATGCAGCAGCTGCGTGTGTGTGTGTAAACTGCCCCTCCCCTTCGCAAGCAGGCGGGGGAGAGAGAGAGGTTTCGTCTCGATTTACACATGCTATGACTCCGGGGGTACTTCCATTCGCTTCGTCTTGATCTGTTGATGTTATTTCATGTCTCGTTTGTCCATTGTGACGGTGGGAAAGCCAGGGAAATGTCCCGGAGATATACTGAGAAATCTTTGAAACAGCATTTTCCTGCGATCACAGCTGTTCGCAGCTACGAGGCTGGGACCGCTTCCATTCGCTTCGTCTTGATCTGTAGATGTTATTTAATGTCTCATTTGTTCATTTTGATGGAGAAAAAGTTGTACATTTAGTGAATTCAGAGTTTCTAAGATGCACAAGTAGGCATGTTTGAGTACTCAGGTCCAGTGGCTCACTGCGTTAACGCTCCCCCCTGGATGCGGTTGGTCGCGTGTTCGAGTCCATGCTGTGGCATACTTTTTTTCATTTTCACCCTTTTTCTATGGATCTCCAAAAAGTCAACTTTGACTTTTTCTGAGTCTGGAGGAATTCAAGGGGAGTTTTCAAGGGACTCTACCCGCCTTATGAGGCACTATTTTCGAATACTTTTTTCCATTTTCACCCTTTTTCTATGGATCTCCAAAAAGTGAACTTTTACATTTTCTGAGTCTGGAGGAATTCAAGGGGAGTTTTCAGGGGAGTGCATTCTCTCTGCCATCTCCTCCCTGTGTGTGCGTTGCTGCATGCAGCAGCTGCGTGTGTGTGTGTAAACTGCCCCTCCCCTTCGCAAGCAGGCGGGGGAGAGAGAGATGTTTCGTCTCGATTTACACATGCTATGACTCCGGGGGTACTTCCATTCGCTTCGTCTTGATCTGTTGATGTTATTTCATGTCTCATTTGTCCATTGTGACGGTGGCAAAGCCAGGGAAATGTCCCGGAGATATACTGAGAAATCTTTGGAACAGCATTTTCCTGCGATCACAGCTGTTCACAGCTACGAGGCTGGGACCGCTTCCATTCGCTTCGTCTTGATCTGTAGATGTTATTTCATGTCTCATTTGTTCATTTTGATGGAGAAAAAGTTGTACATTTAGTGAATTCAGAGTGTCTAAGATGCAAAAGTAGGCATGTTTGAGTACTCATGTCCAGTGGCTCACTGCGTTAACGCTCGCCCCTGGATGCGGTTGGTCGCGTGTTCGAATCCATGCTGTAGCATACTTTTTTTCATTTTCACCCTTTTTCTATGGATCTCCAAAAAGTCAACTTTGACTTTTTCTGAGTCTGGAGGAATTCAAGGGGAGTTTTCAAGGGACTCTAGCCGCCTTATGAGGCACTATTTTCGAATACTTTTTTCCATTTTCACCCTTTTTCTATGGATCTCCAAAAAGTGAACTTTTACATTTTCTGAGTCTGGAGGAATTCAAGGGGAGTTTTCAGGGGAGTGCATTCTCTCTGCCATCTCCTCCCTGTGTGTGCGTTGCTGCATGCAGCAGCTGCGTGTGTGTGTGTAAACTGCCCCTCCCCTTCGCAAGCAGGCGGGGGAGAGAGAGAGGTTTCGTCTCGATTTACACATGCTATGACTCCGGGGGTACTTCCATTCGCTTCGTCTTGATCTGTTGATGTTATTTAATGTCTCGTTTGTCCATTGTGACGGTGGGAAAGCCAGGGAAATGTCCCGGAGATATACTGAGAAATCTTTGTAACAGCATTTTCCTGCGATCACAGCTGTTCACAGCTACGAGACTGGGACCGCTTCAATTCGCTTCGTCTTGATCTGTGGATGTTATTTCATGTCTCATTTGTTCATTTTGATGGAGAAAAAGTTGTACATTTAGTGAATTCAGAGTGTCTAAGATGCACAAGTAGGCATATTTGCGTACTCAGGTCCAGTGGCTCACTGCGTTAACACTCGCCCCTGGATGCGGTTGGTCGCGTGTTCGAATCCATGCTGTGGCATTCTTTTTTTCATTTTCAACCTTTTTCTATGGATCTCCAAAAAGTGATTTTTTACATTTTCTGAGTCTGGAGGAATTCAAGGGGAGTTTTCAGGGGAGTGCGTTCTCTCTGCCATCTCCTCCCTGTGTGTGCGTTGCTGCATGCAGCAACTGCGTGTGTGTAAACTGCCCCTCCCCTTCGCAAGCAGGCGGGGGAGAGAGAGATGTTTCGTCTCGATTTACACATGCTATGACTCCGGGGGTACTTCCATTCGCTTCGTCTTGATCTGTTGATGTTATTTCATGTCTCGTTTGTCCATTGTGACGGTGGGAAAGCCAGGGAAATGTCCCGGAGATATACTGAGAAATCTTTGAAACAGCATTTTCCTGCGATCACAGCTGTTCGCAGCTACGAGGCTGGGACCGCTTCCATTCGCTTCGTCTTGATCTGTAGATGTTATTTAATGTCTCATTTGTTCATTTTGATGGAGAAAAAGTTGTACATTTAGTGAATTCAGAGTTTCTAAGATGCACAAGTAGGCATGTTTGAGTACTCAGGTCCAGTGGCTCACTGCGTTAACGCTCGCCCCTGGATGCGGTTGGTCGCGTGTTCGAGTCCATGCTGTGGCATACTTTTTTTCATTTTCACCCTTTTTCTATGGATCTCCAAAAAGTCAACTTTGACTTTTTCTGAGTCTGGAGGAATTCAAGGGGAGTTTTCAAGGGACTCTACCCGCCTTATGAGGCACTATTTTCGAATACTTTTTTCCATTTTCACCCTTTTTCTATGGATCTCCAAAAAGTGAACTTTTACATTTTCTGAGTCTGGAGGAATTCAAGGGGAGTTTTCAGGGGAGTGCATTCTCTCTGCCATCTCCTCCCTGTGTGTGCGTTGCTGCATGCAGAAGCTGCGTGTGTGTGTGTAAACTGCCCCTCCCCTTCGCAAGCAGGCGGGGGAGAGAGAGATGTTTCGTCTCGATTTACACATGCTATGACTCCGGGGGTACTTCCATTCGCTTCGTCTTGATCTGTTGATGTTATCTCATGTCTCATTTGTCCATTGTGACGGTGGCAAAGCCAGGGAAATGTCCCGGAGATATACTGAGAAATCTTTGGAACAGCATTTTCCTGCGATCACAGCTGTTCACAGCTACGAGGCTGGGACCGCTTCCATTCGCTTCGTCTTGATCTGTAGATGTTATTTCATGTCTCATTTGTTCATTTTGATGGAGAAAAAGTTGTACATTTAGTGAATTCAGAGTGTCTAAGATGCAAAAGTAGGCATGTTTGAGTACTCATGTCCAGTGGCTCACTGCGTTAACGCTCGCCCCTGGATGCGGTTGGTTGCGTGTTCGAATCCATGCTGTAGCATACTTTTTTTCATTTTCACCCTTTTTCTATGGATCTCCAAAAAGTCAACTTTGACTTTTTCTGAGTCTGGAGGAATTCAAGGGGAGTTTTCAAGGGACTCTAGCCGCCTTATGAGGCACTATTTTCGAATACTTTTTTCCATTTTCACCCTTTTTCTATGGATCTCCAAAAAGTGAACTTTTACATTTTCTGAGTCTGGAGGAATTCAAGGGGAGTTTTCAGGGGAGTGCGTTCTCTCTGCCATCTCCTCCCTGTTGCTACATGCAGCAGCTGCGTGTGTGTGTAAACTGCCCCTCCACTTCGCAAGCAGGCGGGGGAGAGAGAGATGTTTCGTCTCGATTTACACATGCTATGACTCCGGGGGTACTTCCATTCGCTTCGTCTTGATCTGTTGATGTTATTTCATGTCTCGTTTGTCCATTTTGACGGTGGGAAAGCCAGGGAAATGTCCCGGAGATATACTGAGAAATCTTTGTAACAGCATTTTCCTGCGATCACAGCTGTTCACAGCTACGAGGCTGGGACCGCTTCAATTCGCTTCGTCTTGATCTGTAGATGTTATTTAATGTCTCATTTGTTCATTTTGATGGAGAACAAGTTGTACATTTAGTGAATTCAGAGTTTCTAAGATGCAAAATTAGGCATGTTTGAGTACTCAGGTCCAGTGGCTCACTGCGTTAACGCTCGCCCCTGGATGCGGTTGGTCGCGTGTTCGAATCCATGCTGTAGCATACTTTTTTTCATTTTCACCCTTTTTCTATGGATCTCCAAAAAGTCAACTTTGACTTTTTCTGAGTCTGGAGGAATTCAAGGGGAGTTTTCAAGGGACTCTAGCCGCCTTATGAGGCACTATTTTCGAATACTTTTTTCCATTTTCACCCTTTTTCTATGGATCTCCAAAAAGTGAACTTTTACATTTTCTGAGTCTGGAGGAATTCAAGGGGAGTTTTCAGGGGAGTGCGTTCTCTCTGCCATCTCCTCCCTGTTGCTACATGCAGCAGCTGCGTGTGTGTGTAAACTGCCCCTCCACTTCGCAAGCAGGCGGGGGAGAGAGAGATGTTTCGTCTCGATTTACACATGCTATGACTCCGGGGGTACTTCCATTCGCTTCGTCTTGATCTGTTGATGTTATTTCATGTCTCGTTTGTCCATTTTGACGGTGGGAAAGCCAGGGAAATGTCCCGGAGATATACTGAGAAATCTTTGTAACAGCATTTTCCTGCGATCACAGCTGTTCACAGCTACGAGGCTGGGACCGCTTCAATTCGCTTCGTCTTGATCTGTAGATGTTATTTAATGTCTCATTTGTTCATTTTGATGGAGAACAAGTTGTACATTTAGTGAATTCAGAGTTTCTAAGATGCAAAATTAGGCATGTTTGAGTACTCAGGTCCAGTGGCTCACTGCGTTAACGCTCGCCCCTGGATGCGGTTGGTCGCGTGTTCGAATCCATGCTGTAGCATACTTTTTTTCATTTTCACCCTTTTTCTATGGATCTCCAAAAAGTCAACTTTGACTTTTTCTGAGTCTGGAGGAATTCAAGGGGAGTTTTCAAGGGACTCTAGCCGCCTTATGAGGCACTATTTTCGAATACTTTTTTCCATTTTCACCCTTTTTCTATGGATCTCCAAAAAGTGAACTTTTACATTTTCTGAGTCTGGAGGAATTCAAGGGGAGTTTTCAGGGGAGTGCGTTCTCTCTGCCATCTCCTCCCTGTGTGTGCGTTGCTACATGCAGCAGCTGCGTGTGTGTGTGTAAACTGCCCCTCCCCTTCGCAAGCAGGCGGGGGAGAGAGAGATGTTTCGTCTCGATTTACACATGCTATGACTCCGGGGGTACTTCCATTCGCTTCGTCTTGATCTGTTGATGTTATTTCATGTCTCGTTTGTCCATTGTGACGGTGGGAAAGCCAGGGAAATGTCCCGGAGATATACTGAGAAATCTTTGAAACAGCATTTTCCTGCGATCACAGCTGTTCACAGCTACGAGGCTGGGACCGCTTCCATTCGCTTCGTCTTGATCTGTAGATGTTATTTCATGTCTCATTTGTTCATTTTGATGGAGAAAAAGTTGTACATTTAGTGAATTCAGAGTTTCTAAGATGCAAAAGTAGGCATGTTTGAGTACTCAGGTCCAGTGGCTCACTGCGTTAATGCTCGCCCCTGGATGGGGTTGGTCGCGTGTTCGAATCCATACTGTGGCATACTTTTTTTCATTTTCACCCTTTTTCTATGGATCTCCAAAAAGTCAACTTTGACTTTTTCTGAGTCTGGAGGAATTCAAGGGGAGTTTTCAAGAGACTCTACCCGCCTTATGAGGCACTATTTTCGAATACTTTTTTCCATTTTCACCCTTTTTCTATGGATCTCCAAAAAGTGAACTTTTACATTTTCTGAGTCTGGAGGAATTCAAGGGGAGTTTTCAGGGGAGTGCATTCTCTCTGCCATCTCCTCCCTCTGTGTGCGTTGCTGCATGCAGCAGCTGCGTGTGTGTGTGTAAACTGCCCCTCCCCTTCGCAAGCAGGCGGGGGAGAGAGAGATGTTTCGTCTCGATTTACACATGCTATGACTCCGGGGGTACTTCCATTCGCTTCGTCTTGATCTGTTGATGTTATTTCATGTCTCATTTGTCCATTGTGACGGTGGCAAAGCCAGGTAAATGTCCCGGAGATATACTGAGAAATCTTTGGAACAGCATTTTCCTGCGATCACAGCTGTTCGCAGCTACGAGGCTGGGACCGCTTCCATTCGCTTCGTCTTGATCTGTAGATGTTATTTCATGTCTCATTTGTTCATTTTGATGGAGAAAAAGTTGTACATTTAGTGAATTCAGATTGTCTAAGATGCACAAGTAGGCATGTTTGAGTACTCAGGTCCAGTGGCTCACTGCGTTAACGCTCGCCCCTGGATGCGGTTGGTCGCGTGTTCGAATCCATGCTGTAGCATACTTTTTTTCATTTTCACCCTTTTTCTATGGATCTCCAAAAAGTCAACTTTGACTTTTTCTGAGTCTGGAGGAATTCAAGGGGAGTTTTCAAGGGACTCTACCCGCCTTATGAGGCACTATTTTCGAATACTTTTTTCCATATTCACCCTTTTTCTATGGATCTCCAAAAAGTGAACTTTTACATTTTCTGAGTCTGGAGGAATTCAAGGGGAGTTTTCAGGGGAGTGCGTTCTCTCTGCCATCTCCTCCCTGTGTGTGCGTTGCTGCATGCAGCAGCTGCGTGTGTGTGTAAACTGCCCCTCCCCTTCGCAAGCAGGCGGGGGAGAGAGAGATGTTTCGTCTCGATTTACACATGCTATGACTCCGGGGGTACCTCCATTCGCTTCGTCTTGATCTGTTGATGTTATTTCATGTCTCGTTTGTCCATTGTGACGGTGGGAAAGCCAGGGAAATGTCCCGGAGATATACTGAGAAATCTTTGTAACAGCATTTTCCTGCGATCACAGCTGTTCACAGCTACGAGGCTGGGACCGCTTCAATTCGCTTCGTCTTGATCTGTAGATGTTATTTAATGTCTCATTTGTTCATTTTGATGAAGAAAAAGTTGTACATTTAGTGAATTCAGAGTTTCTAAGATGCAAAAGTAGGCATGTTTGAGTACTCAGGTCCAGTGGCTCACTGCGTTAATGCTCGCCCCTGGATGCGGTTGGTCGCGTGTTCGAATCCATACTGTGGCATACTTTTTTTCATTTTCACCCTTTTTCTATGGATCTCCAAAAAGTCAACTTTGACTTTTTCTGAGTCTGGAGGAATTCAAGGGGAGTTTTCAGGGGAGTGCGTTCTCTCTGCCATCTCCTCCCTGTGTGTGTGTTGCTGCATGCAGCAGCTGCGTGTGTGTGTAAACTGCCCCTCCCCCTCGCAAGCAGGCGGGGGAGAGAGAGATGTTTCGTCTCGATTTACACATGCTATGACTCCGGGGGTACCTCCATTCGCTTCGTCTTGATCTGTTGATGTTATTTCATGTCTCGTTTGTCCATTGTGACGGTGGGAAAGCCAGGGAAATGTCCCGGAGATATACTTAGAAATCTTTGTAACAGCATTTTCCTGCGATCACAGCTGTTCGCAGCTACGAGGCTGGGACCGCTTCCATTCGCTTCGTCTTGATCTGTAGATGTTATTTAATGTCTCATTTGTTCATTTTGATGGAGAAAAAGTTGTACATTTAGTGAATTCAGAGTTTCTAAGATGCAAAAGTAGGCATGTTTGAGTACTCAGGTCCAGTGGCTCACTGCGTTAATGCTCGCCCCTGGATGCGGTTGGTCGCGTGTTCGAATCCATACTGTGGCATACTTTTTTTCATTTTCACCCTTTTTCTATGGATCTCCAAAAAGTGAACTTTTACATTTTCTGAGTCTGGAGGAATTCAAGGGGAGTTTTCAAGAGACTCTACCCGCCTTATGAGGCACTATTTTCGAATACTTTTTTCCATTTTCACCCTTTTTCTATGGATCTCCAAAAAGTGAACTTTTACATTTTCTGAGTCTGGAGGAATTCAAGGGGAGTTTTCAGGGGAGTGCATTCTCTCTGCCATCTCCTCCCTCTGTGTGCGTTGCTGCATGCAGCAGCTGCGTGTGTGTGTGTAAACTGCCCCTCCCCTTCGCAAGCAGGCGGGGGAGAGAGAGATGTTTCGTCTCGATTTACACATGCTATGACTCCGGGGGTACTTCCATTCGCTTCGTCTTGATCTGTTGATGTTATTTCATGTCTCATTTGTCCATTGTGACTGTGGCAAAGCCAGGGAAATGTCCCGGAGATATACTGATAAATCTTTGGAACAGCATTTTCCTGCGATCACAGCTGTTCGCAGCTACGAGGCTGGGACCGCTTCCATTCGCTTCGTCTTGATCTGTAGATGTTATTTAATGTCTCATTTGTTCATTTTGATGGAGAAAAAGTTGTACATTTAGTGAATTCAGAGTTTCTAAGATGCACAAGTAGGCATGTTTGAGTACTCAGGTCCAGTGGCTCACTGCGTTAACGCTCGCCCCTGGATGCGGTTGGTCGCGTGTTCGAATCCATGCTGTGGCATACTTGTTTTCATTTTCACCCTTTTTCTATGGATCTCCAAAAAGTCAACTTTGACTTTTTCTGAGTCTGGAGGAATTCAAGGGGAGTTTTCAAGGGACTCTACCCGCCTTATGAGGCACTATTTTCGAATACTTTTTTTCATTTTCACCCTTTTTCTATGGATCTCCAAAAAGTGATCTTTTACATTTTCTGAGTCTGGAGGAATTCAAGGGGAGTTTTCAGGGGAGTGCGTTCTCTCTGCCATCTCCTCCCTGTGTGTGTGTTGCTGCATGCAGCAGCTGCGTGTGTGTGTAAACTGCCCCTCCCCCTCGCAAGCAGGCGGGGGAGAGAGAGATGTTTCGTCTCGATTTACACATGCTATGACTCCGGGGGTACCTCCATTCGCTTCGTCTTGATCTGTTGATGTTATTTAATGTCTCGTTTGTCCATTGTGACGGTGGGAAAGCCAGGGAAATGTCCCGGAGATATACTGAGAAATCTTTGTAACAGCATTTTCCTGCGATCACAGCTGTTCGCAGCTACGAGGCTGGGACCGCTTCCATTCGCTTCGTCTTGATCTGTAGATGTTATTTCATGTCTCATTTGTTCATGTTGATGGAGAAAAAGTTGTACATTTAGTAAATTCAGAGTGTCTAAGATGCACAAGTAGGCATGTTTGAGTACTCAGGTCCAGTGGCTCACTGTGTTAACGCTCGCCCCTGGATGCGGTTGGTCGCGTGTTCAAATCCATGCTGTGGCATTCTTTTTTTCATTTTCACCCTTTTTCTATGGATCTCCAAAAAGTCAACTTTGACTTTTTCTGAGTCTGGAGGAATTCAAGGGGAGTTTTCAGGGGAGTGCGTTCTCTCTGCCATCTCCTCCCTGTGTGTGTGTTGCTGCATGCAGCAGCTGCGTGTGTGTGTAAACTGCCCCTCCCCCTCGCAAGCAGGCGGGGGAGAGAGAGATGTTTCATCTCGATTTACACATGCTATGACTCCGGGGGTACCTCCATTCACTTCGTCTTGATCTGTTGATGTTATTTCATGTCTCGTTTGTCCATTGTGACGGTGGGAAAGCCAGGGAAATGTCCCGGAGATATACTGATAAATCTTTGTAACAGCATTTTCCTGCGATCACAGCTGTTCACAGCTACGAGGCTGGGACCGCTTCCATTCGCTTCGTCTTGATCTGGAGATGTTATTTCATGTCTCATTT
This sequence comes from Notothenia rossii, assembly GCF_949606895.1. Lineage (NCBI taxonomy): Eukaryota > Metazoa > Chordata > Actinopteri > Perciformes > Nototheniidae > Notothenia > Notothenia rossii. The sequence goes on along the minus strand of NW_027639542.1, from coordinate 1,366,466 downwards.
GTTCATTTTGATGGAGAAAAGGTTGTACATTTAGTGAATTCAGAGTGTCTAAGATGCACAAGTAGGCATGTTTGAGTACTCATGTCCAGTGGCTCACTGCGTTAACGCTCGCCCCTGGATGCGGTTGGTCGCGTGTTCGAATCCATGCTGTGGCATACTTTTTTTCATTTTCACCCTTTTTCTATGGATCTCCAAAAAGTCAACTTTGACTTTTTCTGAGTCTGGAGGAATTCAAGGGGAGTTTTCAGGGGAGTGCGTTCTCTCTGCCATCTCCTCCCTGTGTGTGTGTTGCTGCATGCAGCAGCTGCGTGTGTGTGTAAACTGCCCCTCCCTCTCGCAAGCAGGCGGGGGAGAGAGAGATGTTTCGTCTCGATGTACACATGCTATGACTCCAGGGGTACCTCCATTCGCTTCGTCTTGATCTGTTGATGTTATTTCATCTCTCGTTTGTCCATTGTGACGGTGGGAAAGCCAGGGAAATGTCCCAGAGATATACTGAGAAATCTTTGTAACAGCATTTTCCTGCGATCACAGCTGTTCACAGCTACGAGGCTCGGACCGCTTCCATTCGCTTCGTCTTGATCTGTAGATGTTATTTAATGTCTCATTTGTTCATTTTGACGGAGAAAAAGTTGTACATTTAGTAAATTCAGAGTGTCTAAGATGCACAAGTAGGCATGTTTGAGTACTCAGGTCCAGTGGCTCACTGTGTTAACGCTCGCCCCTGGATGCGGTTGGTCGCGTGTTCGAATCCATGCTGTGGCATACTTTTTTTCATTTTCACCCTTTTTCTATGGATCTCCAAAAAGTCAACTTTGACTTTTTCTGAGTCTGGAGGAATTCAAGGGGAGTTTTCAAGGGACTCTACCCGCCTTATGAGGCACTATTTTCGAATACTTTTTTCCATTTTCACCCTTTTGCTATGGATCTCCAAAAAGTGAACTTTTACATTTTCTGAGTCTGGAGGAATTCAAGGGGAGTTTTCAGGGGAGTGCATTCTCTCTGCCATCTCCTCCCTGTGTGTGCGTTGCTGCATGCAGCAACTGCGTGTGTGTGTGTAAACTGCCCCTCCCCTTCGCAAGCAGGCGGGTGAGAGAGAGATGTTTCGTCTCGATTTACACATGCTATGACTCCGGGGGTACTTCCATTCGCTTCGTCTTGATCTGTTGATGTTATTTCATGTCTCGTTTGTCCATTGTGACGGTGGGAAAGCCAGGGATATGTCCCGGAGATATACTGAGAAATCTTTGTAACAGCATTTTCCTGCGATCACAGCTGTTCACAGCTACGAGACTGGGACCGCTTCCATTCGCTTCGTCTTGATCTGTAGATTTTATTTCATGTCTCATTTGTTCATTTTGATGGAGAAAAAGTTGTACATTTAGTGAATTCAGAGTGTCTAAGATGCACAAGTAGGCATATTTGCGTACTCAGGTCCAGTGGCTCACTGCGTTAACGCTCGCCCCTGGATGCGGTTGGTCGCGTGTTCGAATCCATGCTGTGGCATACTTTTTTTCATTTTCACCCTTTTTCTATGGATCTCCAAAAAGTCAACTTTGACTTTTTCTGAGTCTGGAGGAATTCAAGGGGGAGTTTTCAAGGGACTCTACCCGCCTTATGATGCACTATTTTCGAATACTTTTTTCCATTTTCACCCTTTTTCTATGGATCTCCAAAAAGTGAACTTTTACATTTTCTGAGTCTGGAGGAATTCAAGGGGAGTTTTCAGGGGAGTGCATTCTCTCTGCCATCTCCTCCCTGTGTGTGCGTTGCTGCATGCAGCAACTGCGTGTGTGTGTGTAAACTGCCCCTCCCCTTCGCAAGCAGGCGGGGGAGAGAGAGATGTTTCGTCTCGATTTACACATGCTATGACTCCGGGGGTACTTCCATTCGCTTCGTCTTGATCTGTTGATGTTATTTCATGTCTCGTTTGTCCATTGTGACGGTGGGAAAGCCAGGGAAATGTCCCGGAGATATACTGAGAAATCTTTTTAACAGCATTTTCCTGCGATCACAGCTGTTCACAGCTACGAGGCTGGGACCGCTTCCATTCGCTTCGTCTTGATCTGGAGATGTTATTTCATGTCTCATTTGTTCATTTTGATGGAGAAAAGGTTGTACATTTAGTGAATTCAGAGTGTCTAAGATGCACAAGTAGGCATGTTTGAGTACTCAGGTCCAGTGGCTCACTGCGTTAACGCTCGCCCCTGGATGCGGTTGGTCGCGTGTTCGAATCCATGCTGTGGCATACTTTTTTTCATTTTCACCCTTTTTCTATGGATCTCCAAAAAGTCAATTTTGACTTTTCTTAGTCTGGAGGAATTCAAGGGGAGTTTTCAAGGGACTCTACCCGCCTTATGAGGCACTATTTTCGAATACTTTTTTCCATTTTCACCCTTTTTCTATGGATCTCCAAAAAGTGATCTTTTACATTTTCTGAGTCTGGAGGAATTCAAGAGGAGTTTTCAGGGGAGTGCGTTCTCTCTGCCATCTCCTCCCTCTGTGTGCGTTGCTGCATGCAGCAGCTGCGTGTGTGTGTGTAAACTGCCCCTCCCCTTCGCAAGCAGGCGGGGGAGAGAGAGATGTTTCGTCTCGATTTACACATGCTATGACTCCGGGGGTACTTCCATTCGCTTCGTCTTGATCTGTTGATGTTATTTCATGTCTCGTTTGTCCATTGTGACGGTGGCAAAGCCAGGGAAATGTCCCGGAGATATACTGAGAAATCTTTGTAACAGTATTTTCCTGCGATCACAGCTGTTCACAGCTACGAGGCTGGGACCGCTTCCATTCGCTTCGTCTTGATCTGTAGATGTTGTTTAATGTCTCATTTGTTCATTTTGATGGAGAAAAAGTTGTACATTTAGTGAATTCAGAGTTTCTGAGATGCAAAAGTAGGCATGTTTGAGTACTCAGGTCCAGTGGCTCACTGCGTTAATGCTCGCCCCTGGATGCGGTTGGTCGCGTGTTCGAATCCATACTGTGGCATACTTTTTTTCATTTTCACCCTTTTTCTATGGATCTCCAAAAAGTCAACTTTGACTTTTTCTGAGTCTGGAGGAATTCAAGGGGAGTTTTCAGGGGAGTGCGTTCTCTCTGCCATCTCCTCCCTGTGTGTGTGTTGCTGCATGCAGCAGCTGCGTGTGTGTGTAAACTGCCCCTCCCCCTCGCAAGCAGGCGGGGGAGAGAGAGATGTTTCGTCTCGATTTACACATGCTATGACTCCGGGGGTACCTCCATTCGCTTCGTCTTGATCTGTTGATGTTATTTCATGTCTCGTTTGTCCATTGTGACGGTGGGAAAGCCAGGGAAATGTCCCGGAGATATACTGAGAAATCTTTGTAACAGCATTTTCCTGCGATCACAGCTGTTCGCAGCTACGAGGCTGGGACCGCTTCCATTCGCTTCGTCTTGATCTGTAGATGTTATTTAATGTCTCATTTGTTCATTTTGATGGAGAAAAAGTTGTACATTTAGTAAATTCAGAGTGTCTAAGATGCACAAGTAGGCATGTTTGAGTACTCAGGTCCAGTGGCTCACTGTGTTAACGCTCGCCCCTGGATGCGGTTGGTCGCGTGTTCGAATCCATGCTGTGGCATTCTTTTTTTCATTTTCACCCTTTTTCTATGGATCTCCAAAAAGTCAACTTTGACTTTTTCTGAGTCTGGAGGAATTCAAGGGGAGTTTTCAAGGGACTCTACCCGCCTTATGAGGCACTATTTTCGAATACTTTTTTCCATTTTCACCCTTTTTCTATGGATCTCCAAAAAGTGAACTTTTACATTTTCTGAGTCTGGAGGAATTCAAGGGGAGTTTTCAGGGGAGTGCATTCTCTCTGCCATCTCCTCCCTGTGTGTGCGTTGCTGCATGCAGCAACTGCGTGTGTGTGTGTAAACTGCCCCTCCCCTTCGCAAGCAGGCGGGGGAGAGAGAGATGTTTCGTCTCGATTTACACATGCTATGACTCCGGGGGTACTTCCATTCGCTTCGTCTTGATCTGTTGATGTTATTTCATGTCTCGTTTGTCCATTGTGACGGTGGGAAAGCCAGGGAAATGTCCCGGAGATATACTGAGAAATCTTTGTAACAGCATTTTCCTGCGATCACAGCTGTTCACAGCTACGAGGCTGGGACCGCTTCCATTCGCTTCGTCTTGATCTGTAGATGTTATTTCATGTCTCATTTGTTCATTTTGATGGAGAAAAAGTTGTACATTTAGTGAATTCAGAGTTTCTAAGATGCAAAAGTAGGCATGTTTGAGTACTCAGGTCCAGTGGCTCACTGCGTTAATGCTCGCCCCTGGATGCGGTTGGTCGCGTGTTCGAATCCATACTGTGGCATACTTTTTTTCATTTTCACCCTTTTTCTATGGATCTCCAAAAAGTCAACTTTGACTTTTTCTGAGTCTGGAGGAATTCAAGGGGAGTTTTCAAGAGACTCTACCCGCCTTATGAGGCACTATTTTCGAATACTTTTTTCCATTTTCACCCTTTTTCTATGGATCTCCAAAAAGTGAACTTTTACATTTTCTGAGTCTGGAGGAATTCAAGGGGAGTTTTCAGGGGAGTGCATTCTCTCTGCCATCTCCTCCCTCTGTGTGCGTTGCTGCATGCAGCAGCTGCGTGTGTGTGTGTAAACTGCCCCTCCCCTTCGCAAGCAGGCGGGGGAGAGAGAGATGTTTCGTCTCGATTTACACATGCTATGACTCCGGGGGTACTTCCATTCGCTTCGTCTTGATCTGTTGATGTTATTTCATGTCTCATTTGTCCATTGTGACGGTGGCAAAGCCAGGGAAATGTCCCGGAGATATACTGAGAAATCTTTGTAACAGCATTTTCCTGCGATCACAGCTGTTCACAGCTACGAGGCTGGGACCGCTTCCATTCGCTTCGTCTTGATCTGTAGATGTTATTTCATGTCTCATTTGTTCATTTTGATGGAGAAAAAGTTGTACATTTAGTGAATTCAGAGTTTCTAAGATGCAAAAGTAGGCATGTTTGAGTACTCAGGTCCAGTGGCTCACTGCGTTAATGCTCGCCCCTGGATGCGGTTGGTCGCGTGTTCGAATCCATACTGTGGCATACTTTTTTTCATTTTCACCCTTTTTCTATGGATCTCCAAAAAGTCAACTTTGACTTTTTCTGAGTCTGGAGGAATTCAAGGGGAGTTTTCAAGAGACTCTACCCGCCTTATGAGGCACTATTTTCGAATACTTTTTTCCATTTTCACCCTTTTTCTATGGATCTCCAAAAAGTGAACTTTTACATTTTCTGAGTCTGGAGGAATTCAAGGGGAGTTTTCAGGGGAGTGCATTCTCTCTGCCATCTCCTCCCTCTGTGTGCGTTGCTGCATGCAGCAGCTGCGTGTGTGTGTGTAAACTGCCCCTCCCCTTCGCAAGCAGGCGGGGGAGAGATAGATGTTTCGTCTCGATTTACACATGCTATGACTCCGGGGGTACTTCCATTCGCTTCGTCTTGATCTGTTGATGTTATTTCATGTCTCATTTGTCCATTGTGACGGTGGCAAAGCCAGGGAAATGTCCCGGAGATATACTGAGAAATCTTTGGAACAGTATTTTCCTGCGATCACAGCTGTTCGCAGCTACGAGGCTGGGACCGCTTCCATTCGCTTCGTCTTGATCTGTAGATGTTATTTAATGTCTCATTTGTTCATTTTGATGGAGAAAAAGTTGTACATTTAGTGAATTCAGAGTTTCTAAGATGCACAAGTAGGCATGTTTGAGTACTCAGGTCCAGTGGCTCACTGCGTTAACGCTCGCCCCTGGATGCGGTTGGTCGCGTGTTCGAATCCATGCTGTAGCATACTTTTTTTCATTTTCACCCTTTTTCTATGGATCTCCAAAAAGTCAACTTTGACTTTTTCTGAGTCTGGAGGAATTCAAGGGGAGTTTTCAAGGGACTCTACCCGCCTTATGAGGCACTATTTTCGAATACTTTTTTCCATTTTCACCCTTTTTCTATGGATCTCCAAAAAGTGAACTTTTACATTTTCTGAGTCTGGAGGAATTCAAGGGGAGTTTTCAGGGGAGTGTGTTCTCTCTGCCATCTCCTCCCTGTGTGTGCGTTGCTGCATGCAGCAGCTGCGTGTGTGTGTAAACTGCCCCTCCCCTTCGCAAGCAGGCGGGGGAGAGAGAGATGTTTCGTCTCGATTTACACATGCTATGACTCCGGGGGTACCTCTATTTGCTTCGTCTTGATCTGTTGATGTTATTTCATGTCTCGTTTGTCCATTGTGACGGTGGGAAAGCCAGGGAAATGTCCCGGAGATATACTGAGAAATCTTTGTAACAGCATTTTCCTGCGATCACAGCTGTTCACAGCTACGAGGCTGGGACCGCTTCAATTCGCTTCGTCTTGATCTGTAGATGTTATTTAATGTCTCATTTGTTCATTTTGATGGAGAAAAAGTTGTACATTTAGTGAATTCAGAGTTTCTAAGATGCACAAGTAGCCATGTTTGAGTACTCAGGTCCAGTGGCTCACTGCGTTAACGCTCGCCCCTGGATGCGGTTGGTCGCGTGTTTGAATCCATGCTGTGGTGTACTTTTTTTCATTTTCACCCTTTTTCTATGGATCTCCAAAAAGTCAACTTTGACTTTTTCTGAGTCTGGAGGAATTCAAGGGGAGTTTTCAAGGGACTCTACCCGCCTTATGAGGCACTATTTTCGAATACTTTTTTCCATTTTCACCCTTTTTCTATGGATCTCCAAAAAGTGAACTTTTACATTTTCTGAGTCTGGAGGAATTCAAGGGGAGTTTTCAGGGGAGTGCGTTCTCTCTGCCATCTCCTCCCTGTGTGTGCGTTGCTGCATGCAGCAGCTGTGTGTGTGTGTAAACTGCCGCTCCCCCTCGCAAGCAGGCGGGGGAGAGAGAGATGTTTCGTCTCGATTTACACATGCTATGACTCCGGGGGTACTTCCATTCGCTTCGTCTTGATCTGTTGATGTTATTTCATGTCTTGTTTGTCCATTGTGACGGTGGGAAAGCCAAGGAAATGTCCCGGAGATATACTGAGAAATCTTTGTAACAGCATTTTCCTGCGATCACAGCTGTTCGCAGCTACGAGGCTGGGACCGCTTCCATTCGCTTCGTCTTGATCTGTAGATGTTATTTAATGTCTCAGTTGTTCATGTTGATGGAGAAAAAGTTGTACATTTAGTGAATTCAGAGTTTCTAAGATGCAAAAGTAGGCATGTTTGAGTACTCAGGTCCAGTGGCTCACTGCGTTAATGCTCGCCCCTGGATGCGGTTGGTCGCGTGTTCAAATCCATGCTGTGGCATACTTTTTTTCATTTTCACCCTTTTTCTATGAATCTCCAAAAAGTCAACTTTGACTTTTCTTAGTCTGGAGGAATTCAAGGGGAGTTTTCAAGGGACTCTACCCGCCTTATGAGGCACTATTTTCGAATACTTTTTTCCATTTTCACCCTTTTTCTATGGATCTCCAAAAAGTGATCTTTTACATTTTCTGAGTCTGGAGGAATTCAAGGGGAGTTTTCAGGGGAGTGCGTTCTCTCTGCCATCTCCTCCCTGTGTGTGTGTTGCTGCATGCAGCAGCTGCGTGTGGGTGTAAACTGCCCCTCCCCTTCGCAAGCAGGCGGGGGAGAGAGAGACCTTATTAGGCACTATTTTCGAATACTTTTTTCCATTTTCACCCTTTTTCTATGGATCTCCAAAAAGTCAACTTTGACTTTTTCTGAGTCTGGAGGAATTCAAGGGGAGTTTTCAAGGGACTCTACCCGCCTTATGAGGCACTATTTTCGAATACTTTTTTCCATTTTCACCCTTTTTCTATGGATCTCCAAAAAGTGATCTTTTACATTTTCTGAGTCTGGAGGAATTCAAGGGGAGTTTTCAGGGGAGTGCGTTCTCTCTGCCATCTCCTCCCTGTGTGTGTGTTGCTGCATGCAGCAGCTGCGTGTGTGTGTAAACTGCCCCTCCCTCTCGCAAGCAGGCGGGGGAGAGAGAGATGTTTCGTCTCGATTTACACATGCTATGACTCCGGGGGTACCTCCATTCGCTTCGTCTTGATCTGTTGATGTTATTTCATGTCTCGTTTGTCCATTGTGACGGTGGGAAAGCCAGGGAAATGTCCCGGAGATATACTGAGAAATCTTTGTAACAGCATTTTCCTGCGATCACAGCTGTTCACAGCTACGAGGCTGGGATCGCTTCCATTCGCTTCGTCTTGATCTGTAGATGTTATTTAATGTCTCATTTGTTCATTTTGATGGAGAAAAAGTTGTACATTTAGTGAATTCAGAGTTTCTAAGATGCAAAAGTAGGCATGTTTGAGTACTCAGGTCCAGTGGCTCACTGCGTTAATGCTCGCCCCTGGATGCGGTTGGTCGCGTGTTCGAATCCATACTTTGGAATACTTTTTTTCATTTTCACCCTTTTTCTATGGATCTCCAAAAAGTCAACTTTGACTTTTTCTGAGTCTGGAGGAATTCAAGGGGAGTTTTCAAGGGACTCTACCCGCCTTATGAGGCACTATTTTCGAATACTTTTTTCCATTTTCACCCTTTTTCTATGGATCTCCAAAAAGTGAACTTTTACATTTTCTGAGTCTGGAGGAATTCAAGGGGAGTTTTCAGGGGAGTGCATTCTCTCTGCCATCTCCTCCCTCTGTGTGCGTTGCTGCATGCAGCAGCTGCGTGTGTGTGTGTAAACTGCCCCTCCCCTTCGCAAGCAGGCGGGGGAGAGAGAGATGTTTCGTCTCGATTTACACATGCTATGACTCCGGGGGTACTTCCATTCGCTTCGTCTTGATCTGTTGATGTTATTTCATGTCTTGTTTGTCCATTGTGACGGTGGCAAAGCCAGGGAAATGTCCCGGAGATATACTGAGAAATCTTTGTAACAGCATTTTCCTGCGATCACAGCTGTTCACAGCTACGAGGCTGGGACCGCTTCCATTCGCTTCGTCTTGATCTGTAGATGTTATTTCATGTCTCATTTGTTCATTTTGATGGAGAAAAAGTTGTACATTTAGTGAATTCAGAGTGTCTAAGATGCAAAAGTAGGCATGTTTGAGTACTCATGTCCAGTGGCTCACTGCGTTAACGCTCGCCCCTGGAAGCCGTTGGTCGCGTGTTCGAATCCATGCTGTGGCATACTTATTTTCATTTTCACCCTTTTTCTATGGATCTCCAAAAAGTCAACTTTGACTTTTTCTGAGTCTGGAGGAATTCAAGGGGAGTTTTCAGGGGAGTGCGTTCTCTCTGCCATCTCCTCCCTGTGTGTGTGTTGCTGCATGCAGCAGCTGCGTGTGTGTGTAAACTGCCCCTCCCTCTCGCAAGCAGGCGGGGGAGAGAGAGATGTTTCGTCTCGATTTACACATGCTATGACTCCCGGGGTACCTCCATTCGCTTCGTCTTGATCTGTTGATGTTATTTCATGTCTCGTTTGTCCATTGTGACGGCGGGAAAGCCAGGGAAATGTCCCGGAGATATACTGAGAAATCTTTGTAACAGCATTTTCCTGCGATCACAGTTGTCCGTGTTCGAATCCATGCTGTGGCATACTTATTTTCATTTTCACCCTTTTTCTATGGATCTCCAAAAAGTCAACTTTGACTTTTTCTGAGTCTGGAGGAATTCAAGGGGAGTTTTCAGGGGAGTGCGTTCTCTCTGCCATCTCCTCCCTGTGTGTGTGTTGCTGCATGCAGCAGCTGCGTGTGTGTGTAAACTGCCCCTCCCTCTCGCAAGCAGGCGGGGGAGAGAGAGATGTTTCGTCTCGATTTACACATGCTATGACTCCCGGGGTACCTCCATTCGCTTCGTCTTGATCTGTTGATGTTATTTCATGTCTCGTTTGTCCATTGTGACGGCGGGAAAGCCAGGGAAATGTCCCGGAGATATACTGAGAAATCTTTGTAACAGCATTTTCCTGCGATCACAGCTGTTCACAGCTACGAGGCTGGGACCGCTTCCATTCGCTTCGTCTTGATCTGTAGATGTTATTTAATGTCTCATTTGTTCATTTTGACGGAGAAAAAGTTGTACATTTAGTAAATTCAGAGTGTCTAAGATGCACAAGTAGGCATGTTTGAGTACTCAGGTCCAGTGGCTCACTGTGTTAACGCTCGCCCCTGGATGCGGTTGGTCGCGTGTTCGAATCCATGCTGTGGCATACTTTTTTTCATTTTCACCCTTTTTCTATGGATCTCCAAAAAGTCAACTTTGACTTTTTCTGAGTCTGGAGGAATTCAAGGGGAGTTTTCAAGGGACTCTACCCGCCTTATGAGGCACTATTTTCGAATACTTTTTTCCATTTTCACCCTTTTTTCTATGGATCTCCAAAAAGTGAACTTTTACATTTTCTGAGACTGGAGGAATTCAAGGGGAGTTTTCAGGGGAGTGCGTTCTCTCTGCCATCTCCTCCCTGTGTGTGCGTTGCTGCATGCAGCAGCTGTGTGTGTGTGTAAACTGCCCCTCCCCCTCGCAAGCAGGCGGGGGAGAGAGAGATGTTTCGTCTCGATTTACACATGCTATGACTCCGGGGGTACTCCCATTCGCTTCGTCTTGATCTGTTGATGTTATTTCATGTCTTGTTTGTCCATTGTGACGGTGGGAAAGCCAGGGAAATGTCCCGGAGATATACTGAGAAATCTTTGTAACAGCATTTTCCTGCGATCACAGCTGTTCGCAGCTACGAGGCTGGGACCGCTTCCATTCGCTTCGTCTTGATCTGTAGATGTTATTTAATGTCGCAGTTGTTCATTTTGATGGAGAAAAAGTTGTACATTTAGTGAATTCAGAGTTTCTAAGATGCAAAAGTAGGCATGTTTGAGTACTCAGGTCCAGTGGCTCACTGCGTTAATGCTCGCCCCTGTATGCGGTTGGTCGCGTGTTCGAATCCATGCTGTGGCATACTTTTTTTCATTTTCACCCTTTTTCTATGGATCTCCAAAAAGTGATCTTTTACATTTTCTGAGTCTGGAGGAATTCAAGGGGAGTTTTCAGGGGAGTGCGTTCTCTCTGCCATCTCCTCCCTATGTGTGTGTTGCTGCATGCAGCAGCTGCGTGTGTGTGTAAACTGCCCCTCCCCCTCGCAAGCAGGCGGGGGAGAGAGAGATGTTTCGTCTCGATTTACACATGCTATGACTCCGGGGGTACCTCCATTCGCTTCGTATTGATCTGTTGATGTTATTTCATGTCTCGTTTGTCCATTGTGACGGTGGGAAAGACAGGGAAATGTCCCGGAGATATACTGAGAAATCTTTGTAACAGCATTTTCCTGCGATCACAGCTGTTCACAGCTACGAGGCTGGGACCGCTTCCATTCGCTTCGTCTTGATCTGTAGATGTTATTTAATGTCTCATTTGTTCATTTTGATGGAGAAAATGTTGTACATTTAGTGAATTCAGAGTTTCTAAGATGCAAAAGTAGGCATGTTTGAGTACTCAGGTCCAGTGGCTCACTGCGTTAATGCTCGCCCCTGGATGCGGTTGGTCGCGTGTTCGAATCCATGCTGTGGCATACTTTTTTTCATTTTCACCCTTTTTCTATGGATCTCCAAAAAGTCAACTTTGACTTTTTCTGAGTCTGGAGGAATTCAAGGGGAGTTTTCAAGGGACTCTACCCGCCTTATGAGGCACTATTTTCGAATACTTTTTTCCATTTTCACCCTTTTCTATGGATCTCCAAAAAGTGAACTTTTACATTTTCTGAGTCTGGAGGAATTCAAGGGGAGTTTTCAGGGGAGTGCGTTCTCTCTGCCATCTCCTCCCTGTGTGTGCGTGGCTGCATGCAGCAGCTGTGTGTGTGTGTAAACTGCCCCTCCCCCTCGCAAGCAGGCGGGGGAGAGAGAGATGTTTCGTCTCGATTTACACATGCTATGACTCCGGGGGTACTTCCATTCGCTTCGTCTTGATCTGTTGATGTTATTTCATGTCTTGTTTGTCCATTGTGACGGTGGGAAAGCCAGGGAAATGTCCCGGAGATATACTGAGAAATCTTTGTAACAGCATTGTCCTGCGATCACAGCTGTTCGCAGCTACGAGGCTGGGACCGCTTCCATTCGCTTCGTCTTGATCTGTAGATGTTATTTAATGTCTCATTTGTTCATTTTGATGGAGAAAATGTTGTACATTTAGTGAATTCAGAGTTTCTAAGATGCAAAAGTAGACACGTTTGAGTACTCAGGTCCAGTGGCTCACTGCGTTAATGCTCGCCCCTGGATGCGGTTGGTCGCGTGTTCGAATCCATGCTGTGGCATACTTTTTTTCAATTTCACCCTTTTTCTATGGATCTCCAAAAAGTCAACTTTGACTTTTTCTGAGTCTGGAGGAATTCAAGGGGAGTTTTCAAAGGACTCTACCCGCCTTATGAGGCACTATTTTCGAATACTTCTTTCCATTTTCACCCTTTTTCTATGGATCTCCAAAAAGTGAACTTTTACATTTTCTGAGTCTGGAGGAATTCAAGGGGAGTTTTCAGGGGAGTGCATTCTCTCTGCCATCTCCTCCCTGTGTGTGCGTTGCTGCATGCAGCAGCTGCGTGTGTGTGTGTGTAAACTGCCCCTCCCCTTCGCAAGCAGGCGGGTGAGAGAGAGATGTTTCGTCTCGATTTACACATGCTATGACTCCGGGGTTACTTCCATTCGCTTCGTCTTGATCTGTTGATGTTATTTCATGTCTCGTTTGTCCATTGTGACGGTGGGAAAGCCAGGGATATGTCCCGGAGATATACTGAGAAATCTTTGTAACAGCATTTTCCTGCGATCACAGCTGTTCACAGCTACGAGACTGGGACCGCTTCCATTCGCTTCGTCTTGATCTGTAGATGTTATTTCATGTCTCATTTGTTCATTTTGACGGAGAAAAAGTTGTACATTTAGTAAATTCAGAGTGTCTAAGATGCACAAGTAGGCATGTTTGAGTACTCAGGTCCAGTGGCTCACTGTGTTAACGCTCGCCCCTGGATGCGGTTGGTCGCGTGTTCGAATCCATGCTGTGGCATACTTTTTTTCATTTTCACCCTTTTTCTATGGATCTCCAAAAAGTCAACTTTGACTTTTTCTGAGTCTGGAGGAATTCAAGGGGAGTTTTCAAGGGACTCTACCCGCCTTATGAGGCACTATTTTCGAATACTTTTTTCCATTTTCACCCTTTTTTCTATGGATCTCCAAAAAGTGAACTTTTACATTTTCTGAGACTGGAGGAATTCAAGGGGAGTTTTCAGGGGAGTGCGTTCTCTCTGCCATCTCCTCCCTGTGTGTGCGTTGCTGCATGCAGCAGCTGTGTGTGTGTGTAAACTGCCCCTCCCCCTCGCAAGCAGGCGGGGGAGAGAGAGATGTTTCGTCTCGATTTACACATGCTATGACTCCGGGGGTACTCCCATTCGCTTCGTCTTGATCTGTTGATGTTATTTCATGTCTTGTTTGTCCATTGTGACGGTGGGAAAGCCAGGGAAATGTCCCGGAGATATACTGAGAAATCTTTGTAACAGCATTTTCCTGCGATCACAGCTGTTCGCAGCTACGAGGCTGGGACCGCTTCCATTCGCTTCGTCTTGATCTGTAGATGTTATTTAATGTCGCAGTTGTTCATTTTGATGGAGAAAAAGTTGTACATTTAGTGAATTCAGAGTTTCTAAGATGCAAAAGTAGGCATGTTTGAGTACTCAGGTCCAGTGGCTCACTGCGTTAATGCTCGCCCCTGTATGCGGTTGGTCGCGTGTTCGAATCCATGCTGTGGCATACTTTTTTTCATTTTCACCCTTTTTCTATGGATCTCCAAAAAGTGATCTTTTACATTTTCTGAGTCTGGAGGAATTCAAGGGGAGTTTTCAGGGGAGTGCGTTCTCTCTGCCATCTCCTCCCTATGTGTGTGTTGCTGCATGCAGCAGCTGCGTGTGTGTGTAAACTGCCCCTCCCCCTCGCAAGCAGGCGGGGGAGAGAGAGATGTTTCGTCTCGATTTACACATGCTATGACTCCGGGGGTACCTCCATTCGCTTCGTATTGATCTGTTGATGTTATTTCATGTCTCGTTTGTCCATTGTGACGGTGGGAAAGACAGGGAAATGTCCCGGAGATATACTGAGAAATCTTTGTAACAGCATTTTCCTGCGATCACAGCTGTTCACAGCTACGAGGCTGGGACCGCTTCCATTCGCTTCGTCTTGATCTGTAGATGTTATTTAATGTCTCATTTGTTCATTTTGATGGAGAAAATGTTGTACATTTAGTGAATTCAGAGTTTCTAAGATGCAAAAGTAGGCATGTTTGAGTACTCAGGTCCAGTGGCTCACTGCGTTAATGCTCGCCCCTGGATGCGGTTGGTCGCGTGTTCGAATCCATGCTGTGGCATACTTTTTTTCATTTTCACCCTTTTTCTATGGATCTCCAAAAAGTCAACTTTGACTTTTTCTGAGTCTGGAGGAATTCAAGGGGAGTTTTCAAGGGACTCTACCCGCCTTATGAGGCACTATTTTCGAATACTTTTTTCCATTTTCACCCTTTTCTATGGATCTCCAAAAAGTGAACTTTTACATTTTCTGAGTCTGGAGGAATTCAAGGGGAGTTTTCAGGGGAGTGCGTTCTCTCTGCCATCTCCTCCCTGTGTGTGCGTGGCTGCATGCAGCAGCTGTGTGTGTGTGTAAACTGCCCCTCCCCCTCGCAAGCAGGCGGGGGAGAGAGAGATGTTTCGTCTCGATTTACACATGCTATGACTCCGGGGGTACTTCCATTCGCTTCGTCTTGATCTGTTGATGTTATTTCATGTCTTGTTTGTCCATTGTGACGGTGGGAAAGCCAGGGAAATGTCCCGGAGATATACTGAGAAATCTTTGTAACAGCATTGTCCTGCGATCACAGCTGTTCGCAGCTACGAGGCTGGGACCGCTTCCATTCGCTTCGTCTTGATCTGTAGATGTTATTTAATGTCTCATTTGTTCATTTTGATGGAGAAAATGTTGTACATTTAGTGAATTCAGAGTTTCTAAGATGCAAAAGTAGACACGTTTGAGTACTCAGGTCCAGTGGCTCACTGCGTTAATGCTCGCCCCTGGATGCGGTTGGTCGCGTGTTCGAATCCATGCTGTGGCATACTTTTTTTCAATTTCACCCTTTTTCTATGGATCTCCAAAAAGTCAACTTTGACTTTTTCTGAGTCTGGAGGAATTCAAGGGGAGTTTTCAAAGGACTCTACCCGCCTTATGAGGCACTATTTTCGAATACTTCTTTCCATTTTCACCCTTTTTCTATGGATCTCCAAAAAGTGAACTTTTACATTTTCTGAGTCTGGAGGAATTCAAGGGGAGTTTTCAGGGGAGTGCATTCTCTCTGCCATCTCCTCCCTGTGTGTGCGTTGCTGCATGCAGCAGCTGCGTGTGTGTGTGTGTAAACTGCCCCTCCCCTTCGCAAGCAGGCGGGTGAGAGAGAGATGTTTCGTCTCGATTTACACATGCTATGACTCCGGGGTTACTTCCATTCGCTTCGTCTTGATCTGTTGATGTTATTTCATGTCTCGTTTGTCCATTGTGACGGTGGGAAAGCCAGGGATATGTCCCGGAGATATACTGAGAAATCTTTGTAACAGCATTTTCCTGCGATCACAGCTGTTCACAGCTACGAGACTGGGACCGCTTCCATTCGCTTCGTCTTGATCTGTAGATGTTATTTCATGTCTCATTTGTTCATTTTGATGGAGAAAAAGTTGTACATTTAGTGAATTCAGAGTGTCTAAGATGCACAAGTAGGCATATTTGCGTACTCAGGTCCAGTGGCTCACTGCGTTAACGCTCGCCCCTGGATGCGGTTGGTCGCGTGTTCGAATCCATGCTGTGGCATACTTTTTTTCATTTTCACCCTTTTTCTATGGATCTCCAAAAAGTCAACTTTGACTTTTTCTGAGTCTGGAGGAATTCAAGGGGAGTTTTCAAGGGACTCTACCCGCCTTATGATGCACTATTTTCGAATACTTTTTTCCATTTTCACCCTTTTTTCTATGGATCTCCAAAAAGTGAACTTTTACATTTTCTGAGTCTGGAGGAATTCAAGGGGAGTTTTCAGGGGAGTGCATTCTCTCTGCCATCTCCTCCATGTGTGTGCGTTGCTGCATGCAGCAACTGCGTGTGTGTGTGTAAACTGCCCCTCCCCTTCGCAAGCAGGCGGGGGAGAGAGAGATGTTTCGTCTCGATTTACACATGCTGTGACTCCGGGGGTACTTCCATTCGCTTCGTCTTGATCTGTTGATGTTATTTCATGTCTTGTTTGTCCATTGTGACGGTGGGAAAGCCAGGGAAATGTCCCGGAGATATACTGAGAAATCTTTGTAACAGCATTTTCCTGCGATCACAGCTGTTCGCAGCTACGAGGCTGGGACCGCTTCCATTCGCTTCGTCTTGATCTGTAGATGTTATTTAATGTCTCAGTTGTTCATTTTGATGGAGAAAAAGTTGTACATTTAGTGAATTCAGAGTTTCTAAGATGCAAAAGTAGGCATGTTTGAGTACTCAGGTCCAGTGGCTCACTGCGTTAATGCTCGCCCCTGGATGCGGTTGGTCGCGTGTTCGAATCCATGCTGTGGCATACTTTTTTTCATTTTCACCCTTTTTTCTATGGATCTCCAAAAAGTGATCTTTTACATTTTCTGAGTCTGGAGGAATTCAAGGGGAGTTTTCAGGGGAGTGCGTTCTCTCTGCCATCTCCTCCCTGTGTGTGTGCTGCTGCATGCAGCAGCTGCGTGTGTGTGTAAACTGCCCCTCCCCCTCGCAAGCAGGCGGGGGAGAGAGAGATGTTTCGTCTCGATTTACACATGCTATGACTCCGGGGGTACCTCCATTCGCTTCGTCTTGATCTGTTGATGTTATTTCATGTCTCGTTTGTCCATTGTGACGGTGGGAAAGACAGGGAAATGTCCCGGAGATATACTGAGAAATCTTTGTAACAGCATTTTCCTGCGATCACAGCTGTTCACAGCTACGAGGCTGGGACCGCTTCCATTCGCTTCGTCTTGATCTGTAAATGTTATTTAATGTCTCATTTGTTCATTTTGATGGAGAAAATGTTGTACATTTAGTGAATTCAGAGTTTCTAAGATGCAAAAGTAGGCATGTTTGAGTACTCAGGTCCAGTGGCTCACTGCGTTAATGCTCGCCCCTGGATGCGGTTGGTCGCGTGTTCGAATCCATGCTGTGGTGTACTTTTTTTCATTTTCACCCTTTTTCTATGGATCTCCAAAAAGTCAACTTTGACTTTTTCTGAGTCTGGAGGAATTCAAGGGGAGTTTTCAAGGGACTCTACCCGCCTTATGAGGCACTATTTTCGAATACTTTTTTCCATTTTCACCCTTTTTCTATGGATCTCCAAAAAGTGAACTTTTACATTTTCTGAGACTGGAGGAATTCAAGGGGAGTTTTCAGGGGAGTGCGTTCTCTCTGCCATCTCCTCCCTGTGTGTGCGTTGCTGCATGCAGCAGCTGTGTGTGTGTGTAAACTGCCCTTCCCCCTCGCAAGCAGGCGGGGGAGAGAGAGATGTTTCGTCTCGATTTACACATGCTATGACTCCGGGGGTACTTCCATTCGCTTCGTCTTGATCTGTTGATGTTATTTCATGTCTTGTTTGTCCATTGTGACGGTGGGAAAGCCAGGGAAATGTCCCGGAGATAGACTGAGAAATCTTTGTAACAGCATTTTCCTGCGATCACAGCTGTTCGCAGCTACGAGGCTGGGACCGCTTCCATTCGCTTCGTCTTTATCTGTAGATGTTATTTAATGTCGCAGTTGTTCATTTTGATGGAGAAAAAGTTGTACATTTAGTGAATTCAGAGTTTCTAAGATGCAAAAGTAGGCATGTTTGAGTACTCAGGTCCAGTGGCTCACTGCGTTAATGCTCGCCCCTGGATGCGGTTGGTCGCGTGTTCGAATCCATGCTGTGGCATACTTTTTTTTCATTTTCACCCTTTTTCTATGGATCTCCAAAAAGTGATCTTTTACATTTTCTGAGTCTGGAGGAATTCAAGGGGAGTTTTCAGGGGAGTGCGTTCTCTCTGCCATCTCCTCCCTATGTGTGTGTTGCTGCATGCAGCAGCTGCGTGTGTGTGTAAACTGCCCCTCCCCCTCGCAAGCAGGCGGGGGAGAGAGAGATGTTTCGTCTCGATTTACACATGCTATGACTCCGGGGGTACCTCCATTCGCTTCGTCTTGATCTGTTGATGTTATTTCATGTCTCGTTTGTCCATTGTGACGGTGGGAAAGACAGGGAAATGTCCCGGAGATATACTGAGAAATCTTTGTAACAGCATTTTCCTGCGATCACAGCTGTTCACAGCTACGAGGCTGGGACCGCTTCCATTCGCTTCGTCTTGATCTGTAGATGTTATTTAATGTCTCATTTGTTCATTTTGATGGAGAAAATGTTGTACATTTAGTGAATTCAGAGTTTCTAAGATGCAAAAGTAGGCATGTTTGAGTACTCAGGTCCAGTGGCTCACTGCGTTAATGCTCGCCCCTGGATGCGGTTGGTCGCGTGTTCGAATCCATGCTGTGGTGTACTTTTTTTCATTTTCACCCTTTTTCTATGGATCTCCAAAAAGTAAACTTTGACTTTTTCTGAGTCTGGAGGAATTCAAGGGGAGTTTTCAAGGGACTCTACCCGCCTTATGAGGCACTATTTTCGAATACTTTTTTCCATTTTCACCCTTTTTCTATGGATCTCCAAAAAGTGAACTTTTACATTTTCTGAGTCTGGAGGAATTCAAGGGGAGTTTTCAGGGGAGTGCATTCTCTCTGCCATCTCCTCCCTGTGTGTGCGTTGCTGCATGCAGCAGCTGCGTGTGTGTGTGTAAACTGCCCCTCCCCTTCGCAAGCAGGCGGGGGAGAGAGAGATGTTTCGTCTCGATTTACACATGCTATGACTCCGGGGGTAACTCCATTCGCTTCGTCTTGATCTGTTGATGTTATTTCATGTCTCGTTTGTCCATTGTGACGGTGGGAAAGCCAGGGAAATGTCCCGGAGATATACTGATAAATCTTTGTAACAGTATTTTCCTGCGATCACCGCTGTTCGCAGCTACGAGGCTGGGACCGCTTCAATTCGCTTCGTCTTGATCTGTAGATGTTATTTAATGTCTCATTTGTTCATTTTGATGGAGAAAAAGTTGTACATTTAGTGAATTCAGAGTTTCTAAGATGCACAAGTAGGCATGTTTGAGTACTCAGGTCCAGTGGCTCACTGCGTTAACGCTCGCCCCTGGATGCGGTTGGTCGCGTGTTCGAATCCATGCTGTGGTGTACTTTTTTTCATTTTCACCCTTTTTATATGGATCTCCAAAAAGTCAACTTTGACTTTTTCTGAGTCTGGAGGAATTCAAGGGGAGTTTTCAAGGGACTCTACCCGCCTTATGAGGCACTATTTTCGAATACTTTTTTCCATTTTCACCCTTTTCTATGGATCTCCAAAAAGTGAACTTTTACATTTTCTGAGTCTGGAGGAATTCAAGGGGAGTTTTCAGGGGAGTGCGTTCTCTCTGCCATCTCCTCCCTGTGTGTGCGTGGCTGCATGCAGCAGCTGTGTGTGTGTGTAAACTGCCCCTCCCCCTCGCAAGCAGGCGGGGGAGAGAGAGATGTTTCGTCTCGATTTACACATGCTATGACTCCGGGGGTACTTCCATTCGCTTCGTCTTGATCTGTTGATGTTATTTCATGTCTTGTTTGTCCATTGTGACGGTGGGAAAGCCAGGGAAATGTCCCGGAGATATACTGAGAAATCTTTGTAACAGCATTTTCCTGCGATCACAGCTGTTCGCAGCTACGAGGCTGGGACCGCTTCCATTCGCTTCGTCTTGATCTGTAGATGTTATTTAATGTCTCAGTTGTTCATTTTGATGGAGAAAAAGTTGTACATTTAGTGAATTCAGAGTTTCCAAGATGCAAAAGTAGGCATGTTTGAGTACTCAGGTCCAGTGGCTCACTGCGTTAATGCTCGCCCCTGGATGCGGTTGGTCGCGTGTTCGAATCCATGCTGTGGCATACTTTTTTTCATTTTCACCCTTTTTCTATGGATCTCCAAAAAGTGATCTTTTACATTTTCTGAGTCTGGAGGAATTCAAGGGGAGTTTTCAGGGGAGTGCGTTCTCTCTGCCATCTCCTCCCTATGTGTGTGTTGCTGCATGCAGCAGCTGCGTGTGTGTGTGTAAACTGCCCCTCCCCCTCGCAAGCAGGCGGGGGAGAGAGAGATGTTTCGTCTCGATTTACACATGCTATGACTCCGGGGGTACCTCCATTCGCTTCGTCTTGATCTGTTGATGTTATTTCATGTCTCGTTTGTCCATTGTGACGGTGGGAAAGCCAGGGAAATGTCCCGGAGATATACTGAGAAATCTTTGTAACAGCATTTTCCTGCGATCACAGCTGTTCACAGCTACGAGGCTGGGACCGCTTCCATTCGCTTCGTCTTGATCTGTAGATGTTATGTAATGTCTCATTTGTTCATTTTGATGGAGAAAATGTTGTACATTTAGTGAATTCAGAGTTTCTAAGATGCAAAAGTAGGCATGTTTGAGTACTCAGGTCCAGTGGCTCACTGCGTTAATGCTCGCCCCTGGATGCGGTTGGTCGCGTGTTCGAATCCATGCTGTGGCATACTTTTTTTCATTTTCACCCTTTTTTCTATGGATCTCCAGAAAGTCAACTTTGACTTTTTCTGAGTCTGGAGGAATTCAAGGGGAGTTTTCAAGGGACTCTACCCGCCTTATGAGGCACTATTTTCGAATACTTTTTTCCATTTTCACCCTTTTCTATGGATCTCCAAAAAGTGAACTTTTACATTTTCTGAGTCTGGAGGAATTCAAGGGGAGTTTTCAGGGGAGTGCGTTCTCTCTGCCATCTCCTCCCTGTGTGTGCGTGGCTGCATGCAGCAGCTGTGTGTGTGTGTAAACTGCCCCTCCCCCTCGCAAGCAGGCGGGGGAGAGAGAGATGTTTCGTCTCGATTTACACATGCTATGACTCCGGGGGTACTTCCATTCGCTTTGTCTTGATCTGTTGATGTTATTTCATGTCTTGTTTGTCCATTGTGACGGTGGGAAAGCCAGGGAAATGTCCCGGAGATATACTGAGAAATCTTTGTAACAGCATTTTCCTGCGATCACAGCTGTTCGCAGCTACGAGGCTGGGACCGCTTCCATTCGCTTCGTCTTGATCTGTAGATGTTATTTAATGTCTCAGTTGTTCATTTTGATGGAGAAAAAGTTGTACATTTAGTGAATTCAGAGTTTCCAAGATGCAAAAGTAGGCATGTTTGAGTACTCAGGTCCAGTGGCTCACTGCGTTAACACTCGCCCCTGGATGCGGTTGGTCGCGTGTTCGAATCCATGCTGTGGTGTACTTTTTTTCATTTTCACCCTTTTTCTATGGATCTCCAAAAAGTGAACTTTTACATTTTCTGAGTCTGGAGGAATTGAAGGGGAGTTTTCAGGGGAGTGCATTCTCTCTGCCATCTCCTCCCTGTGTGTGCGTGGCTGCATGCAGCAGCTGTGTGTGTGTGTAAACTGCCCCTCCCCCTCGCAAGCAGGCGGGGGAGAGAGAGATGTTTCGTCTCGATTTACACATGCTATGACTCCGGGGGTACTTCCATTCGCTTCGTCTTGATCTGTTGATGTTATTTCATGTATTGTTTGTCCATTGTGACGGTGGGAAAGCCAGGGAAATGTCCCGGAGATATACTGAGAAATCTTTGTAACAGCATTTTCCTGCGATCACAGCTGTTCGCAGCTACGAGGCTGGGACCGCTTCCATTCGCTTCGTCTTGATCTGTAGATGTTATTTAATGTCTCAGTTGTTCATTTTGATGGAGAAAAAGTTGTACATTTAGTGAATTCAGAGTTTCTAAGATGCAAAAGTAGGCATGTTTGAGTACTCAGGTCCAGTGGCTCACTGCGTTAATGCTCGCCCCTGGATGCGGTTGGTCGCGTGTTCGAATCCATGCTGTGGCATACTTTTTTTCATTTTCACCCTTTTTCTATGGATCTCCAAAAAGTGATCTTTTACATTTTCTGAGTCTGGAGGAATTCAAGGGGAGTTTTCAAAGGACTCTACCCGCCTTATGAGGCACTATTTTCGAATACTTCTTTCCATTTTCACCCTTTTTCTATGGATTTCCAAAAAGTGAACTTTTACATTTTCTGAGTCTGGAGGAATTCAAGGGGAGTTTTCAGGGGAGTGCATTCTCTCTGCCATCTCCTCCCTGTGTGTGCGTTGCTGCATGCAGCAGCTGCGTGTGTGTGTGTAAACTGCCCCTCCCCTTCGCAAGCAGGCGGGGGAGAGAGAGATGTTTCGTCTCGATTTACACATGCTATGACTCCGGGGGTACTTCCATTCGCTTCGTCTTGATCTGTTGATGTTATGTCATGTCTCGTTTGTCCATTGTGACGGTGGGAAAGCCAGGGAAATGTCCCGGAGATATACTGAGAAATCTTTGTAACAGTATTTTCCTGCGATCACAGCTGTTCACAGCTACGAGGCTGGGACCGCTTCCATTCGCTTCGTCTTGATCTGTAGATGTTATTTAATGTCTCATTTGTTCATTTTGATGGAGAAAAAGTTGTACATTTAGTGAATTCAGAGTTTCTAAGATGCACAAGTAGGCATGTTTGAGTACTCAGGTCCAGTGGCTCACTGCGTTAACACTCGCCCCTGGATGCGGTTGGTCGTGTGTTCGAATCCATGCTGTGGTGTACTTTTGTTCATTTTCACCCTTTTTCTATGGATCTCCAAAAAGTGAACTTTTACATTTTCTGAGTCTGGAGGAATTCAAGGGGAGTTTTCAGGGGAGTGCATTCTCTCTGCCATCTCCTCCCTGTGTGTGCGTGGCTGCATGCAGCAGCTGTGTGTGTGTGTAAACTGCCCCTCCCCCTCGCAAGCAGGCGGGGGAGAGAGAGATGTTTCGTCTCGATTTACACATGCTATGACTCCGGGGGTACTTCCATTCGCTTCGTCTTGATCTGTTGATGTTATTTCATGTCTTGTTTGTCCATTGTGACGGTGGGAAAGCCAGGGAAATGTCCCGGAGATATACTGAGAAATCTTTGTAACAGCATTTTCCTGCGATCACAGCTGTTCGCAGCTACGAGGCTGGGACCGCTTCCATTCGCTTCGTCTTGATCTGTAGATGTTATTTAATGTCTCAGTCGTTCATTTTGATGGAGGAAAAGTTGTACATTTAGTGAATTCAGAGTTTCTAAGATGCAAAAGTAGGCATGTTTGAGTACTCAGGTCCAGTGGCTCACTGCCTTAATGCTCGCCCCTGGATGCGGTTGGTCGCGTGTTCGAATCCATGCTGTGGCATACTTTTTTTCATTTTCACCCTTTTTCTATGGATCTCCAAAAAGTGATCTTTTACATTTTCTGAGTCTGGAGGAATTCAAGGGGAGTTTTCAGGGGAGTGCGTTCTCTCTGCCATCTCCTCCCTATGTGTGTGCTGCTGCATGCAGCAGCTGCGTGTGTGTGTAAACTGCCCCTCCCCCTCGCAAGCAGGCGGGGGAGAGAGAGATGTTTCGTCTCGATTTACACATGCTATGACTCCGGGGGTACCTCCATTCGCTTCGTCTTGATCTGTTGATGTTATTTCATGTCTCGTTTGTCCATTGTGACGGTGGGAAAGCCAGGGAAATGTCCCGGAGATGTACTGAGAAATCTTTGTAACAGCATTTTCCTGCGATCACAGCTGTTCACAGCTACGAGGCTGGGACCGCTTCCATTCGCTTCGTCTTGATCTGTAGATGTTATTTAATGTCTCATTTGTTCATTTTGATGGAGAAAAAGTTGTACATTTAGTGAATTCAGAGTTTCTAAGATGCACAAGTAGGCATGTTTGAGTACTCAGGTCCAGTGGCTCACTGCGTTAACGCTCGCCCCTGGATGCGGTTGGTCGCGTGTTCGAATCCATGCTGTGGTGTACTTTTTTTCATTTTCACCCTTTTTATATGGATCTCCAAAAAGTCAACTTTGACTTTTTCTGAGTCTGGAGGAATTCAAGGGGAGTTTTCAAGGGACTCTACCCGCCTTATGAGGCACTATGTTCGAATACTTTTTTCAATTTTCACCCTTTTCTATGGATCTCCAAAAAGTGAACTTTTACATTTTCTGAGTCTGGAGGAATTCAAGGGGAGTTTTCAGGGGAGTGCGTTCTCTCTGCCATCTCCTCCCTGTGTGTGCGTGGCTGCATGCAGCAGCTGTGTGTGTGTGTAAACTGCCCCTCCCCCTCGCAAGCAGGCGGGGGAGAGAGAGATGTTTCGTCTCGATTTACACATGCTATGACTCCGGGGGTACTTCCATTCGCTTCGTCTTGATCTGTTGATGTTATTTCATGTCTCGTTTGTCCATTGTGACGGTGGGAAAGCCAGGGAAATGTCCCGGAGATATACTGAGAAATCTTTGTAACAGCATTTTCCTGCGATCACAGCTGTTCGCAGCTACGAGGCTGGGACCGCTTCCATTCGCTTCGTCTTGATCTGTAGATGTTATTTAATGTCTCATTTGTTCATTTTGATGGAGAAAAAGTTGTACATTTAGTAAATTCAGAGTGTCTAAGATGCACAAGTAGGCATGTTTGAGTACTCAGGTCCAGTGGCTCACTGCGTTAACGCTCGCCCCTGGATGCGGTTGGTCACGTGTTCGAATCCATGCTGTGGCATACTTTTTTCCATTTTCACCCTTTTTTCTATGGATCTCCAAAAAGTCAACTTTGACTTTTTCTGAGTCTGGAGGAATTCAAGGGGAGTTTTCAGGGGAGTGCATTCTCTCTGCCATCTCCTCCCTGTGTGTGCGTTGCTGCATGCAGCAGCTGCGTGTGTGTGTGTAAACTGCCCCTCCCCTTCGCAAGCAGGCGGGGGAGAGAGAGATGTTTCGTATCGATTTACACATGCTATGACTCCGGGGGTACTTCCATTCGCTTCGTCTTGATCTGTTGATGTTATTTCATGTCTCGTTTGTCCATTGTGACGGTGGGAAAGCCAGGGAAATGTCCCGGAGATATACTGAGAAATCTTTGTAACAGCATTTTCCTGCGATCACAGCTGTTCACAGCTACGAGACTGGGACCGCTTCCATTCGCTTCGTCTTGATCTGTAGATGTTATTTCATGTCTCATTTGTTCATTTTGATGGAGAAAAAGTTGTACATTTAGTGAATTCAGAGTGTCTAAGATGCACAAGTAGGCATATTTGCGTACTCAGGTCCAGTGGCTCACTGCGTTAACACTGGCCCCTGGATGCGGTTGGTCGCGTGTTCGAATCCATGCTGTGGCATTCTTTTTTTCATTTTCACCCTTTTTCTATGGATCTCCAAAAAGTGATCTTTTACATTTTCTGAGTCTGGAGGAATTCAAGGGGAGTTTTCAGGGGAGTGCGTTCTCTCTGCCATCTCCTCCCTGTGTGTGTGTTGCTGCATGCAGCAGCTGCGTGTGTGTGTAAACTGCCCCTCCCTCTCGCAAGCAGGCGGGGGAGAGAGAGATGTTTCGTCTCGATTTACACATGCTATGACTCCGGGGGTACCTCCATTCGCTTCGTCTTGATCTGTTGATGTTATTTCATGTCTCGTTTGTCCATTGTGACGGTGGGAAAGCCAGGGAAATGTCCCGGAGATATACTGAGAAATCTTTGTAACAGCATTTTCCTGCGATCACAGCTGTTCACAGCTACGAGGCTGGGACCGCTTCCATTCGCTTCGTCTTGATCTGTAGATGTTATTTAATGTCTCATTTGTTCATTTTGACGGAGAAAAAGTTGTACATTTAGTAAATTCAGAGTGTCTAAGATGCACAAGTAGGCATGTTTGAGTACTCAGGTCCAGTGGCTCACTGTGTTAACGCTCGCCCCTGGATGCGGTTGGTCGCGTGTTCGAATCCATGCTGTGGCATTCTTTTTTTCATTTTCACCCTTTTTCTATGGATCTCCAAAAAGTCAACTTTGACTTTTTCTGAGTCCGGAGGAATTCAAGGGGAGTTTTCAAGGGACTCTACCCGCCTTATGAGGCACTATTTTCGAATACTTTTTTCCATTTTCACCCTTTTTCTATGGATCTCCAAAAAGTCAACTTTGACTTTTTCTGAGTCTGGAGGAATTCAAGGGGAGTTTTCAGGGGAGTGCGTTCTCTCTGCCATCTCCTCCCTGTGTGTGTTGCTGCATGCAGCAGCTGCGTGTGTGTGTAAACTGCCCCTCCCTCTCGCAAGCAGGCGGGGGAGAGAGAGATGTTTCGTCTCGATTTACACATGCTATGACTCCCGGGGTACCTCCATTCGCTTCGTCTTGATCTGTTGATGTTATTTCATGTCTCGTTTGTCCATTGTGACGGTGGGAAAGCCAGGGAAATGTCCCGGAGATATACTGAGAAATCTTTGTAACAGCATTTTCCTGCGATCACAGCTGTTCACAGCTACGAGGCTGGGACCGCTTCCATTCGCTTCGTCTTGATCTGTAGATGTTATTTAATGTCTCATTTGTTCATTTTGACGGAGAAAAAGTTGTACATTTAGTAAATTCAGAGTGTCTAAGATGCACAAGTAGGCATGTTTGAGTACTCAGGTCCAGTGGCTCACTGTGTTAACGCTCGCCCCTGGATGCGGTTGGTCGCGTGTTCGAATCCATGCTGTGGCATACTTTTTTTCATTTTCACCCTTTTTTCTATGGATCTCCAAAAAGTCAACTTTGACTTTTCTTAGTCTGGAGGAATTCAAGGGGAGTTTTCAAGGGACTCTACCCGCCTTATGAGGCACTATTTTCGAATACTTTTTTCCATTTTCACCCTTTTTCTATGGATCTCCAAAAAGTGAACTTTTACATTTTCTGAGTCTGGAGGAATTCAAGGGGAGTTTTCAGGGGAGTGCGTTCTCTCTGCCATCTCCTCCCTGTGTGTGTGTTGCTGCATGCAGCAGCTGCGTGTGTGTGTAAACTGCCCCTCCCCTTCGCAAGCAGGCGGGGGAGAGAGAGATGTTTCGTCTCGATTTACACATGCTATGACTCCGGGGGTACCTCCATTCGCTTCGTCTTGATCTGTTGATGTTATTTCATGTCTCGTTTGTCCATTGTGACGGTGGAAAAGCCAGGGAAATGTCCCGGAGATATACTGAGAAATCTCTGTAACAGCATTTTCCTGCGATCACAGCTGTTCACAGCTATGAGGCTGGGACCGCTTCCATTCGCTTCGTCTTGATCTGTAGATGTTATTTCATGTCTCATTTGTTCATTTTGATGGAGAAAAAGTTGTACATTTAGTGAATTCAGAGTTTCTAAGATGCAAAAGTAGGCATGTTTGAGTACTCAGGTCCAGTGGCTCACTGCGTTAATGCTCGCCCCTGGATGCGGTTGGTCGCGTGTTCGAATCCATACTGTGGCATACTTTTTTTCATTTTCACCCTTTTTCTATGGATCTCCAAAAAGTCAACTTTGACTTTTTCTGAGTCTGGAGGAATTCAAGGGGAGTTTTCAAGGGACTCTACCCGCCTTATGAGGCACTATTTTCGAATACTTTTTTCCATTTTCACCCTTTTTTCTATGGATCTCCAAAAAGTGAACTTTTACATTTTCTGAGTCTGGAGGAATTCAAGGGGAGTTTTCAGGGGAGTGCATTCTCTCTGCCATCTCCTCCCTCTGTGTGCGTTGCTGCATGCAGCAGCAGCTGCGTGTGTGTGTAAACTGCCCCTCCCTCTCGCAAGCAGGCGGGGGAGAGAGAGATGTTTCGTCTCGATTTACACATGCTATGACTCCGGGGGTACCTCCATTCGCTTCGTCTTGATCTGTTGATGTTATTTCATGTCTCGTTTGTCCATTGTGTCGGTGGGAAAGCCAGGGAAATGTCCCGGAGATATACTGAGAAATCTTTGTAACAGCATTTTCCTGCGATCACAGCTGTTCACAGCTACGAGGCGGGGACCGCTTCCATTCGCTTCGTCTTGATCTGTAGATGTTATTTCATGTCTCATTTGTTCATTTTGATGGAGAAAAAGTTGTACATTTAGTGAATTCAGAGTTTCTAAGATGCAAAAGTAGGCATGTTTGAGTACTCAGGTCCAGTGGCTCACTGCGTTAATGCTCGCCCCTGGATGCGGTTGGTCGCGTGTTCGAATCCATGCTGTAGCATACTTTTTTTCATTTTCACCCTTTTTCTATGGATCTCCAAAAAGTCAACTTTGACTTTTTCTGAGTCTGGAGGAATTCAAGGGGAGTTTTCAAGGGACTCTACCCGCCTTATGAGGCACTATTTTCGAATACTTTTTTCCATTTTCACCCTTTTTCTATGGATCTCCAAAAAGTGAACTTTTACATTTTCTGAGTCTGGAGGAATTCAAGGGGAGTTTTCAGGGGAGTGCATTCTCTCTGCCATCTCCTCCCTCTGTGTGCGTTGCTGCATGCAGCAGCTGCGTGTGTGTGTGTAAACTGCCCCTCCCCTTCGCAAGCAGGCGGGGGAGAGAGAGATGTTTCGTCTCGATTTACACATGCTATGACTCCGGGGGTACTTCCATTCGCTTCGTCTTGATCTGTTGATGTTATTTCATGTCTCGTTTGTCCATTGTGTCGGTGGGAAAGCCAGGGAAATGTCCCGGAGATATACTGAGAAATCTTTGTAACAGCATTTTCCTGCGATCACAGCTGTTCACAGCTACGAGGCTGGGACCACTTCCATTCGCTTCGTCTTGATCTGTAGATGTTATTTCATGTCGCATTTGTTCATTTTGATGGAGAAAAAGTTGTACATTTAGTGAATTCAGAGTGTCTAAGATGCAAAAGTAGGCATGTTTGAGTACTCATGTCCAGTGGCTCACTGCGTTAATGCTCGCCCCTGGATGCGGTTGGTCGCGTGTTCGAATCCATGCTGTGGCATACTTTTTTTCATTTTCACCCTTTTTTCTATGGATCTCCAAAAAGTGATCTTTTACATTTTCTGAGTCTGGAGGAATTCAAGGGGAGTTTTCAGGGGAGTGCGTTCTCTCTGCCATCTCCTCCCTGTGTGTGTGCTGCTGCATGCAGCAGCTGCGTGTGTGTGTAAACTGCCCCTCCCCCTCGCAAGCAGGCGGGGGAGAGAGAGATGTTTCGTCTCGATTTACACATGCTATGACTCCGGGGGTACCTCCATTCGCTTCGTCTTGATCTGTTGATGTTATTTCATGTCTCGTTTGTCCATTGTGACGGTGGGAAAGACAGGGAAATGTCCCGGAGATATACTGAGAAATCTTTGTAACAGCATTTTCCTGCGATCACAGCTGTTCACAGCTACGAGGCTGGGACCGCTTCCATTCGCTTCGTCTTGATCTGTAAATGTTATTTAATGTCTCATTTGTTCATTTTGATGGAGAAAATGTTGTACATTTAGTGAATTCAGAGTTTCTAAGATGCAAAAGTAGGCATGTTTGAGTACTCAGGTCCAGTGGCTCACTGCGTTAATGCTCGCCCCTGGATGCGGTTGGTCGCGTGTTCGAATCCATGCTGTGGTGTACTTTTTTTCATTTTCACCCTTTTTCTATGGATCTCCAAAAAGTAAACTTTGACTTTTTCTGAGTCTGGAGGAATTCAAGGGGAGTTTTCAAGGGACTCTACCCGCCTTATGAGGCACTATTTTCGAATACTTTTTTCCATTTTCACCCTTTTTCTATGGATCTCCAAAAAGTGAACTTTTACATTTTCTGAGTCTGGAGGAATTCAAGGGGAGTTTTCAGGGGAGTGCATTCTCTCTGCCATCTCCTCCCTGTGTGTGCGTTGCTGCATGCAGCAGCTGCGTGTGTGTGTGTAAACTGCCCCTCCCCTTCGCAAGCAGGCGGGGGAGAGAGAGATGTTTCGTCTCGATTTACACATGCTATGACTCCGGGGGTAACTCCATTCGCTTCGTCTTGATCTGTTGATGTTATTTCATGTCTCGTTTGTCCATTGTGACGGTGGGAAAGCCAGGGAAATGTCCCGGAGATATACTGATAAATCTTTGTAACAGTATTTTCCTGCGATCACCGCTGTTCGCAGCTACGAGGCTGGGACCGCTTCAATTCGCTTCGTCTTGATCTGTAGATGTTATTTAATGTCTCATTTGTTCATTTTGATGGAGAAAAAGTTGTACATTTAGTGAATTCAGAGTTTCTAAGATGCACAAGTAGGCATGTTTGAGTACTCAGGTCCAGTGGCTCACTGCGTTAACGCTCGCCCCTGGATGCGGTTGGTCGCGTGTTCGAATCCATGCTGTGGTGTACTTTTTTTCATTTTCACCCTTTTTATATGGATCTCCAAAAAGTCAACTTTGACTTTTTCTGAGTCTGGAGGAATTCAAGGGGAGTTTTCAAGGGACTCTACCCGCCTTATGAGGCACTATTTTCGAATACTTTTTTCCATTTTCACCCTTTTCTATGGATCTCCAAAAAGTGAACTTTTACATTTTCTGAGTCTGGAGGAATTCAAGGGGAGTTTTCAGGGGAGTGCGTTCTCTCTGCCATCTCCTCCCTGTGTGTGCGTGGCTGCATGCAGCAGCTGTGTGTGTGTGTAAACTGCCCCTCCCCCTCGCAAGCAGGCGGGGGAGAGAGAGATGTTTCGTCTCGATTTACACATGCTATGACTCCGGGGGTACTTCCATTCGCTTCGTCTTGATCTGTTGATGTTATTTCATGTCTTGTTTGTCCATTGTGACGGTGGGAAAGCCAGGGAAATGTCCCGGAGATATACTGAGAAATCTTTGTAACAGCATTTTCCTGCGATCACAGCTGTTCGCAGCTACGAGGCTGGGACCGCTTCCATTCGCTTCGTCTTGATCTGTAGATG
Organism: Notothenia rossii; assembly: GCF_949606895.1. Taxonomy (NCBI): domain Eukaryota; kingdom Metazoa; phylum Chordata; class Actinopteri; order Perciformes; family Nototheniidae; genus Notothenia; species Notothenia rossii. The sequence continues at coordinate 1,335,709 of NW_027639542.1, read as the reverse complement.
TTATTTAATGTCTCAGTTGTTCATTTTGATGGAGAAAAAGTTGTACATTTAGTGAATTCAGAGTTTCCAAGATGCAAAAGTAGGCATGTTTGAGTACTCAGGTCCAGTGGCTCACTGCGTTAATGCTCGCCCCTGGATGCGGTTGGTCGCGTGTTCGAATCCATGCTGTGGCATACTTTTTTTCATTTTCATCCTTTTTCTATGGATCTCCAAAAAGTGATCTTTTACATTTTCTGAGTCTGGAGGAATTCAAGGGGAGTTTTCAGGGGAGTGCGTTCTCTCTGCCATCTCCTCCCTATGTGTGTGTTGCTGCATGCAGCAGCTGCGTGTGTGTGTGTAAACTGCCCCTCCCCCTCGCAAGCAGGCGGGGGAGAGAGAGATGTTTCGTCTCGATTTACACATGCTATGACTCCGGGGGTACCTCCATTCGCTTCGTCTTGATCTGTAGATGTTATGTAATGTCTCATTTGTTCATTTTGATGGAGAAAATGTTGTACATTTAGTGAATTCAGAGTTTCTAAGATGCAAAAGTAGGCATGTTTGAGTACTCAGGTCCAATGGCTCACTGCGTTAATGCTCGCCCCTGGATGCGGTTGGTCGCGTGTTCGAATCCATGCTGTGGCATACTTTTTTTCATTTTCACCCTTTTTTCTATGGATCTCCAGAAAGTCAACTTTGACTTTTTCTGAGTCTGGAGGAATTCAAGGGGAGTTTTCAAGGGACTCTACCCGCCTTATGAGGCACTATTTTCGAATACTTTTTTCCATTTTCACCCTTTTCTATGGATCTCCAAAAAGTGAACTTTTACATTTTCTGAGTCTGGAGGAATTCAAGGGGAGTTTTCAGGGGAGTGCGTTCTCTCTGCCATCTCCTCCCTGTGTGTGCGTGGCTGCATGCAGCAGCTGTGTGTGTGTGTAAACTGCCCCTCCCCCTCGCAAGCAGGCGGGGGAGAGAGAGATGTTTCGTCTCGATTTACACATGCTATGACTCCGGGGGTACTTCCATTCGCTTTGTCTTGATCTGTTGATGTTATTTCATGTCTTGTTTGTCCATTGTGACGGTGGGAAAGCCAGGGAAATGTCCCGGAGATATACTGAGAAATCTTTGTAACAGCATTTTCCTGCGATCACAGCTGTTCTCAGCTACGAGGCTGGGACCGCTTCCATTCGCTTCGTCTTGATCTGTAGATGTTATTTAATGTCTCAGTTGTTCATTTTGATGGAGAAAAAGTTGTACATTTAGTGAATTCAGAGTTTCCAAGATGCAAAAGTAGGCATGTTTGAGTACTCAGGTCCAGTGGCTCACTGCGTTAACACTCGCCCCTGGATGCGGTTGGTCGCGTGTTCGAATCCATGCTGTGGTGTACTTTTTTTCATTTTCACCCTTTTTCTATGGATCTCCAAAAAGTGATCTTTTACATTTTCTGAGTCTGGAGGAATTCAAGGGGAGTTTTCAGGGGAGTGCGTTCTCTCTGCCATCTCCTCCCTATGTGTGTGTTTCTGCATGCAGCAGCTGCGTGTGTGTGTAAACTGCCCCTCCCCCTCGCAAGCAGGCGGGGGAGAGAGAGATGTTTCGTCTCGATTTACACATGCTATGACTCCGGGGGTACCTCCATTCGCTTCGTCTTGATCTGTTGATGTTATTTCATGTCTCGTTTGTCCATTGTGACGGTGGGAAAGCCAGGGAAATGTCCCGGAGATATACTGAGAAATCTTTGTAACAGCATTTTCGTGCGATCACAGCTGTTCACAGCTACGAGGCTGGGACCGCTTCCATTCGCTTCGTCTTGATCTGTAGATGTTATTTAATGTCTCATTTGTTCATTTTGATGGCTAAAATGTTGTACATTTAGTGAATTCAGAGTTTCTAAGATGCAAAAGTAGGCATGTTTGAGTACTCAGGTCCAGTGGCTCACTGCGTTAATGCTCGCCCCTGGATGCGGTTGGTTGCGTGTTCGAATCCATGCTGTGGCATACTTTTTTTCAATTTCACCCTTTTTCTATGGATCTCCAAAAAGTCAACTTTGACTTTTTCTGAGTCTGGAGGAATTCAAGGGGAGTTTTCAAAGGACTCTACCCGCCTTATGAGGCACTATTTTCGAATACTTCTTTCCATTTTCACCCTTTTTCTATGGATCTCCAAAAAGTGAACTTTTACATTTTCTGAGTCTGGAGGAATTCAAGGGGAGTTTTCAGGGGAGTGCATTCTCTCTGCCATCTCCTCCCTGTGTGTGCGTTGCTGCATGCAGCAGCTGCGTGTGTGTGTGTAAACTGCCCCTCCCCTTCGCAAGCAGGCGGGGGAGAGAGAGATGTTTCGTCTCGATTTACACATGCTATGACTCCGGGGGTACTTCCATTCGCTTCGTCTTGATCTGTTGATGTTATTTCATGTCTCGTTTGTCCATTGTGACGGTGGGAAAGCCAGGGAAATGTCCCGGAGATATACTGAGAAATCTTTGTAACAGTATTTTCCTGCGATCACAGCTGTTCACAGCTACGAGGCTGGGACCGCTTCCATTCGCTTCGTCTTGATCTGTAGATGTTATTTAATGTCTCATTTGTTCATTTTGATGGAGAAAAAGTTGTACATTTAGTGAATTCAGAGTTTCGAAGATGCACAAGTAGGCATGTTTGAGTACTCAGGTCCAGTGGCTCACTGCGTTAACACTCGCCCCTGGATGCGGTTGGTCGTGTGTTCGAATCCATGCTGTGGTGTACTTTTTTTCATTTTCACCCTTTTTCTATGGATCTCCAAAAAGTGAACTTTTACATTTTCTGAGTCTGGAGGAATTCAAGGGGAGTTTTCAGGGGAGTGCATTCTCTCTGCCATCTCCTCCCTGTGTGTGCGTGGCTGCATGCAGCAGCTGTGTGTGTGTGTAAACTGCCCCTCCCCCTCGCAAGCAGGCGGGGGAGAGAGAGATGTTTCGTCTCGATTTACACATGCTATGACTCCGGGGGTACTTCCATTCGCTTCGTCTTGATCTGTTGATGTTATTTCATGTCTTGTTTGTCCATTGTGACGGTGGGAAAGCCAGGGAAATGTCCCGGAGATATACTGAGAAATCTTTGTAACAGCATTTTCCTGCGATCACAGCTGTTCGCAGCTACGAGGCTGGGACCGCTTCCATTCGCTTCGTCTTGATCTGTAGATGTTATTTAATGTCTCAGTCGTTCATTTTGATGGAGGAAAAGTTGTACATTTAGTGAATTCAGAGTTTCTAAGATGCAAAAGTAGGCATGTTTGAGTACTCAGGTCCAGTGGCTCACTGCCTTAATGCTCGCCCCTGGATGCGGTTGGTCGCGTGTTCGAATCCATGCTGTGGCATACTTTTTTTCATTTTCACCCTTTTTCTATGGATCTCCAAAAAGTGATCTTTTACATTTTCTGAGTCTGGAGGAATTCAAGGGGAGTTTTCAGGGGAGTGCGTTCTCTCTGCCATCTCCTCCCTATGTGTGTGCTGCTGCATGCAGCAGCTGCGTGTGTGTGTAAACTGCCCCTCCCCCTCGCAAGCAGGCGGGGGAGAGAGAGATGTTTCGTCTCGATTTACACATGCTATGACTCCGGGGGTACCTCCATTCGCTTCGTCTTGATCTGTTGATGTTATTTCATGTCTCGTTTGTCCATTGTGACGGTGGGAAAGCCAGGGAAATGTCCCGGAGATGTACTGAGAAATCTTTGTAACAGCATTTTCCTGCGATCACAGCTGTTCACAGCTACGAGGCTGGGACCGCTTCCATTCGCTTCGTCTTGATCTGTAGATGTTATTTAATGTCTCATTTGTTCATTTTGATGGAGAAAAAGTTGTACATTTAGTGAATTCAGAGTTTCTAAGATGCACAAGTAGGCATGTTTGAGTACTCAGGTCCAGTGGCTCACTGCGTTAACGCTCGCCCCTGGATGCGGTTGGTCGCGTGTTCGAATCCATGCTGTGGTGTACTTTTTTTCATTTTCACCCTTTTTATATGGATCTCCAAAAAGTCAACTTTGACTTTTTCTGAGTCTGGAGGAATTCAAGGGGAGTTTTCAAGGGACTCTACCCGCCTTATGAGGCACTATGTTCGAATACTTTTTTCAATTTTCACCCTTTTCTATGGATCTCCAAAAAGTGAACTTTTACATTTTCTGAGTCTGGAGGAATTCAAGGGGAGTTTTCAGGGGAGTGCGTTCTCTCTGCCATCTCCTCCCTGTGTGTGCGTGGCTGCATGCAGCAGCTGTGTGTGTGTGTAAACTGCCCCTCCCCCTCGCAAGCAGGCGGGGGAGAGAGAGATGTTTCGTCTCGATTTACACATGCTATGACTCCGGGGGTACTTCCATTCGCTTCGTCTTGATCTGTTGATGTTATTTCATGTCTCGTTTGTCCATTGTGACGGTGGGAAAGCCAGGGAAATGTCCCGGAGATATACTGAGAAATCTTTGTAACAGCATTTTCCTGCGATCACAGCTGTTCGCAGCTACGAGGCTGGGACCGCTTCCATTCGCTTCGTCTTGATCTGTAGATGTTATTTAATGTCTCATTTGTTCATTTTGATGGAGAAAAAGTTGTACATTTATTAAATTCAGAGTGTCTAAGATGCACAAGTAGGCATGTTTGAGTACTCAGGTCCAGTGGCTCACTGCGTTAACGCTCGCCCCTGGATGCGGTTGGTCACGTGTTCGAATCCATGCTGTGGCATACTTTTTTCCATTTTCACCCTTTTTTCTATGGATCTCCAAAAAGTCAACTTTGACTTTTTCTGAGTCTGGAGGAATTCAAGGGGAGTTTTCAGGGGAGTGCATTCTCTCTGCCATCTCCTCCCTGTGTGTGCGTTGCTGCATGCAGCAGCTGCGTGTGTGTGTGTAAACTGCCCCTCCCCTTCGCAAGCAGGCGGGGGAGAGAGAGATGTTTCGTAGCGATTTACACATGCTATGACTCCGGGGGTACTTCCATTCGCTTCGTCTTGATCTGTTGATGTTATTTCATGTCTCGTTTGTCCATTGTGACGGTGGGAAAGCCAGGGAAATGTCCCGGAGATATACTGAGAAATCTTTGTAACAGCATTTTCCTGCGATCACAGCTGTTCACAGCTACGAGACTGGGACCGCTTCCATTCGCTTCGTCTTGATCTGTAGATGTTATTTCATGTCTCATTTGTTCATTTTGATGGAGAAAAAGTTGTACATTTAGTGAATTCAGAGTGTCTAAGATGCAAAAGTAGGCATGTTTGAGTACTCATGTCCAGTGGCTCACTGCGTTAACGCTCGCCCCTGGATGCCGTTGGTCGCGTGTTCGAATCCATGCTGTAGCATACTTTTTTTCATTTTCACCCTTTTTCTATGGATCTCCAAAAAGTCAACTTTGACTTTTTCTGAGTCTGGAGGAATTCAAGGGGAGTTTTCAAGGGACTCTACCCGCCTTATGAGGCACTATTTTCGAATACTTTTTTCCATTTTCACCCTTTTTCTATGGATCTCCAAAAATTGAACTTTTACATTTTCTGAGTCTGGAGGAATTCAAGGGGAGTTTTCAGGGGAGTGCATTCTCTCTGCCATCTCCTCCCTCTGTGTGCGTTGCTGCATGCAGCAGCTGCGTGTGTGTGTGTAAACTGCCCCTCCCCTTCGCAAGCAGGCGGGGGAGAGAGAGATGTTTCGTCTCGATTTACACATGCTATGACTCCGGGGGTACTTCCATTCGCTTCGTCTTGATCTGTTGATGTTATTTCATGTCTCGTTTGTCCATTGTGTCGGTGGGAAAGCCAGGGAAATGTCCCGGAGATATACTGAGAAATCTTTGTAACAGCATTTTCCTGCGATCACAGCTGTTCACAGCTACGAGGCTGGGACCGCTTCCATTCGCTTCGTCTTGATCTGTAGATGTTATTTAATGTCTCATTTGTTCATTTTGATGGAGAAAAAGTTGTACATTTAGTGAATTCAGAGTTTCTAAGATGCAAAAGTAGGCATGTTTGAGTACTCAGGTCCAGTGGCTCACTGCGTTAATGCTCGCCCCTGGACGCGGTTGGTCGCGTGTTCGAATCCATACTGTGGCATACTTTTTTTCATTTTCACCCTTTTTCTATGGATCTCCAAAAAGTCAACTTTGACTTTTTCTGAGTCTGGAGGAATTCAAGGGGAGTTTTCAAGGGACTCTACCCACCTTATGAGGCACTATTTTTGAATACTTTTTTCCATTTTCACCCTTTTTCTATGGATCTCCAAAAAGTGAACTTTTACATTTTCTGAGTCTGGAGGAATTCAAGGGGAGTTTTCAGGGGAGTGCATTCTCTCTGCCATCTCCTCCCTCTGTGTGCGTTGCTGCATGCAGCAGCTGCGTGTGTGTGTGTAAACTGCCCCTCCCCTTCGCAAGCAGGCGGGGGAGAGAGAGATGTTTCGTCTCGATTTACACATGCTATGACTCCGGGGGTACTTCCATTCGCTTCGTCTTGATCTGTTGATGTTATTTCATGTCTCGTTTGTCCATTGTGTCGGTGGGAAAGCCAGGGAAATGTCCCGGAGATATACTGAGAAATCTTTGTAACAGCATTTTCCTGCGATCACAGCTGTTCACAGCTACGAGGCGGGGACCGCTTCCATTCGCTTCGTCTTGATCTGTAGATGTTATTTCATGTCTCATTTGTTCATTTTGATGGAGAAAAAGTTGTACATTTAGTGAATTCAGAGTTTCTAAGATGCAAAAGTAGGCATGTTTGAGTACTCAGGTCCAGTGGCTCACTGCGTTAATGCTCGCCCCTGGATGCGGTTGGTCGCATGTTCGAATCCATGCTGTAGCATACTTTTTTTCATTTTCACCCTTTTTCTATGGATCTCCAAAAAGTCAACTTTGACTTTTTCTGAGTCTGGAGGAATTCAAGGGGAGTTTTCAAGGGACTCTACCCGCCTTATGAGGCACTATTTTCGAATACTTTTTTCCATTTTCACCCTTTTTCTATGGATCTCCAAAAAGTGATCTTTCACATTTTCTGAGTCTGGAGGAATTCAAGGGGAGATTTCAGGGGAGTGCGTTCTCTCTGCCATCTCCTCCCTGTGTGTGTGTTGCTGCATGCAGCAGCTGCGTGTGTGTGTAAACTGCCCCTCCCCCTCGCAAGCAGGCGGGGGAGAGAGATATGTTTCGTCTCGATTTACACATGCTATGACTCCGGGGGTACCTCCATTCGCTTCGTCTTGATCTGTTGATGTTATTTCATGTCTCGTTTGTCCATTGTGTCGGTGGGAAAGCCAGGGAAATGTCCCGGAGATATACTGAGAAATCTTTGTAACAGTATTTTCCTGCGATCACAGCTGTTCACAGCTACGAGGCTGGGACCGCTTCCATTCGCTTCGTCTTGATCTGTAGATGTTATTTAATGTCTCATTTGTTCATTTTGATGGAGAAAAAGTTGTACATTTAGTGAATTCAGAGTTTCTAAGATGCAAAAGTAGGCATGTTTGAGTACTCAGGTCCAGTGGCTCACTGCGTTAATGCTCGCCCCTGGACGCGGTTGGTCGCGTGTTCGAATCCATACTGTGGCATACTTTTTTTCATTTTCACCCTTTTTCTATGGATCTCCAAAAAGTCAACTTTGACTTTTTCTGAGTCTGGAGGAATTCAAGGGGAGTTTTCAAGGGACTCTACCCGCCTTATGAGGCTCTATTTTCGAATACTTTTTGCCATTTTCACCCTTTTACTATGGATCTCCAAAAAGTGAACTTTTACATTTTCTGAGTCTGGAGGAATTCAAGGGGAGTTTTCAGGGGAGTGCGTTCTCTCTGCCATCTCCTCCCTGTGTGTGTGTTGCTGCATGCAGCAGCTGCGTGTGTGTGTAAACTGCCCCTCCCTCTCGCAAGCAGGCGTTGGAGAGAGAGATGTTTCGTCTCGATTTACACATGCTATGACTCCGGGGGTACCTCCATTCGCTTCGTCTTGATCTGTTGATGTTATTTCATGTCTCGTTTGTCCATTGTGTCGGTGGGAAAGCCAGGGAAATGTCCCGGAGATATACTGAGAAATCTTTGTAACAGCATTTTCCTGCGATCACAGCTGTTCACAGCTACGAGGCTGGGACCGCTTCCATTCGCTTCGTGTTGATCTGTAGATGTTATTTCATGTCTCATTTGTTCATTTTGATGGAGAAAAAGTTGTACATTTAGTGAATTCAGAGTTTCTAAGATGCAAAAGTAGGCATGTTTGAGTACTCAGGTCCAGTGGCTCACTGCGTTAATGCTCGCCCCTGGATGCGGTTGGTCGTGTGTTCGAATCCATACTGTGGCATACTTTTTTTCATTTTCACCCTTTTTCTATGGATCTCCAAAAAGTCAACTTTGACTTTTTCTGAGTCTGGAGGAATTCAAGGGGAGTTTTCAAGGGACTCTACCCGCCTTATGAGGCACTATTTTCGAATACTTTTTGCCATTTTCACCCTTTTTCTATGGATCTCCAAAAAGTGAACTTTTACATTTTCTGAGTCTGGAGGAATTCAAGGGGAGTTTTCAGGGGAGTGCATTCTCTCTGCCATCTCCTCCCTCTGTGTGCGTTGCTGCATGCAGCAGCTGCGTGTGTGTGTGTAAACTGCCCCTCCCCTTCGCAAGCAGGCGGGGGAGAGAGAGATGTTTCGTCTCGATTTACACATGCTATGACTCCGGGGATACTTCCATTCGCTTCGTCTTGATCTGTTGATGTTATTTCATGTCTCGTTTGTCCATTGTGACGGTGGCAAAGCCAGGGAAATGTCCCGGAGATATACTGAGAAATCTTTGTAACAGCATTTTCCTGCGATCACAGCTGTTCACAGCTACGAGGCTGGGACCGCTTCCATTCGCTTCGTCTTGATCTGTAGATGTTATTTCATGTCTCATTTGTTCATTTTGATGGAGAAAAAGTTGTACATTTAGTGAATTCAGAGTGTCTAAGATGCAAAAGTAGGCATGTTTGAGTACTCAGGTCCAGTGGCTCACTGCGTTAATGCTCGCCCCTGGACGCGGTTGGTCGCGTGTTCGAATCCATACTGTGGCATACTTTTTTTCATTTTCACCCTTTTTCTATGGATCTCCAAAAAGTGAACTTTTACATTTTCTGAGTCTGGAGGAATTCAAGGGGAGTTTTCAGGGGAGTGCATTCTCTCTGCCATCTCCTCCCTCTGTGTGCGTTGCTGCAAGCAGCAGCTGCGTGTGTGTGTGTGTGTAAACTGCCCCTCCCCTTCGCAAGCAGGCGGGGGAGAGAGAGATGTTTCGTCTCGATTTACACATGCTATGACTCCGGGGGTACTTCCATTCGCTTCGTCTTGATCTGTTGATGTTATTTCATGTCTCGTTTGTCCATTGTGACGGTGGCAAAGCCAGGGAAATGTCCCGGAGATATACTGAGAAATCTTTGTAACAGCATTTTCCTGCGATCACAGCTGTTCACAGCTACGAGGCTGGGACCGCTTCCATTCGCTTCGTCTTGATCTGTAGATGTTATTTCATGTCTCATTTGTTCATTTTGATGGAGAAAAAGTTGTACATTTAGTGAATTCAGAGTGTCTAAGATGCAAAAGTAGGCATGTTTGAGTACTCATGTCCAGTGGCTCACTGCGTTAACGCTCGCCCCTGGATGCCGTTGGTCGCGTGTTCGAATCCATGCTGTAGCATACTTTTTTTCATTTTCACCCTTTTTCTATGGATCTCCAAAAAGTCAACTTTGACTTTTTCTGAGTCTGGAGGAATTCAAGGGGAGTTTTCAAGGGACTCTACCCGCCTTATGAGGCACTATTTTCGAATACTTTTTTCCATTTTCACCCTTTTTCTATGGATCTCCAAAAAGTGAACTTTTACATTTTCTGAGTCTGGAGGAATTCAAGGGGAGATTTCAGGGGAGTGCGTTCTCTCTGCCATCTCCTCCCTGTGTGTGTGTTGCTGCATGCAGCAGCTGCGTGTGTGTGTAAACTGCCCCTCCCCCTCGCAAGCAGGCGGGGGAGAGAGATATGTTTCGTCTCGATTTACACATGCTATGACTCCGGGGGTACCTCCATTTGCTTCGTCTTGATCTGTTGATGTTATTTCATGTCTCGTTTGTCCATTGTGTCGGTGGGAAAGCCAGGGAAATGTCCCGGAGATATATTGAGAAATCTTTGTAACAGCATTTTCCTGCGATCACAGCTGTTCACAGCTACGAGGCTGGGACCGCTTCCATTCGCTTCGTGTTGATCTGTAGATGTTATTTCATGTCTCATTTGTTCATTTTGATGGAGAAAAAGTTGTACATTTAGTGAATTCAGAGTTTCTAAGATGCAAAAGTAGGCATGTTTGAGTACTCAGGTCCAGTGGCTCACTGCGTTAATGCTCGCCCCTGGATGCGGTTGGTCGCGTGTTCGAATCCATACTGTGGCATACTTTTTTTCATTTTCACCCTTTTTCTATGGATCTCCAAAAAGTGAACTTTTACATTTTCTGAGTCTGGAGGAATTCAAGGGGAGTTTTCAGGGGAGTGCGTTCTCTCTGCCATCTCCTCCCTGTGTGTGCGTTGCTGCATGCAGCAGCTGCGTGTGTGTGTAAACTGCCCCTCCCCTTCGCAAGCAGGCGGGGGAGAGAGAGATGTTTCGTCTCGATTTACACATGCTATGACTCCGGGGGTACCTCCATTCGCTTCGTCTTGATCTGTTGATGTTATTTCATGTCTCGTTTGTCCATTGTGACGGTTCGAAAGCCAGGGAAATGTCCCGGAGATATACTGAGAAATCTTTGTAACAGCATTTTCCTGCGATCACAGCTGTTCACAGCTACGAGGCTGGCACCGCTTCCATTCGCTTCGTCTTGATCTGTAGATGTTATTTAATGTCTCATTTGTTCATTTTGATGGAGAAAAAGTTGTACATTTAGTGAATTCAGAGTTTCTAAGATGCAAAAGTAGGCATGTTTGAGTACTCAGGTCCAGTGGCTCACTGCGTTAATGGTCGCCCCTGGATGCGGTTGGTCGCGTGTTCGAATCCATGCTGTGGCATACTTTTTTTCATTTTCACCCTTTTTCTATGGATCTCCAAAAAGTCAACTTTGACTTTTTCTGAGTCTGGAGGAATTCAAGGGGAGTTTTCAAGGGACTCTACCCGCCTTATGAGGCACTATTTTCGAATACTTTTTTCCATTTTCACCCTTTTTCTATGGATCTCCAAAAAGTGAACTTTTACATTTTCTGAGTCTGGAGGAATTCAAAGGGGAGTTTTCAGGGGAGTGCATTCTCTCTGCCATCTCCTCCCTCTGTGTGCGTTGCTGCATGCAGCAGCTGCGTGTGTGTGTGTAAACTGCCCCTCCCCTTTGCAAGCAGGCGGGGGAGAGAGAGATGTTTCGTCTCGATTTACACATGCTATGACTCCGGGGGTACCTCCATTCGCTTCGTCTTGATCTGTTGATGTTATTTCATGTCTCGTTTGTCCATTGTGACGGTTCGAAAGCCAGGGAAATGTCCCGGAGATATACTGAGAAATCTTTGTAACAGCATTTTCCTGCGATCACAGCTGTTCACAGCTACGAGGCTGGGACCGCTTCCATTCGCTTCGTCTTGATCTGTAGATGTTATTTAATGTCTCATTTGTTCATTTTGATGGAGAAAAAGTTGTACATTTAGTGAATTCAGAGTTTCTAAGATGCAAAAGTAGGCATGTTTGAGTACTCAGGTCCAGTGGCTCACTGCGTTAATGCTCGCCCCTGGATGCGGTTGGTCGCGTGTTCGAATCCATGCTGTGGCATACTTTTTTTCATTTTCACCCTTTTTCTATGGATCTCCAAAAAGTCAACTTTGACTTTTTCTGAGTCTGGAGGAATTCAAGGGGAGTTTTCAAGGGACTCTACCCGCCTTATGAGGCACTATTTTCGAATACTTTTTTCCATTTTCACCCTTTTTCTATGGATCTCCAAAAAGTGAACTTTTACATTTTCTGAGTCTGGAGGAATTCAAGGGGAGTTTTCAGGGGAGTGCGTTCTCTCTGCCATCTCCTCCCTGTGTGTGCGTTGCTGCATGCAGCAGCTGCGTGTGTGTGTAAACTGCCCCTCCCCTTCGCAAGCAGGCGGGGGAGAGAGAGATGTTTCGTCTCGATTTACACATGCTATGACTCCGGGGGTACCTCCATTCGCTTCGTCTTGATCTGTTGATGTTATTTCATGTCTCGTTTGTCCATTGTGACGGTGGGAAAGCCAGGGAAATGTCCCGGAGATATACTGAGAAATCTTTGTAACAGCATTTTCCTGCGATCACAGCTGTTCACAGCTACGAGGCTGGGACCGCTTCCATTAGCTTCGTCTTGATCTGTAGATGTTATTTAATGTCTCATTTGTTCATTTTGATGGAGAAAAAGTTGTACATTTAGTGAATTCAGAGTTTCTAAAATGCAAAAGTAGGCATGTTGAGTACTCAGGTCCAGTGGCTCACTGCGTTAATGCTCGCCCCTGGATGCGGTTGGTCGCGTGTTCGAATCCATGCTGTGGCATACTTTTTTTCATTTTCACCCTTTTTCTATGGATCTCCAAAAAGTCAACTTTGACTTTTTCTGAGTCTGGAGGAATTCAAGGGGAGTTTTCAAGGGACTCTACCCGCCTTATGAGGCACTATTTTCGAATACTTTTTTCCATTTTCACCCTTTTTCTATGGATCTCCAAAAAGTGAACTTTTACATTTTCTGAGTCTGGAAGAATTCAAGGGGAGTTTTCAGGGGAGTGCATTCTCTCTGCCATCTCCTCCCTCTGTGTGCGTTGCTGCATGCAGCAGCTGCGTGTGTGTGTGTAAACTGCCCCTCACCTTCGCAAGCAGGCGGGGGAGAGAGAGATGTTTCGTCTCGATTTACACATGCTATGACTCCGGGGGTACCTCCATTCGCTTCGTCTTGATCTGTTGATGTTATTTCATGTCTCGTTTGTCCATTGTGACGGTGAGAAAGCCAGGGAAATGTCCCGGAGATATACTGAGAAATCTTTGTAACAGCATTTTCCTGCGATCACAGCTGTTCACAGCTACGAGGCTGGGACCGCTTCCATTCGCTTCGTCTTGATCTGTAGATGTTATTTAATGTCTCATTTGTTCATTTTGATGGAGAAAAAGTTGTACATTTAGTGAATTCAGAGTTTCTAAAATGCACAAGTAGGCATGTTTGAGTACTCAGGTCCAGTGGCTCACTGCGTTAACGCTCGCCCCTGGATGCGGTTGGTCACGTGTTCGAGTCCATGCTGTGGCATACTTTTTTTCATTTTCACCCTTTTTCTATGGATCTCCAAAAAGTCAACTTTGACTTTTCTTAGTCTGGAGGAATTCAAGGGGAGTTTTCAAGGGACTCTACCCGCCTTATGAGGCACTATTTTCGAATACTTTTTTCCATTTTCACCCTTTTTCTATGGATCTCCAAAAAGTGAACTTTTACATTTTCTGAGTCTGGAGGAATTCAAGGGGAGTTTTCAGGGGAGTGCGTTCTCTCTGCCATCTCCTCCCTGTGTGTGCGTTGCTGCATGCAGCAGCTGCGTGTGTGTGTAAACTGCCCCTCCCCTTCGCAAGCAGGCGGGGGAGAGAGAGATGTTTCGTCTCGATTTACACATGCTATGACTCCGGGGGTACCTCCATTCGCTTCGTCTTGATCTGTTGATGTTATTTCATGTCTCGTTTGTCCATTGTGACGGTGAGAAAGCCAGGGAAATGTCCCGGAGATATACTGAGAAATCTTTGTAACAGCATTTTCCTGCGATCACAGCTGTTCACAGCTACGAGGCTGGGACCGCTTCCATTCGCTTCGTCTTGATCTGTAGATGTTATTTAATGTCTCATTTGTTCATTTTGATGGAGAAAAAGTTGTACATTTAGTGAATTCAGAGTTTCTAAGATGCACAAGTAGCCATGTTTGAGTACTCAGGTCCAGTGGCTCACTGCGTTAACGCTCGCCCCTGGATGCGGTTGGTCGCGTGTTCGAATCCATGCTGTGGTGTACTTTTTTTCATTTTCACCCTTTTTCTATGGATCTCCAAAAAGTCAACTTTGACTTTTTCTGAGTCTGGAGGAATTCAAGGGGAGTTTTCAAGGGACTCTACCCGCCTTATGAGGCACTATTTTCGAATACTTTTTTCCATTTTCACCCTTTTTCTATGGATCTCCAAAAAGTGAACTTTTACATTTTCTGAGTCTGGAGGAATTCAAGGGGAGTTTTCAGGGGAGTGCGTTCTCTCTGCCATCTCCTCCCTGTGTGTGCGTTGCTGCATGCATCAGCTGTGTGTGTGTGTAAACTGCCCCTCCCCCTCGCAAGCAGGCGGGGGAGAGAGAGATGTTTCGTCTCGATTTACACATGCTATGACTCCGGGGGTACTTCCATTCGCTTCGTCTTGATCTGTTGATGTTATTTCATGTCTTGTTTGTCCATTGTGACGGTGGGAAAGCCAGGGAAATGTCCCGGAGATATACTGAGAAATCTTTGTAACAGCATTTTCCTGCGATCACAGCTGTTCGCAGCTACGAGGCTGGGACCGCTTCCATTCGCTTCGTCTTGATCTGTAGATGTTATTTAATGTCTCAGTTGTTCATGTTGATGGAGAAAAAGTTGTACATTTAGTGAATTCAGAGTTTCTAAGATGCAAAAGTAGGCATGTTTGAGTACTCAGGTCCAGTGGCTCACTGCGTTAATGCTTGCCCCTGGATGCGGTTGGTCGCGTGTTCGAATCCGTGCTGTGGCATACTTTTTTTCATTTTCACCCTTTTTCTATGGATCTCCAAAAAGTCAACTTTGACTTTTCTTAGTCTGGAGGAATTCAAGGGGAGTTTTCAAGGGACTCTATCCGCCTTATGAGGCACTATTTTCGAATACTTTTTTCCATTTTCACCCTTTTTCTATGGATCTCCAAAAAGTGAACTTTTACATTTTCTGAGTCTGGAGGAATTCAAGGGGAGTTTTCAGGGGAGTGTGTTCTCTCTGCCATCTCCTCCCTGTGTGTGCGTTGCTGCATGCAGCAGCTGCGTGTGTGTGTAAACTGCCCCTCCCCTTCGCAAGCAGGCGGGGGAGAGAGAGATGTTTCGTCTCGATTTACACATGCTATGACTCCGGGGGTACTTCCATTCGCTTCGTCTTGATCTGTTGATGTTATTTCATGTCTCGTTTGTCCATTGTGACGGTGGGAAAGCCAGGGAAATGTCCCGGAGATATACTGAGAAATCTTTGTAACAGCATTTTCCTGCGATCACAGCTGTTCACAGCTACGAGGCTGGGACCGCTTCCATTCGCTTCGTCTTGATCCGTAGATGTTATTTCATGTCTCATTTGTTCATTTTGATGGAGAAAAAGTTGTACATTTAGTGAATTCAGAGTTTCTAAGATGCACAAGTAGGCATGTTTGAGTACTCAGGTCCAGTGGCTCACTGCGTTAACGCTCGCCCCTGGATGCGGTTGGTCGCATGTTCGAGTCCATGCTGTGGCATACTTTTTTTCATTTTCACCCTTTTTCTATGGATCTCCAAAAAGTCAACTTTGACTTTTTCTGAGTCTGGAGGAATTCAAGGGGAGTTTTCAAGGGACTCTACCCGCCTTATGAGGCACTATTTTCGAATACTTTTTTCTGAACTTTTACATTTTCTGAGTCTGGAGGAATTCAAGGGGAGTTTTCAGGGGAGTGCATTCTCTCTGCCATCTCCTCCCTCTGTGTGCGTTGCTGCATGCAGCAGCTGCGTGTGTGTGTGTAAACTGCCCCTCCCCTTCGCAAGCAGGCGGGGGAGAGAGAGATGTTTCGTCTCGATTTACACATGCTATGACTCCGGGGGTACTTCCATTCGCTTCGTCTTGATCTGTTGATGTTATTTCATGTCTCATTTGTCCATTGTGACGGTGGCAAAGCCAGGGAAATGTCCCGGAGATATACTGAGAAATCTTTGTAACAGCATTTTCCTGCGATCACAGCTGTTCACAGCTACGAGGCTGGGACCGCTTCCATTCGCTTCGTCTTGATCTGTAGATGTTATTTCATGTCTCATTTGTTCATTTTGATGGAGAAAAAGTTGTACATTTAGTGAATTCAGAGTGTCTAAGATGCAAAAGTAGGCATGTTTGAGTACTCATGTCCAGTGGCTCACTGCGTTAACGCTCGCCCCTGGATGCGGTTGGTCGCGTGTTCGAATCCATGCTGTGGTGTACTTTTTTTCATTTTCACCCTTTTTCTATGGATCTCCAAAAAGTCAACTTTGACTTTTTCTGAGTCTGGAGGAATTCAAGGGGAGTTTTCAAGGGACTCTACCCGCCTTATGAGGCACTATTTTCGAATACTTTTTTCCATTTTCACCCTTTTTCTATGGATCTCCAAAAAGTGAACTTTTACATTTTCTGAGTCTGGAGGAATTCAAGGGGAGTTTTCAGGGGAGTGCGTTCTCTCTGCCATCTCCTCCCTGTGTGTGCGTTGCTGCATGCAGCAGCTGTGTGTGTGTGTAAACTGCCCCTCCCCCTCGCAAGCAGGCGGGGGAGAGAGAGATGTTTCGTCTCGATTTACACATGCTGTGACTCCGGGGGTACTTCCATTCGCTTCGTCTTGATCTGTTGATGTTATTTCATGTCTTGTTTGGCCATTGTGACGGTGGGAAAGCCAGGGAAATGTCCCGGAGATATACTGAGAAATCTTTGTAACAGCATTTTCCTGCGATCACAGCTGTTCGCAGCTACGAGGCTGGGACCGCTTCCATTCGCTTCGTCTTGATCTGTAGATTTTATTTAATGTCTCAGTTGTTCATTTTGATGGAGAAAAAGTTGTACATTTAGTGAATTCAGAGTTTCTAAGATGCAAAAGTAGGCATGTTTGAGTACTCAGGTCCAGTGGCTCACTGCGTTAATGCTCGCCCCTGGATGCGGTTGGTCGCGTGTTCGAATCCATGCTGTGGCATACTTTTTTTCATTTTCACCCTTTTTCTATGGATCTCCAAAAAGTGATCTTTTACATTTTATGAGTCTGGAGGAATTCAAGGGGAGTTTTCAAGGGACTCTACCCGCCTTATGAGGCACTATTTTCGAATACTTTTTTCCATTTTCACCAGTTTTCTATGGATCTCCAAAAAGTGAACTTTTACATTTTCTGAGTCTGGAGGAATTCAAGGGGAGTTTTCAGGGGAGTGCGTTCTCTCTGCCATCTCCTCCCTGTGTGTGCGTTGCTGCATGCAGCAGCTGTGTGTGTGTGTGTAAACTGCCCCTCCCCCTCGCAAGCAGGCGGGGGAGAGAGAGATGTTTCGTCTCGATTTACACATGCTATGACTCCGGGGGTACTTCCATTCGCTTTGTCTTGATCTGTTGATGTTATTTCATGTCTTGTTTGTCCATTGTGACGGTGGGAAAGCCAGGGAAATGTCCCGGAGATATACTGAGAAATCTTTGTAACAGCATTTTCCTGCGATCACAGCTGTTCGCAGCTACGAGGCTGGGACCGCTTCCATTCGCTTCGTCTTGATCTGTAGATGTTATTTAATGTCTCAGTTGTTCATTTTGATGGAGAAAAAGTTGTACATTTAGTGAATTCAGAGTTTCTAAGATGCAAAAGTAGGCATGTTTGAGTACTCAGGTCCAGTGGCTCACTGCGTTAATGCTCGCCCCTGGATGCGGTTGGTCGCGTGTTCGAATCCATGCTGTGGCATACTTTTTTTCATTTTCACCCTTTTTCTATGGATCTCCAAAAAGTGATCTTTTACATTTTATGAGTCTGGAGGAATTCAAGGGGAGTTTTCAGGGGAGTGCGTTCTCTCTGCCATCTCCTCCCTATGTGTGTGTTGCTGCATGCAGCAGCTGCGTGTGTGTGTAAACTGCCCCTCCCCCTCGCAAGCAGGCGGGGGAGAGAGAGATGTTTCGTCTCGATTTACACATGCTATGACTCCGGGGGTACCTCCATTCGCTTCGTCTTGATCTGTTGATGTTATTTCATGTCTCGTTTGTCCATTGTGACGGTGGGAAAGACAGGGAAATGTCCCGGAGATATACTGAGAAATCTTTGTAACAGCATTTTCCTGCGATCACAGCTGTTCACAGCTACGAGGCTGGGACCGCTTCCATTCGCTTCGTCTTGATCTGTAGATGTTATTTAATGTCTCATTTGTTCATTTTGATGGAGAAAATGTTGTACATTTAGTGAATTCAGAGTTTCTAAGATGCAAAAGTAGGCATGTTTGAGTACTCAGGTCCAGTGGCTCACTGCGTTAATGCTCGCCCCTGGATGCGGTTGGTCGCGTGTTCCAATCCATGCTGTGGCATACTTTTTTTCATTTTCACCCTTTTTCTATGGATCTCCAAAAAGTGAACTTTTACATTTTCTGAGTCTGGAGGAATTCAAGGGGAGTTTTCAGGGGAGTGCATTCTCTCTGCCATCTCCTCCCTGTGTGTGCGTTGCTGCATGCAGCAGCTGCGTGTGTGTGTGTAAACTGCCCCTCCCCTTCGCAAGCAGGCGGGGGAGAGAGAGATGTTTCGTCTCGATGTACACATGCTATGACTCCGGGGGTACCTCCATTCGCTTCGTCTTGATCTGTTGATGTTATTTCATGTCTCGTTTGTCCATTGTGACGGTGGGAAAGCCAGGGAAATGTCCCGGAGATATACTGAGAAATCTTTGTAACAGTATTTTCCTGCGATCACAGCTGTTCACAGCTACGAGGCTGGGACTTCTTCCATTCGCTTCGTCTTGATCTGTAGATGTTATTTAATGTCTCATTTGTTCATTTTGATGGAGAAAAAGTTGTACATTTAGTGAATTCAGAGTGTCTAAGCTTCACAAGTAGGCGTGTTTGAGTACTCAGGTCCAGTGGCTCACTGTGTTAACGCTCGCTCCTGGATGTGGTTGGTCGCGTGTTCGAATCCATGCTGTGGTGTACTTTTTTTCATTTTCACCCTTTTTCTATGGATCTCCAAAAAGTCAACTTTGACTTTTTCTGAGTCTGGAGGAATTCAAGGGGAGTTTTCAAGGGACTCTACCCGCCTTATGAGGCACTATTTTCGAATGCTTTTTTCCATTTTCACCC
Organism: Notothenia rossii; assembly: GCF_949606895.1. Taxonomy (NCBI): domain Eukaryota; kingdom Metazoa; phylum Chordata; class Actinopteri; order Perciformes; family Nototheniidae; genus Notothenia; species Notothenia rossii. The sequence continues at coordinate 1,316,763 of NW_027639542.1, read as the reverse complement.
TTTTTCTATGGATCTCCAAAAAGTGAACTTTTACATTTTCTGAGTCTGGAGGAATTCAAGGGGAGTTTTCAGGGGAGTGCGTTCTCTCTGCCATCTCCTCCCTGTGTGTGCGTTGCTGCATGCAGCAGCTGTGTGTGTGTGTAAACTGCCCCTCCCCCTCGCAAGCAGGCGGGGGAGAGATAGATGTTTCGTCTCGATTTACACATGCTATGACTCCGGGGGTACTTCCATTCGCTTCGTCTTGATCTGTTGATGTTATTTCATGTCTTGTTTGTCCATTGTGACGGTGGGAAAGCCAGGGAAATGTCCCGGAGATATACTGAGAAATCTTTGTAACAGCATTTTCCTGCGATCACAGCTGTTCGCAGCTACGAGGCTGGGACCGCTTCCATTCGCTTCGTCTTGATCTGTAGATGTTATTTAATGTCTCAGTTGTTCATTTTGATGGAGAAAAAGTTGTACATTTAGTGAATTCAGAGTTTCTAAGATGCAAAAGTAGGCATGTTTGAGTACTCAGGTCCAGTGGCTCACTGCGTTAATGCTCGCCCCTGGATGCGGTTGGTCGCGTGTTCGAATCCATGCTGTGGCATACTTTTTTTCATTTTCACCCTTTTTCTATGGATCTCCAAAAAGTGATCTTTTACATTTTCTGAGTCTGGAGGAATTCAAGGGGAGTTTTCAGGGGAGTGCGTTCTCTCTGTCATCTCCTCCCTATGTATGTGTTGCTGCATGCAGCAGCTGCGTGTGTGTGTAAACTGCCCCTCCCCCTCGCAAGCAGGCGGGGGAGAGAGAGATGTTTCGTCTCGATTTACACATGCTATGACTCCGGGGGTACCTCCATTCGCTTCGTCTTGATCTGTTGATGTTATTTCATGTCTCGTTTGTCCATTGTGACGGTGGGAAAGCCAGGGAAATGTCCCGGAGATATACTGAGAAATCTTTGTAACAGTATTTTCCTGCGATCACAGCTGTTCACAGCTACGAGGCTGGGACCGCTTCCATTCGCTTCGTCTTGATCTGTAGATGTTATTTAATGTCTCATTTGTTCATTTTGATGGAGAAAAAGTTGTACATTTAGTGAATTCAGAGTTTCTAAGATGCACAAGTAGGCATGTTTGAGTACTCAGGTCCAGTGGCTCACTGCGTTAACGCTCGCCCCTGGATGCGGTTGGTCGCGTGTTCGAATCCATGCTGTGGTGTACTTTTTTTCATTTTCACCCTTTTTCTATGGATCTCCAAAAAGTGATCTTTTACATTTTCTGAGTCTGGAGGAATTCAAGGGGAGTTTTCAGGGGAGTGCGTTCTCTCTGCCATCTCCTCCCTGTGTGTGTGTTGCTGCATGCAGCAGCTGCGTGTGTGTGTAAACTGCCCCTCCCCTTCGCAAGCAGGCGGGGGAGAGAGAGATGTTTCGTCTCGATTTACACATGCTATGACTCCGGGGGTACCTCCATTCGCTTCGTCTTGATCTGTTGATGTTATTTCATGTCTCGTTTGTCCATTGTGACGGTGGGAAAGCCAGGGAAATGTCCCGGAGATATACTGAGAAATCTTTGTAACAGCATTTTCCTGCGATCACAGCTGTTCACAGCTACGAGGCTGGGATCGCTTCCATTCGCTTCGTCTTGATCTGTAGATGTTATTTAATGTCTCATTTGTTCATTTTGATGGAGAAAAAGTTGTACATTTAGTGAATTCAGAGTTTCTAAGATGCAAAAGTAGGCATGTTTGAGTACTCAGGTCCAGTGGCTCACTGCGTTAATGCTCGCCCCTGGATGCGGTTGGTCGCGTGTTCGAATCCATACTTTGGAATACTTTTTTTCATTTTCACCCTTTTTCTATGGATCTCCAAAAAGTCAACTTTGACTTTTTCTGAGTCTGGAGGAATTCAAGGGGAGTTTTCAAGGGACTCTACCCGCCTTATGAGGCACTATTTTCGAATACTTTTTTCCATTTTCACCCTTTTTCTATGGATCTCCAAAAAGTGAACTTTTACATTTTCTGAGTCTGGAGGAATTCAAGGGGAGTTTTCAGGGGAGTGCATTCTCTCTGCCATCTCCTCCCTCTGTGTGCGTTGCTGCATGCAGCAGCTGCGTGTGTGTATGTAAACTGCCCCTCCCCTTCGCAAGCAGGCGGGGGAGAGAGAGATGTTTCGTCTCGATTTACACATGCTATGACTCCGGGGGTACTTTCATTCGCTTCGTCTTCATCTGTTGATGTTATTTCATGTCTCGTTTGTCCATTGTGACGGTGGCAAAGCCAGGGAAATGTCCCGGAGATATACTGAGAAATCTTTGTAACAGCATTTTCCTGCGAACACAGCTGTTCACAGCTACGAGGCTGGGACCACTTCCATTCGCTTCGTCTTGATCTGTAGATGTTATTTCATGTCTCATTTGTTCATTTTGATGGAGAAAAAGTTGTACATTTAGTGAATTCAGAGTGTCTAAGATGCAAAAGTAGGCATGTTTGAGTACTCATGTCCAGTGGCTCACTGCGTTAACGCTCGCCCCTGGATGCGGTTGGTCGCGTGTTCGAATCCATGCTGTGGCATACTTTTTTTCATTTTCACCCTTTTTCTATGGATCTCCAAAAAGTCAACTTTGACTTTTTCTGAGTCTGGAGGAATTCAAGGGGAGTTTTCAAGGGACTCTACCCGCCTTATGAGGCACTATTTTCGAATACTTTTTTCCATTTTCACCCTTTTTCTATGGATCTCCAAAAAGTGATCTTTTACATTTTCTGAGTCTGGAGGAATTCAAGGGGAGTTTTCAGGGGAGTGCGTTCTCTCTGTCATCTCCTCCCTGTGTGTGTGTTGCTGCATGCAGCAGCTGCGTGTGTGTGTAAACTGCCCCTCCCCCTCGCAAGCAGGCGGGGGAGAGAGAGATGTTTCGTCTCGATTTACACATGCTATGACTCCGGGGGTACCTCCATTCGCTTCGTCTTGATCTGTTGATGTTATTTCATGTCTCGTTTGTCCATTGTGACGGTGGGAAAGCCAGGGAAATGTCCCGGAGATATACTGAGAAATCTTTGTAACAGTATTTTCCTGCGATCACAGCTGTTCACAGCTACGAGGCTGGGACCGCTTCCATTCGCTTCGTCTTGATCTGTAGATGTTATTTAATGTCTCATTTGTTCATTTTGATGGAGAAAAAGTTGTACATTTAGTGAATTCAGAGTTTCTAAGATGCACAAGTAGGCATGTTTGAGTACTCAGGTCCAGTGGCTCACTGCGTTAACGCTCGCCCCTGGATGCGGTTGGTCGCGTGTTCGAATCCATGCTGTGGTGTACTTTTTTTCATTTTCACCCTTTTTATATGGATCTCCAAAAAGTCAACTTTGACTTTTTCTGAGTCTGGAGGAATTCAAGGGGAGTTTTCAAGGGACTCTACCCGCCTTATGAGGCACTATTTTCGAATACTTTTTTCCATTTTCACCCTTTTCTATGGATCTCCAAAAAGTGAACTTTTACATTTTCTGAGTCTGGAGGAATTCAAGGGGAGTTTTCAGGGGAGTGCGTTCTCTCTGCCATCTCCTCCCTGTGTGTGCGTGGCTGCATGCAGCAGCTGTGTGTGTGTGTAAACTGCCCCTCCCCCTCGCAAGCAGGCGGGGGAGAGAGAGATGTTTCGTCTCGATTTACACATGCTATGACTCCGGGGGTACTTCCATTCGCTTCGTCTTGATCTGTTGATGTTATTTCATGTCTTGTTTGTCCATTGTGACGGTGGGAAAGCCAGGGAAATGTCCCGGAGATATACTGAGAAATCTTTGTAACAGCATTTTCCTGCGATCACAGCTGTTCGCAGCTACGAGGCTGGGACCGCTTCCATTCGCTTCGTCTTGATCTGTAGATGTTATTTAATGTCTCAGTTGTTCATTTTGATGGAGAAAAAGTTGTACATTTAGTGAATTCAGAGTTTCTAAGATGCAAAAGTAGGCATGTTTGAGTACTCAGGTCCAGTGGCTCACTGCGTTAATGCTCGCCCCTGGATGCGGTTGGTCGCGTGTTCGAATCCATGCTGTGGCATACTTTTTTTCATTTTCACCCTTTTTCTATGGATCTCCAAAAAGTGATCTTTTACATTTTCTGAGTCTGGAGGAATTCAAGGGGAGTTTTCAGGGGAGTGCGTTCTCTCTGTCATCTCCTCCCTATGTGTGTGTTGCTGCATGCAGCAGCTGCGTGTGTGTGTAAACTGCCCCTCCCCCTCGCAAGCAGGCGGGGGAGAGAGAGATGTTTCGTCTCGATTTACACATGCTATGACTCCGGGGGTACCTCCATTCGCTTCGTCTTGATCTGTTGATGTTATTTCATGTCTTGTTTGTCCATTGTGACGGTGGGAAAGCCAGGGAAATGTCCCGGAGATATACTGAGAAATCTTTGTAACAGCATTTTCCTGCGATCACAGCTGTTCGCAGCTACGAGGCTGGGACCGCTTCCATTCGCTTCGTCTTGATCTGTAGATGTTATTTAATGTCTCAGTTGTTCATTTTGATGGAGAAAAAGTTGTACATTTAGTGAATTCAGAGTTTCTAAGATGCAAAAGTAGGCATGTTTGAGTACTCAGGTCCAGTGGCTCACTGCGTTAATGCTCGCCCCTGGATGCGGTTGGTCGCGTGTTCGAATCCATGCTGTGGCATACTTTTTTTCATTTTCACCCTTTTTCTATGGATCTCCAAAAAGTGATCTTTTACATTTTCTGAGTCTGGAGGAATTCAAGGGGAGTTTTCAGGGGAGTGCGTTCTCTCTGTCATCTCCTCCCTATGTATGTGTTGCTGCATGCAGCAGCTGCGTGTGTGTGTAAACTGCCCCTCCCCCTCGCAAGCAGGCGGGGGAGAGAGAGATGTTTCGTCTCGATTTACACATGCTATGACTCCGGGGGTACCTCCATTCGCTTCGTCTTGATCTGTTGATGTTATTTCATGTCTCGTTTGTCCATTGTGACGGTGGGAAAGCCAGGGAAATGTCCCGGAGATATACTGAGAAATCTTTGTAACAGTATTTTCCTGCGATCACAGCTGTTCACAGCTACGAGGCTGGGACCGCTTCCATTCGCTTCGTCTTGATCTGTAGATGTTATTTAATGTCTCATTTGTTCATTTTGATGGAGAAAAAGTTGTACATTTAGTGAATTCAGAGTTTCTAAGATGCACAAGTAGGCATGTTTGAGTACTCAGGTCCAGTGGCTCACTGCGTTAACGCTCGCCCCTGGATGCGGTTGGTCGCGTGTTCGAATCCATGCTGTGGTGTACTTTTTTTCATTTTCACCCTTTTTCTATGGATCTCCAAAAAGTGATCTTTTACATTTTCTGAGTCTGGAGGAATTCAAGGGGAGTTTTCAGGGGAGTGCGTTCTCTCTGCCATCTCCTCCCTGTGTGTGTGTTGCTGCATGCAGCAGCTGCGTGTGTGTGTAAACTGCCCCTCCCCTTCGCAAGCAGGCGGGGGAGAGAGAGATGTTTCGTCTCGATTTACACATGCTATGACTCCGGGGGTACCTCCATTCGCTTCGTCTTGATCTGTTGATGTTATTTCATGTCTCGTTTGTCCATTGTGACGGTGGGAAAGCCAGGGAAATGTCCCGGAGATATACTGAGAAATCTTTGTAACAGCATTTTCCTGCGATCACAGCTGTTCACAGCTACGAGGCTGGGATCGCTTCCATTCGCTTCGTCTTGATCTGTAGATGTTATTTAATGTCTCATTTGTTCATTTTGATGGAGAAAAAGTTGTACATTTAGTGAATTCAGAGTTTCTAAGATGCAAAAGTAGGCATGTTTGAGTACTCAGGTCCAGTGGCTCACTGCGTTAATGCTCGCCCCTGGATGCGGTTGGTCGCGTGTTCGAATCCATACTTTGGAATACTTTTTTTCATTTTCACCCTTTTTCTATGGATCTCCAAAAAGTCAACTTTGACTTTTTCTGAGTCTGGAGGAATTCAAGGGGAGTTTTCAAGGGACTCTACCCGCCTTATGAGGCACTATTTTCGAATACTTTTTTCCATTTTCACCCTTTTTCTATGGATCTCCAAAAAGTGAACTTTTACATTTTCTGAGTCTGGAGGAATTCAAGGGGAGTTTTCAGGGGAGTGCATTCTCTCTGCCATCTCCTCCCTCTGTGTGCGTTGCTGCATGCAGCAGCTGCGTGTGTGTATGTAAACTGCCCCTCCCCTTCGCAAGCAGGCGGGGGAGAGAGAGATGTTTCGTCTCGATTTACACATGCTATGACTCCGGGGGTACTTTCATTCGCTTCGTCTTCATCTGTTGATGTTATTTCATGTCTCGTTTGTCCATTGTGACGGTGGCAAAGCCAGGGAAATGTCCCGGAGATATACTGAGAAATCTTTGTAACAGCATTTTCCTGCGAACACAGCTGTTCACAGCTACGAGGCTGGGACCACTTCCATTCGCTTCGTCTTGATCTGTAGATGTTATTTCATGTCTCATTTGTTCATTTTGATGGAGAAAAAGTTGTACATTTAGTGAATTCAGAGTGTCTAAGATGCAAAAGTAGGCATGTTTGAGTACTCATGTCCAGTGGCTCACTGCGTTAACGCTCGCCCCTGGATGCGGTTGGTCGCGTGTTCGAATCCATGCTGTGGCATACTTTTTTTCATTTTCACCCTTTTTCTATGGATCTCCAAAAAGTCAACTTTGACTTTTTCTGAGTCTGGAGGAATTCAAGGGGAGTTTTCAAGGGACTCTACCCGCCTTATGAGGCACTATTTTCGAATACTTTTTTCCATTTTCACCCTTTTTCTATGGATCTCCAAAAAGTGATCTTTTACATTTTCTGAGTCTGGAGGAATTCAAGGGGAGTTTTCAGGGGAGTGCGTTCTCTCTGTCATCTCCTCCCTGTGTGTGTGTTGCTGCATGCAGCAGCTGCGTGTGTGTGTAAACTGCCCCTCCCCCTCGCAAGCAGGCGGGGGAGAGAGAGATGTTTCGTCTCGATTTACACATGCTATGACTCCGGGGGTACCTCCATTCGCTTCGTCTTGATCTGTTGATGTTATTTCATGTCTCGTTTGTCCATTGTGACGGTGGGAAAGCCAGGGAAATGTCCCGGAGATATACTGAGAAATCTTTGTAACAGTATTTTCCTGCGATCACAGCTGTTCACAGCTACGAGGCTGGGACCGCTTCCATTCGCTTCGTCTTGATCTGTAGATGTTATTTAATGTCTCATTTGTTCATTTTGATGGAGAAAAAGTTGTACATTTAGTGAATTCAGAGTTTCTAAGATGCACAAGTAGGCATGTTTGAGTACTCAGGTCCAGTGGCTCACTGCGTTAACGCTCGCCCCTGGATGCGGTTGGTCGCGTGTTCGAATCCATGCTGTGGTGTACTTTTTTTCATTTTCACCCTTTTTATATGGATCTCCAAAAAGTCAACTTTGACTTTTTCTGAGTCTGGAGGAATTCAAGGGGAGTTTTCAAGGGACTCTACCCGCCTTATGAGGCACTATTTTCGAATACTTTTTTCCATTTTCACCCTTTTCTATGGATCTCCAAAAAGTGAACTTTTACATTTTCTGAGTCTGGAGGAATTCAAGGGGAGTTTTCAGGGGAGTGCGTTCTCTCTGCCATCTCCTCCCTGTGTGTGCGTGGCTGCATGCAGCAGCTGTGTGTGTGTGTAAACTGCCCCTCCCCCTCGCAAGCAGGCGGGGGAGAGAGAGATGTTTCGTCTCGATTTACACATGCTATGACTCCGGGGGTACTTCCATTCGCTTCGTCTTGATCTGTTGATGTTATTTCATGTCTTGTTTGTCCATTGTGACGGTGGGAAAGCCAGGGAAATGTCCCGGAGATATACTGAGAAATCTTTGTAACAGCATTTTCCTGCGATCACAGCTGTTCGCAGCTACGAGGCTGGGACCGCTTCCATTCGCTTCGTCTTGATCTGTAGATGTTATTTAATGTCTCAGTTGTTCATTTTGATGGAGAAAAAGTTGTACATTTAGTGAATTCAGAGTTTCTAAGATGCAAAAGTAGGCATGTTTGAGTACTCAGGTCCAGTGGCTCACTGCGTTAATGCTCGCCCCTGGATGCGGTTGGTCGCGTGTTCGAATCCATGCTGTGGCATACTTTTTTTCATTTTCACCCTTTTTCTATGGATCTCCAAAAAGTGATCTTTTACATTTTCTGAGTCTGGAGGAATTCAAGGGGAGTTTTCAGGGGAGTGCGTTCTCTCTGTCATCTCCTCCCTATGTGTGTGTTGCTGCATGCAGCAGCTGCGTGTGTGTGTAAACTGCCCCTCCCCCTCGCAAGCAGGCGGGGGAGAGAGAGATGTTTCGTCTCGATTTACACATGCTATGACTCCGGGGGTACCTCCATTCGCTTCGTCTTGATCTGTTGATGTTATTTCATGTCTTGTTTGTCCATTGTGACGGTGGGAAAGCCAGGGAAATGTCCCGGAGATATACTGAGAAATCTTTGTAACAGCATTTTCCTGCGATCACAGCTGTTCGCAGCTACGAGGCTGGGACCGCTTCCATTCGCTTCGTCTTGATCTGTAGATGTTATTTAATGTCTCAGTTGTTCATTTTGATGGAGAAAAAGTTGTACATTTAGTGAATTCAGAGTTTCTAAGATGCAAAAGTAGGCATGTTTGAGTACTCAGGTCCAGTGGCTCACTGCGTTAATGCTCGCCCCTGGATGCGGTTGGTCGCGTGTTCGAATCCATGCTGTGGCATACTTTTTTTCATTTTCACCCTTTTTCTATGGATCTCCAAAAAGTGATCTTTTACATTTTCTGAGTCTGGAGGAATTCAAGGGGAGTTTTCAGGGGAGTGCGTTCTCTCTGCCATCTCCTCCCTGTGTGTGTGTTGCTGCATGCAGCAGCTGCGTGTGTGTGTAAACTGCCCCTCCCCTTCGCAAGCAGGCGGGGGAGAGAGAGATGTTTCGTCTCGATTTACACATGCTATGACTCCGGGGGTACCTCCATTCGCTTCGTCTTGATCTGTTGATGTTATTTCATGTCTCGTTTGTCCATTGTGACGGTGGGAAAGCCAGGGAAATGTCCCGGAGATATACTGAGAAATCTTTGTAACAGCATTTTCCTGCGATCACAGCTGTTCACAGCTACGAGGCTGGGATCGCTTCCATTCGCTTCGTCTTGATCTGTAGATGTTATTTAATGTCTCATTTGTTCATTTTGATGGAGAAAAAGTTGTACATTTAGTGAATTCAGAGTTTCTAAGATGCAAAAGTAGGCATGTTTGAGTACTCAGGTCCAGTGGCTCACTGCGTTAATGCTCGCCCCTGGATGCGGTTGGTCGCGTGTTCGAATCCATACTTTGGAATACTTTTTTTCATTTTCACCCTTTTTCTATGGATCTCCAAAAAGTCAACTTTGACTTTTTCTGAGTCTGGAGGAATTCAAGGGGAGTTTTCAAGGGACTCTACCCGCCTTATGAGGCACTATTTTCGAATACTTTTTTCCATTTTCACCCTTTTTCTATGGATCTCCAAAAAGTGAACTTTTACATTTTCTGAGTCTGGAGGAATTCAAGGGGAGTTTTCAGGGGAGTGCATTCTCTCTGCCATCTCCTCCCTCTGTGTGCGTTGCTGCATGCAGCAGCTGCGTGTGTGTATGTAAACTGCCCCTCCCCTTCGCAAGCAGGCGGGGGAGAGAGAGATGTTTCGTCTCGATTTACACATGCTATGACTCCGGGGGTACTTTCATTCGCTTCGTCTTCATCTGTTGATGTTATTTCATGTCTCGTTTGTCCATTGTGACGGTGGCAAAGCCAGGGAAATGTCCCGGAGATATACTGAGAAATCTTTGTAACAGCATTTTCCTGCGAACACAGCTGTTCACAGCTACGAGGCTGGGACCACTTCCATTCGCTTCGTCTTGATCTGTAGATGTTATTTCATGTCTCATTTGTTCATTTTGATGGAGAAAAAGTTGTACATTTAGTGAATTCAGAGTGTCTAAGATGCAAAAGTAGGCATGTTTGAGTACTCATGTCCAGTGGCTCACTGCGTTAACGCTCGCCCCTGGATGCGGTTGGTCGCGTGTTCGAATCCATGCTGTGGCATACTTTTTTTCATTTTCACCCTTTTTCTATGGATCTCCAAAAAGTCAACTTTGACTTTTTCTGAGTCTGGAGGAATTCAAGGGGAGTTTTCAAGGGACTCTACCCGCCTTATGAGGCACTATTTTCGAATACTTTTTTCCATTTTCACCCTTTTTCTATGGATCTCCAAAAAGTGATCTTTTACATTTTCTGAGTCTGGAGGAATTCAAGGGGAGTTTTCAGGGGAGTGCGTTCTCTCTGCCATCTCCTCCCTGTGTGTGTGTTGCTGCATGCAGCAGCTGCGTGTGTGTGTAAACTGCCCCTCCCCCTCGCAAGCAGGCGGGGGAGAGAGAGATGTTTCGTCTCGATTTACACATGCTATGACTCCGGGGGTACCTCCATTCGCTTCGTCTTGATCTGTTGATGTTATTTCATGTCTCGTTTGTCCATTGTGACGGTGGGAAAGCCAGGGAAATGTCCCGGAGATATACTGAGAAATCTTTGTAACAGCATTTTCCTGCGATCACAGCTGTTCACAGCTACGAGGCTGGGACCGCTTCCATTCGCTTCGTCTTGATCTGTAGATGTTATTTAATGTCTCATTTGTTCATTTTGATGGAGAAAAGGTTGTACATTTAGTGAATTCAGAGTTTCTAAGATGCAAAAGTAGGCATGTTTGAGTACTCAAGTCCAGTGGCTCACTGCGTTAATGCTCGCCCCTGGATGCGGTTGGTCGCGTGTTCGAATCCATGCTGTGGCATACTTTTTTTCATTTTCACCCTTTTTCTATGGATCTCCAAAAAGTCAACTTTTACTTTTTCTGAGTCTGGAGGAATTCAAGGGGAGTTTTCAGGGGAGTGCGTTCTCTCTGCCATCTCCTCCCTGTGTGTGTGTTGCTGCATGCAGCAGCTGCGTGTGTGTGTAAACTGCCCCTCCCCTTCGCAAGCAGGCGGGGGAGAGAGAGATGTTTCGTCTCGATTTACACATGCTATGACTCCGGGGGTACCTCCATTCGCTTCGTCTTGATCTGTTGATGTTATTTCATGTCTCGTTTGTCCATTGTGACGGTGGGAAAGCCAGGGAAATGTCCCGGAGATATACTGAGAAATCTTTGTAACAGCATTTTCCTGCGATCACAGCTGTTCACAGCTACGAGGCTGGGATCGCTTCCATTCGCTTCGTCTTGATCTGTAGATGTTATTTAATGTCTCATTTGTTCATTTTGATGGAGAAAAAGTTGTACATTTAGTGAATTCAGAGTTTCTAAGATGCAAAAGTAGGCATGTTTGAGTACTCAGGTCCAGTGGCTCACTGCGTTAATGCTCGCCCCTGGATGCGGTTGGTCGCGTGTTCGAATCCATACTTTGGAATACTTTTTTTCATTTTCACCCTTTTTCTATGGATCTCCAAAAAGTCAACTTTGACTTTTTCTGAGTCTGGAGGAATTCAAGGGGAGTTTTCAAGGGACTCTACCCGCCTTATGAGGCACTATTTTCGAATACTTTTTTCCATTTTCACCCTTTTTCTATGGATCTCCAAAAAGTGAACTTTTACATTTTCTGAGTCTGGAGGAATTCAAGGGGAGTTTTCAGGGGAGTGCATTCTCTCTGCCATCTCCTCCCTCTGTGTGCGTTGCTGCATGCAGCAGCTGCGTGTGTGTATGTAAACTGCCCCTCCCCTTCGCAAGCAGGCGGGGGAGAGAGAGATGTTTCGTCTCGATTTACACATGCTATGACTCCGGGGGTACTTTCATTCGCTTCGTCTTCATCTGTTGATGTTATTTCATGTCTCGTTTGTCCATTTTGACGGTGGCAAAGCCAGGGAAATGTCCCGGAGATATACTGAGAAATCTTTGTAACAGCATTTTCCTGCGATCACAGCTGTTCACAGCTACGAGGCTGGGACCGCTTCCATTCGCTTCGTCTTGATCTGTAGATGTTATTTAATGTCTCATTTGTTCATTTTGATGGAGAAAAAGTTGTACATTTAGTGAATTCAGAGTTTCTAAGATGCACAAGTAGGCATGTTTGAGTACTCAGGTCCAGTGGCTCACTGCGTTAATGCTCGCCCCTGGATGCGGTTGGTCGCGTGTTCGAATCCATACTGTGGCATACTTTTTTTCATTTTCACCCTTTTTCTATGGATCTCCAAAAAGTCAACTTTGACTTTTTCTGAGTCTGGAGGAATTCAAGGGGAGTTTTCCAGGGACTCTACCCGCCTTATGAGACACTATTTTCGAATACTTTTTTCCATTTTCACCCTTTTTCTATGGATCTCCAAAAAGTGAACTTTTACATTTTCTGAGTCTGGAGGAATTCAAGGGGAGTTTTCAGGGGAGTGCATTCTCTCTGCCATCTCCTCCCTGTGTGTGTGTTGCTGCATGCAGCAGCTGCGTGTGTGTGTAAACTGCCCCTCCCCCTCGCAAGCATGCGGGGGAGAGAGAGATGTTTCGTCTCGATTTACACATGCTATGACTCCGGGGGTACCTCCATTCGCTTCGTCTTGATCTGTTGATGTTATTTCATGTCTCGTTTGTCCATTGTGTCGGTGGGAAAGCCAGGAAAATGTCCCGGAGATATACTGAGAAATCTTTGTAACAGCATTTTCCTGCGATCACAGCTGTTCACAGCTACGAGGCTGGGACCGCTTCCATTCGCTTCGTCTTGATCTGTAGATGTTATTTCATGTCTCATTTGTTCATTTTGATGGAGAAAAAGTTGTACATTTAGTGAATTCAGAGTTTCTAAGATGCAAAAGTAGGCATGTTTGAGTACTCAGGTCCAGTGGCTCACTGCGTTAATGCTCGCCCCTGGATGCGGTTGGTCGCGTGTTCGAATCCATACTGTGGCATACTTTTTTTCATTTTCACCCTTTTTCTATGGATCTCCAAAAAGTCAACTTTGACTTTTTCTGAGTCTGGAGGAATTCAAGGGGAGTTTTCAAGGGACTCTACCCGCCTTATGAGGCACTATTTTCGAACACTTTTTTCCATTTTCACCCTTTTTCTATGGATCTCCAAAAAGTGAACTTTTACATTTTCTGAGTCTGGAGGAATTCAAGGGGAGTTTTCAGGGGAGTGCGTTCTCTCTGCCATCTCCTCCCTGTGTGTGTGTTGCTGCATGCAGCAGCTGCGTGTGTGTGTAAACTGCCCCTCCCCCTCGCAAGCAGGCGGGGGAGAGAGAGATGTTTCGTCTCGATTTACACATGCTATGACTCCGGGGGTACCTCCATTCGCTTCGTCTTGATCTGGTGATGTTATTTCATGTCTCGTTTGTCCATTGTGTCGGTGGGAAAGCCAGGGAAATGTCCCGGAGATATACTGAGAAATCTTTGTAACAGCATTTTCCTGCGATCACAGCTGTTCACAGCTACGAGGCTGGGACCGCTTCCATTCGCTTCGTCTTGATCTGTAGATGTTATTTAATGTCTCATTTGTTCATTTTGATGGAGAAAAAGTTGTACATTTAGTGAATTCAGAGTTTCTAAGATGCACAAGTAGGCATGTTTGAGTACTCAGGTCCAGTGGCTCACTGCGTTAACGCTCGCCCCTGGATGCGGTTGGTCGCATGTTCGAGTCCATGCTGTGGCATACTTTTTTTCATTTTCACCCTTTTTCTATGGATCTCCAAAAAGTCAACTTTGACTTTTTCTGAGTCTGGAGGAATTCAAGGGGAGTTTTCAGGGGAGTGCGTTCTCTCTGCCATCTCCTCCCTGTGTGTGTGTTGCTGCATGCAGCAGCTGCGTGTGTGTGTAAACTGCCCCTCCCCCTCGCAAGCAGGCTGGGGAGAGAGAGATGTTTCGTCTCGATTTACACATGCTATGACTCCGGGGGTACCTCCATTCGCTTCGTCTTGATCTGGTGATGTTATTTCATGTCTCGTTTGTCCATTGTGTCGGTGGGAAAGCCAGGGAAATGTCCCGGAGATATACTGAGAAATCTTTGTAACAGCATTTTCCTGCGATCACAGCTGTTCACAGCTACGAGGCTGGGACCGCTTCCATTCGCTTCGTCTTGATCTGTAGATGTTATTTCATGTCTCATTTGTTCATTTTGATGGAGAAAAAGTTGTACATTTAGTGAATTCAGAGTTTCTAAGATGCAAAAGTAGGCATGTTTGAGTACTCAGGTCCAGTGGCTCACTGCGTTAATGCTCGCCCCTGGATGCGGTTGGTCGCGTGTTCGAATCCATACTGTGGCATACTTTTTTTCATTTTCACCCTTTTTCTATGGATCTCCAAAAAGTCAACTTTGACTTTTTCTGAGTCTGGAGGAATTCAAGGGGAGTTTTCCAGGGACTCTACCCGCCTTATGAGACACTATTTTCGAATACTTTTTTCCATTTTCACCCTTTTTCTATGGATCTCCAAAAAGTGAACTTTTACATTTTCTGAGTCTGGAGGAATTCAAGGGGAGTTTTCAGGGGAGTGCATTCTCTCTGCCATCTCCTCCCTCTGTGTGCGTTGCTGCATGCAGCAGCTGCGTGTGTGTGTGTAAACTGCCCCTCCCCTTCGCAAGCAGGCGGGGGAGAGAGAGATGTTTCGTCTCCATTTACACATGCTATGACTCCGGGGGTACCTCCATTCGCTTCGTCTTGATCTGTTGATGTTATTTCATGTCTCGTTTGTCCATTGTGACGGTGGCAAAGCCAGGGAAATGTCCCGGAGATATACTGAGAAATCTTTGGAACAGCATTTTCCTGCGATCACAGCTGTTCACAGCTACGAGGCTGGGACCGCTTCCATTCGCTTCGTCTTGATCTGTAGATGTTATTTAATGTCTCATTTGTTCATTTTGATGGAGAAAAGGTTGTACATTTAGTGAATTCAGAGTTTCTAAGATGCAAAAGTAGGCATGTTTGAGTACTCAGGTCCAGTGGCTCACTGCGTTAACGCTCGCCCCTGGATGCGGTTGGTCGCGTGTTCGAATCCATGCTGTAGCATACTTTTTTTCATTTTCACCCTTTTTCTATGGATCTCCAAAAAGTCAACTTTGACTTTTTCTGAGTCTGGAGGAATTCAAGGGGAGTTTTCAAGAGAATCTACCCGCCATATGAGGCACTATTTTCGAATACTTTTTTTCATTTTCACCCTTTTTCTATGGATCTCCAAAAAGTGATCTTTTACATTTTCTGAGTCTGGAGGAATTCAAGGGGAGTTTTCAGGGGAGTGCGTTCTCTCTGCCATCTCCTCCCTGTGTGTGTGTTGCTGCATGCAGCAGCTGCGTGTGTGTGTGTAAACTGCCCCTCCCCCTCGCAAGCAGGCGGGGGAGAGAGAGATGTTTCGTCTCGATTTACACATGCTATGACTCCGGGGGTACCTCCATTCGCTTCGTCTTGATCTGTTGATGTTATTTCATGTCTCGTTTGTCCATTGTGTCGGTGGGAAAGCCAGGGAAATGTCCCGGAGATATACTGAGAAATCTTTGTAACAGCATTTTCCTGCGATCACAGCTGTTCACAGCTACGAGGCTGGGACCGCTTCCATTCGCTTCGTCTTGATCTGTAGATGTTATTTCATGTCTCATTTGTTCATTTTGATGGAGAAAAAGTTGTACATTTAGTGAATTCAGAGTTTCTAAGATGCAAAAGTAGGCATGTTTGAGTACTCAGGTCCAGTGGCTCACTGCGTTAATGCTCGCCCCTGGATGCGGTTGGTCGCGTGTTCGAATCCATACTGTGGCATACTTTTTTTCATTTTCACCCTTTTTCTATGGATCTCCAAAAAGTCAACTTTGACTTTTTCTGAGTCTGGAGGAATTCAAGGGGAGTTTTCAAGGGACTCTACCCGCCTTATGAGGCACTATTTTCGAATACTTTTTTCCATTTTCTCCCTTTTTCTATGGATCTCCAAAAAGTGAACTTTTACATTTTCTGAGTCTGGAGGAATTCAAGGGGAGTTTTCAGGGGAGTGCATTCTCTCTGCCATCTCCTCCCTGTGTGTGCGTTGCTGCATGCAGCAACTGCGTGTGTGTGTGTAAATTGCCCCTCCCCTTCGCAAGCAGGCGGGGGAGAGAGAGATGTTTCGTCTCGATTTACACATGCTATGACTCCGGGGGTACCTCCATTCGCTTCGTCTTGATCTGTTGATGTTATTTCATGTCTCGTTTGTCCATTGTGACGGTGAGAAAGCCAGGGAAATGTCCCGGAGATATACTGAGAAATCTTTGTAACAGCATTTTCCTGCGATCACAGCTGTTCACAGCTACGAGGCTGGGACCGCTTCCATTCGCTTCGTCTTGATCTGTAGATGTTATTTAATGTCTCATTTGTTCATTTTGATGGAGAAAAAGTTGTACATTTAGTGAATTCAGAGTTTCTAAGATGCACAAGTAGGCATGTTTGAGTACTCAGGTCCAGTGGCTCACTGCGTTAACGCTCGCCCCTGGATGCGGTTGGTCGCATGTTCGAGTCCATGCTGTGGCATACTTTTTTTCATTTTCACCCTTTTTCTATGGATCTCCAAAAAGTGAACTTTTACATTTTCTGAGTCTGGAGGAATTCAAGGGGAGTTTTCAGGGGAGTGCATTCTCTCTGCCATCTCCTCCCTCTGTGTGCGTTGCTGCATGCAGCAACTGCGTGTGTGTGTGTAAACTGCCCCTCCCCTTCGCAAGCAGGCGGGGGAGAGAGAGATGTTTCGTCTCGATTTACACATGCTATGACTCCGGGGGTACCTCCATTCGCTTCGTCTTGATCTGTTGATGTTATTTCATGTCTCGTTTGTCCATTGTGACGGTGAGAAAGCCAGGGAAATGTCCCGGAGATATACTGAGAAATCTTTGTAACAGCATTTTCCTGCGATCACAGCTGTTCACAGCTACGAGGCTGGGACCGCTTCCATTCGCTTCGTCTTGATCTGTAGATGTTATTTAATGTCTCATTTGTTCATTTTGATGGAGAAAAAGTTGTACATTTAGTGAATTCAGAGTTTCTAAGATGCACAAGTAGGCATGTTTGAGTACTCAGGTCCAGTGGCTCACTGCGTTAACGCTCGCCCCTGGATGCGGTTGGTCGCATGTTCGAGTCCATGCTGTGGCATACTTTTTTTCATTTTCACCCTTTTTCTATTGATCTCCAAAAAGTCAACTTTGACTTTTTCTGAGTCTGGAGGAATTCAAGGGGAGTTTTCAAGGGACTCTACCCGCCTTATGAGGCACTATTTTCGAATACTTTTTTCCATTTTCACCCTTTTTCTATGGATCTCCAAAAAGTGAACTTTTACATTTTCTGAGTCTGGAGGAATTCAAGGGGAGTTTTCAGGGGAGTGCATTCTCTCTGCCATCTCCTCCCTCTGTGTGCGTTGCTGCATGCAGCAGCTGCGTGTGTGTGTAAACTGCCCCTCCCCTTCGCAAGCAGGCGGGGGAGAGAGAGATGTTTCGTCTCGATTTACACATGCTATGACTCCGGGGGTACCTCCATTCGCTTCGTCTTGATCTGTTGATGTTATTTCATGTCTCGTTTGTCCATTGTGACGGTGAGAAAGCCAGGGAAATGTCCCGGAGATATACTGAGAAATCTTTGTAACAGCATTTTCCTGGGATCACAGCTGTTCACAGCTACGAGGCTGGGACCGCTTCCATTCGCTTCGTCTTGATCTGTAGATGTTATTTAATGTCTCATTTGTTCATTTTGATGGAGAAAAAGTTGTACATTTAGTGAATTCAGAGTTTCTAAGATGCACAAGTAGGCATGTTTGAGTACTCAGGTCCAGTGGCTCACTGCGTTAACGCTCGCCTCTGGATGCGGTTGGTCGCATGTTCGAGTCCATGCTGTGGCATACTTTTTTTCATTTTCACCCTTTTTCTATGGATCTCCAAAAAGTCAACTTTGACTTTTTCTGAGTCTGGAGGAATTCAAGGGGAGTTTTCAGGGGAGTGCGTTCTCTCTGCCATCTCCTCCCTGTGTGTGTGTTGCTGCATGCAGCAGCTGCGTGTGTGTGTAAACTGCCCCTCCCCCTCGCAAGCAGGCGGGGGAGAGAGAGATGTTTCGTCTCGATTTACACATGCTATGACTCCGGGGGTACCTCCATTCGCTTCGTCTTGATCTGGTGATGTTATTTCATGTCTCGTTTGTCCATTGTGTCGGTGGGAAAGCCAGGGAAATGTCCCGGAGATATACTGAGAAGTCTTTGTAACAGCATTTTCCTGCGATCACAGCTGTTCACAGCTACGAAGCTGGGACCGCTTCCATTCGCTTCGTCTTGATCTGTAGATGTTATTTAATGTCTCATTTGTTCATTTTGATGGAGAAAAAGTTGTACATTTAGTGAATTCAGAGTTTCTAAGATGCACAAGTAGGCATGTTTGAGTACTCAGGTCCAGTGGCTCACTGCGTTAACGCTCGCCCCTGGATGCGGTTGGTCGCATGTTCGAGTCCATGCTGTGGCATACTTTTTTTCATTTTCACCCTTTTTCTATGGATCTCCAAAAAGTCAACTTTGACTTTTTCTGAGTCTGGAGGAATTCAAGGGGAGTTTTCCAGGGACTCTACCCGCCTTATGAGACACTATTTTCGAATACTTTTTTCCATTTTCACCCTTTTTCTATGGATCTCCAAAAAGTGAACTTTTACATTTTCTGAGTCTGGAGGAATTCAAGGGGAGTTTTCAGGGGAGTGCATTCTCTCTGCCATCTCCTCCCTCTGTGTGCGTTGCTGCATGCAGCAGCTGCGTGTGTGTGTGTAAACTGCCCCTCCCCTTCGCAAGCAGGCGGGGGAGAGAGAGATGTTTCGTCTCGATTTACACATGCTATGACTCCGGGGGTACTTCCATTCGCTTCGTCTTGATCTGTTGATGTTATTTCATGTCTCGTTTGTCCATTGTGACGGTGGCAAAGCCAGGGAAATGTCCCGGAGATACACTGAGAAATCTTTGTAACAGTATTTTCCTGCGATCACAGCTGTTCACAGCTACGAGGCTGGGACCGCTTCCATTCGCTTCGTCTTGATCTGTAGATGTTATTTCATGTCTCATTTGTTCATTTTGATGGAGAAAAAGTTGTACATTTAGTGAATTCAGAGTTTCTAAGATGCAAAAGTAGGCATGTTTGAGTACTCAGGTCCAGTGACTCACTGCGTTAATGCTCGCCCCTGGATGCGGTTGGTCGTGTGTTCGAATCCATACTGTGGCATACTTTTTTTCATTTTCACCCTTTTTCTATGGATCTCCAAAAAGTCAACTTTGACTTTTTCTGAGTCTGGAGGAATTCAAGGGGAGTTTTCAAGAGACTCTACCCGCCTTATGAGGCACTATTTTCGAATACTTTTTTCCATTTTCACCCTTTTTCTATGGATCTCCAAAAAGTGAACTTTTACATTTTCTGAGTCTGGAGGAATTCAAGGGGAGTTTTCAGGGGAGTGCATTCTCTCTGCCATCTCCTCCCTCTGTGTGCGTTGCTGCATGCAGCAGCTGTGTGTGAGTGTAAACTGCCCCTCCCCCTCGCAAGCAGGCGGGGGAGAGAGAGATGTTTCGTCTCGATTTACACATGCTATGACTCCGGGGGTACTTCCATTCGCTTCGTCTTGATCTGTTGATGTTATTTCATGTCTCGTTTGTCCATTTTGACGGTGGGAAAGCTAGGGAAATGTCCCGGAGATATACTGAGAAATCTTTGTAACAGCATTTTCCTGCGATCACAGCTGTTCACAGCTACGAGGCTGGGACCGCTTCCATTCGCTTCGTCTTGATCTGTAGATGTTATTTAATGTCTCATTTGTTCATTTTGATGGAGAACAAGTTGTACATTTAGTAAATTCAGAGTGTCTAAGATGCACAAGTAGGCGTGTTTGAGTACTCAGGTCCAGTGGCTCACTGTGTTAACGCTCGCCCCTGGATGCGGTTGGTCGCGTGTTCGAATCCATGCTGTGGCATTCTTTTTTTCATTTTCACCCTTTTTCTATGGATCTCCAAAAAGTCAACTTTGACTTTTTCTGAGTCTGGAGGAATTCAAGGGGAGTTTTCAAGGGACTCTACCCGCCTTATGAGGCACTATTTTCGAATACTTTTTTCCATTTTCACCCTTTTTCTATGGATCTCCAAAAAGTGAACTTTTACATTTTCTGAGTCTGGAGGAATTCAAGGGGAGTTTTCAGGGGAGTGCATTCTCTCTGCCATCTCCTCCCTGTGTGTGTGTTGCTGCATGCAGCAGCTGCGTGTGTGTGTAAACTGCCCCTCCCCTTCGCAAGCAGGCGGGGGAGAGAGAGATGTTTCGTCTCGATTTACACATGCTATGACTCCGGGGGTACTTCCATTCGCTTCGTCTTGATCTGTTGATGTTATTTCATGTCTCGTTTGTCCATTTTGACGGTGGGAAAGCTAGGGAAATGTCCCGGAGATATACTGAGAAATCTTTGTAACAGCATTTTCCTGCGATCACAGCTGTTCACAGCTACGAGGCTGGGACCGCTTCCATTCGCTTCGTCTTGATCTGTAGATGTTATTTAATGTCTCATTTGTTCATTTTGATGGAGAACAAGTTGTACATTTAGTAAATTCAGAGTGTCTAAGATGCACAAGTAGGCGTGTTTGAGTACTCAGGTCCAGTGGCTCACTGTGTTAACGCTCGCCCCTGGATGCGGTTGGTCGCGTGTTCGAATCCATGCTGTGGCATTCTTTTTTTCATTTTCACCCTTTTTCTATGGATCTCCAAAAAGTCAACTTTGACTTTTTCTGAGTCTGGAGGAATTCAAGGGGAGTTTTCAAGGGACTCTACCCGCCTTATGAGGCACTATTTTCGAATACTTTTTTCCATTTTCACCCTTTTTCTATGGATCTCCAAAAAGTGAACTTTTACATTTTCTGAGTCTGGAGGAATTCAAGGGGAGTTTTCAGGGGAGTGCATTCTCTCTGCCATCTCCTCCCTCTGTGTGCGTTGCTGCATGCAGCAGCTGCGTGTGTGTGTGTAAACTGCCCCTTCGCAAGCAGGCGGGGGAGAGAGAGATGTTTCGTCTCGATTTACACATGCTATGACTCCGGGGGTACCTCCATTCGCTTCGTCTTGATCTGTTGATGTTATTTCATGTCTCGTTTGTCCATTGTGACGGTGGGAAAGCCAGGGAAATGTCCCGGAGATATACTGAGAAATCTTTGTAACAGCATTTTCCTGCGATCACAGCTGTTCACAGCTACGAGGCTGGGACCGCTTCCATTCGCTTCGTCTTGATCTGTAGATGTTATTTAATGTCTCATTTGTTCATTTTGATGGAGAAAAAGTTGTACATTTAGTGAATTCAGAGTGTCTAAGATGCACAAGTAGGCGTGTTTGAGTACTCAGGTCCAGTGGCTCACTGTGTTAACGCTCGCCCTGGATGCGTTTGGTCGCGTGTTCGAATCCATGCTGTGGTGTACTTTTTTTCATTTTCACCCTTTTTCTATGGATCTCCAAAAAGTCAACTTTGACTTTTTCTGAGTCTGGAGGAATTCAAGGGGAGTTTTCAAGAGACTTTACCCGCCTTATGAGGCACTATTTTCGAATACTTTTTTCCATTTTCACCCTTTTTCTATGGATCTCCAAAAAGTGAACTTTTACATTTTCTGAGTCTGGAGGAATTCAAGGGGAGTTTTCAGGGGAGTGCGTTCTCTCTGCCATCTCCTCCCTGTGTGTGCGTTGCTGCATGCAGCAGCTGTGTGTGTGTGTAAACTGCCCCTCCCCCTCGCAAGCAGGCGGGGGAGAGAGAGATGTTTCGTCTCGATTTACACATGCTATGACTCCGGGGGTACTTCCATTCGCTTCGTCTTGATCTGTTGATGTTATTTCATGTCTTGTTTGTCCATTGTGACGGTGGGAAAGCCAGGGAAATGTCCCGGAGATATACTGAGAAATCTTTGTAACAGCATTTTCCTGCGATCACAGCTGTTCGCAGCTACGAGGCTGGGACCGCTTCCATTCGCTTCGTCTTGATCTGTAGATGTTATTTAATGTCTCAGTTGTTCATGTTGATGGAGAAAAAGTTGTACATTTTGTGAATTCAGAGTTTCTAAGATGCAAAAGTAGGCATGTTTGAGTACTCAGGTCCAGTGGCTCACTGCGTTAATGCTCGCCCCTGGATGCGGTTGGTCGCGTGTTCGAATCCATGCTGTGGCATACTTTTTTTCATTTTCACCCTTTTTCTATGGATCTCCAAAAAGTCAACTTTGACTTTTTCTGAGTCTGGAGGAATTCAAGGGGAGTTTTCAAGGGACTCTACCCGCCTTATGAGGCACTATTTTCGAATACTTTTTTCCATTTTCACCCTTTTTCTATGGATCTCCAAAAAGTGAACTTTTACATTTTCTGAGTCTGGAGGAATTCAAGGGGAGTTTTCAGGGGAGTGCATTCTCTCTGCCATCTCCTCCCTCTGTGTGCGTTGCTGCATGCAGCAGCTGTGTGTGTGTGTAAACTGCCCCTCCCCCTCACAAGCAGGCGGGGGAGAGAGAGATGTTTCGTCTCGATTTACACATGCTATGACTCCGGGGGTACTTCCATTCGCTTCGTCTTGATCTGTTGATGTTATTTCATGTCTTGTTTGTCCATTGTGTCGGTGGGAAAGCCAGGGAAATGTCCCGGAGATATACTGAGAAATCTTTGTAACAGCATTTTCCTGCGATCACAGCTGTTCGCAGCTACGAGGCTGGGACCGCTTCCATTCGCTTCGTCTTGATCTGTAGATGTTATTTAATGTCTCAGTTGTTCATGTTGATGGAGAAAAAGTTGTACATTTAGTGAATTCAGAGTTTCTAAGATGCAAAAGTAGGCATGTTTGAGTACTCAGGTCCAGTGGCTCACTGCGTTAATGCTCGCCCCTGGATGCGGTTGGTCGCGTGTTCGAATCCATGCTGTGGCATACTTTTTTTCATTTTCACCCTTTTTCTATGGATCTCCAAAAAGTCAACTTTGACTTTTTCTGAGTCTGGAGGAATCCAAGGGGAGTTTTCAAGGGACTCTACCCGCCTTATGAGGCACTATTTTCGAATACTTTTTTCCATTTTCACCCTTTTTTCTATGGATCTCCAAAAAGTGATCTTTTAATTTTCTGAGTCTGGAGGAATTCAAGGGGAGTTTTCAGGGGAGTGCGTTCTCTCTGCCATCTCCTCCCTGTGTGTGTGTTGCTGCATGCAGCAGCTGCGTGTGTGTGTAAACTGCCCCTCCCCTTCGCAAGCAGGCGGGGGAGAGAGAGATGTTTCGTCTCGATTTACACATGCTATGACTCCGGGGGTACTTCCATTCGCTTCGTCTTGATCTGTTGATGTTATTTCATGTCTCGTTTGTCCATTTTGACGGTGGGAAAGCTAGGGAAATGTCCCGGAGATATACTGAGAAATCTTTGTAACAGCATTTTCCTGCGATCACAGCTGTTCACAGCTACGAGGCTGGGACCGCTTCCATTCGCTTCGTCTTGATCTGTAGATGTTATTTAATGTCTCATTTGTTCATTTTGATGGAGAACAAGTTGTACATTTAGTAAATTCAGAGTGTCTAAGATGCACAAGTAGGCGTGTTTGAGTACTCAGGTCCAGTGGCTCACTGTGTTAACGCTCGCCCCTGGATGCGGTTGGTCGCGTGTTCGAATCCATGCTGTGGCATTCTTTTTTTCATTTTCACCCTTTTTCTATGGATCTCCAAAAAGTCAACTTTGACTTTTTCTGAGTCTGGAGGAATTCAAGGGGAGTTTTCAAGGGACTCTACCCGCCTTATGAGGCACTATTTTCGAATACTTTTTTCCATTTTCACCCTTTTTCTATGGATCTCCAAAAAGTGAACTTTTACATTTTCTGAGTCTGGAGGAATTCAAGGGGAGTTTTCAGGGGAGTGCATTCTCTCTGCCATCTCCTCCCTCTGTGTGCGTTGCTGCATGCAGCAGCTGCGTGTGTGTGTGTAAACTGCCCCTTCGCAAGCAGGCGGGGGAGAGAGAGATGTTTCGTCTCGATTTACACATGCTATGACTCCGGGGGTACCTCCATTCGCTTCGTCTTGATCTGTTGATGTTATTTCATGTCTCGTTTGTCCATTGTGACGGTGGGAAAGCCAGG
This sequence comes from Notothenia rossii, assembly GCF_949606895.1. NCBI lineage: Eukaryota > Metazoa > Chordata > Actinopteri > Perciformes > Nototheniidae > Notothenia > Notothenia rossii. The sequence continues at coordinate 1,292,747 of NW_027639542.1, read as the reverse complement.
GAAATGTCCCGGAGATATACTGAGAAATCTTTGTAACAGCATTTTCCTGCGATCACAGCTGTTCACAGCTACGAGGCTGGGACCGCTTCCATTCGCTTCGTCTTGATCTGTAGATGTTATTTAATGTCTCATTTGTTCATTTTGATGGAGAAAAAGTTGTACATTTAGTGAATTCAGAGTGTCTAAGATGCACAAGTAGGCGTGTTTGAGTACTCAGGTCCAGTGGCTCACTGTGTTAACGCTCGCCCTGGATGCGTTTGGTCGCGTGTTCGAATCCATGCTGTGGTGTACTTTTTTTCATTTTCACCCTTTTTCTATGGATCTCCAAAAAGTCAACTTTGACTTTTTCTGAGTCTGGAGGAATTCAAGGGGAGTTTTCAAGAGACTCTACCCGCCTTATGAGGCACTATTTTCGAATACTTTTTTCCATTTTCACCCTTTTTCTATGGATCTCCAAAAAGTGAACTTTTACATTTTCTGAGTCTGGAGGAATTCAAGGGGAGTTTTCAGGGGAGTGCGTTCTCTCTGCCATCTCCTCCCTGTGTGTGCGTTGCTGCATGCAGCAGCTGTGTGTGTGTGTAAACTGCCCCTCCCCCTCGCAAGCAGGCGGGGGAGAGAGAGATGTTTCGTCTCGATTTACACATGCTATGACTCCGGGGGTACTTCCATTCGCTTCGTCTTGATCTGTTGATGTTATTTCATGTCTTGTTTGTCCATTGTGACGGTGGGAAAGCCAGGGAAATGTCCCGGAGATATACTGAGAAATCTTTGTAACAGCATTTTCCTGCGATCACAGCTGTTCGCAGCTACGAGGCTGGGACCGCTTCCATTCGCTTCGTCTTGATCTGTAGATGTTATTTAATGTCTCAGTTGTTCATGTTGATGGAGAAAAAGTTGTACATTTTGTGAATTCAGAGTTTCTAAGATGCAAAAGTAGGCATGTTTGAGTACTCAGGTCCAGTGGCTCACTGCGTTAATGCTCGCCCCTGGATGCGGTTGGTCGCGTGTTCGAATCCATGCTGTGGCATACTTTTTTTCATTTTCACCCTTTTTCTATGGATCTCCAAAAAGTCAACTTTGACTTTTTCTGAGTCTGGAGGAATTCAAGGGGAGTTTTCAAGGGACTCTACCCGCCTTATGAGGCACTATTTTCGAATACTTTTTTCCATGTTCACCCTTTTTCTATGGATCTCCAAAAAGTGAACTTTTACATTTTCTGAGTCTGGAGGAATTCAAGGGGAGTTTTCAGGGGAGTGCGTTCTCTCTGCCATCTCCTCCCTGTGTGTGCGTTGCTGCATGCAGCAGCTGTGTGTGTGTGTAAACTGCCCCTCCCCCTCGCAAGCAGGCGTGGGAGAGAGAGATGTTTCGTCTCGATTTACACATGCTATGACTCCGGGGGTACTTCCATTCGCTTCGTCTTGATCTGTTGATGTTATTTCATGTCTTGTTTGTCCATTGTGACGGTGGGAAAGCCAGGGAAATGTCCCGGAGATATACTGAGAAATCTTTGTAACAGCATTTTCCTGCGATCACAGCTGTTCGCAGCTACGAGGCTGGGACCGCTTCCATTCGCTTCGTCTTGATCTGTAGATGTTATTTAATGTCTCAGTTGTTCATGTTGATGGAGAAAAAGTTGTACATTTAGTGAATTCAGAGTTTCTAAGATGCAAAAGTAGGCATGTTTGAGTACTCAGGTCCAGTGGCTCACTGCGTTAATGCTCGCCCCTGGATGCGGTTGGTCGCGTGTTCGAATCCATGCTGTGGCATACTTTTTTTCATTTTCACCCTTTTTCTATGGATCTCCAAAAAGTCAACTTTGACTTTTTCTGAGTCTGGAGGAATTCAAGGGGAGTTTTCAAGGGACTCTACCCGCCTTATGAGGCACTATTTTCGAATACTTTTTTCCATTTTCACCCTTTTTCTATGGATCTCCAAAAAGTGATCTTTTACATTTTCTGAGTCTGGAGGAATTCAAGGGGAGTTTTCAGGGGAGTGCGTTCTCTCTGCCATCTCCTCCCTGTGTGTGTGTTGCTGCATGCAGCAGCTGCGTGTGTGTGTAAACTGCCCCTCCCCCTCGCAAGCAGGCGGGGGAGAGAGAGATGTTTCGTCTCGATTTACACATGCTATGACTCCGGGGGTACCTCCATTCGCTTCGTCTTGATCTGTTGATGTTATTTCATTGATTTGTTTGTCCATTGTGACGGTGGGAAAGCCAGGGAAATGTCCCGGAGATATACTGAGAAATCTTTGTAACAGCATTTTCCTGCGATCACAGCTGTTCACAGCTACGAGGCTGGGACCACTTCCATTCGCTTCGTCTTGATCTGTAGATGTTATTTAATGTCTCATTTGTTCATTTTGATGGAGAAAAAGTTGTACATTTAGTGAATTCAGAGTTTCTAAGATGCACAAGTAGGCATGTTTGAGTACTCAGGTCCAGTGTCTCACTGCGTTAACGCTCGCCCCTGGATGCGGTTGGTCGCGTGTTCGAGTCCATGCTGTGGCATACTTTTTTTCATTTTCACCCTTTTTCTATGGATCTCCAAAAAGTCAACTTTGACTTTTTCTGAGTCTGGAGGAATTCAAGGGGAGTTTTCAAGGGACTCTACCCGCCTTATGAGGCACTATTTTGGAATACTTTTTTCCATTTTCACCCTTTTTCTATGGATCTCCAAAAAGTGAACTTTTACATTTTCTGAGTCTGGAGGAATTCAAGGGGAGTTTTCAGGGGAGTGCATTCTCTCTGCCATCTCCTCCCTGTGTGTGCGTTGCTGCATACAGCAACTGCGTGTGTGTGTGTGTAAACTGCCCCTCCCCTTCGCAAGCAGGCGGGGGAGAGAGAGATGTTTCGTCTCGATTTACACATGCTATGACTCCGGGGGTACTTCCATTCGCTTCGTCTTGATCTGTTGATGTTATTTCATGTCTCGTTTGTCCATTTTGACGGTGGGAAAGCCAGGGAAATGTCCCGGAGATATACTGAGAAATCTTTGTAACAGCATTTTCCTGCGATCACAGCTGTTCACAGCTACGAGGCTGGGACCGCTTCCATTCGCTTCGTCTTGATCTGTAGATGTTATTTAATGTCTCATTTGTTCATTTTGATGGAGAACAAGTTGTACATTTAGTAAATTCAGAGTGTCTAAGATGCACAAGTAGGCGTGTTTGAGTACTCAGGTCCAGTGGCTCACTGTGTTAACGCTCGCCCCTGGATGCGGTTGGTCGCGTGTTCGAATCCATGCTGTGGCATTCTTTTTTTCATTTTCACCCTTTTTCTATGGATCTCCAAAAAGTCAACTTTGACTTTTTCTGAGTCTGGAGGAATTCAAGGGGAGTTTTCAAGGGACTCTACCCGCCTTATGAGGCACTATTTTCGAATACTTTTTTCCATTTTCACCCTTTTTCTATGGATCTCCAAAAAGTGATCTTTTACATTTTCTGAGTCTGGAGGAATTCAAGGGGAGTTTTCAGGGGAGTGCGTTCTCTCTGCCATCTCCTCCCTGTGTGTGTGTTGCTGCATGCAGCAGCTGCGTGTGTGTGTAAACTGCCCCTCCCCCTCGCAAGCAGGCGGGGGAGAGAGAGATGTTTCGTCTCGATTTACACATGCTATGACTCCGGGGGTACCTCCATTCGCTTCGTCTTGATCTGTTGATGTTATTTCATTGATTTGTTTGTCCATTGTGACGGTGGGAAAGCCAGGGAAATGTCCCGGAGATATACTGAGAAATCTTTGTAACAGCATTTTCCTGCGATCACAGCTGTTCACAGCTACGAGGCTGGGACCGCTTCCATTCGCTTCGTCTTGATCTGTAGATGTTATTTAATTTCTCATTTGTTCATTTTGATGGAGAAAAAGTTGTACATTTAGTGAATTCAGAGTTTCTAAGATGCACAAGTAGGCATGTTTGAGTACTCAGGTCCAGTGGCTCACTGCGTTAACGCTCGCCCCTGGATGCGGTTGGTCGCGTGTTCGAGTCCATGCTGTGGCATACTTTTTTTCATTTTCACCCTTTTTCTATGGATCTCCAAAAAGTCAACTTTGACTTTTTCTGAGTCTGGAGGAACACAAGGGGAGTTTTCAAGGGACTCTACCCGCCTTATGAGGCACTATTTTCGAATACTTTTTTCCATTTTCACCCTTTTTCTATGGATCTCCAAAAAGTGAACTTTTACATTTTCTGAGTCTGGAGGAATTCAAGGGGAGTTTTCAGGGGAGTGCATTCTCTCTGCCATCTCCTCCCTGTGTGTGCGTTGCTGCATGCAGCAGCTGCGTGTGTGTGTGTAAACTGCCCCTCCCCTTCGCAAGCAGGCGGGGGAGAGAGAGATGTTTCGTCTCGATTTACACATGCTATGACTCCGGGGGTACTTCCATTCGCTTCGTCTTGATCTGTTGATGTTATTTAATGTCTCGTTTGTCCATTGTGACGGTGGGAAAGCCAGGGAAATGTCCCGGAGATATACTGACGACTGGGCGACTGTGGCTGTGAGGGAGTGCGGTCGTCTTTCAACCAGAAGGTTGTGGGTTCGATCCCAGCCCATGCAGTCAACATGTCGATGTATCCTTGGGCAAGATACTTAACCCTGAGTTGCTCCCGATGGCATGGCCAACGGTGTGTGAATGTGTGTGAATGTTAGGTCCTAGAGTAAGGTACACTGCTCTGTATGAATGGGTGTGAATGGGTGAATGACATGTAGTATGTAAAGCGCTTTGAGGGGTCTTAAAGACTGGATAAAGCGCTATATAAGTACAGTCCATTTACCATTTACCATTTACTGAGAAATCTTTGTAACAGCATTTTCCTGCGATCACAGCTGTTCACAGCTACGAGACTGGGACCGCTTCCATTCGCTTCGTCTTGATCTGTAGATGTTATTTCATGTCTCATTTGTTCATTTTGATGGAGAAAAAGTTGTACATTTAGTGAATTCAAGGGGAGTTTTCAGGGGAGTGCGTTCTCTCTGCCATCTCCTCCCTGTGTGTGTGTTGCTGCATGCAGCAGCTGCGTGTGTGTGTAAACTGCCCCTCCCCCTCGCAAGCAGGCAGGGGAGAGAGAGATGTTTCGTCTCGATTTACACATGCTACGACTCCGGGGGTACCTCCATTCGCTTCGTCTTGATCTGTTGATGTTATTTCATGTCTCGTTTGTCCATTGTGACGGTGGGAAAGCCAGGGAAATGTCCCGGAGATATACTGAGAAATCTTTGTAACAGCATTTTCCTGCGATCACAGCTGTTCGCAGCTACGAGGCTGGGAGCGCTTCCATTCGCTTCGTCTTGATCTGTAGATGTTATTTAATGTCTCATTTGTTCATTTTGATGGAGAAAAAGTTGTACATTTAGTACATTCATAGTGTCTAAGATGCACAAGTAGGCATGTTTGAGTACTCAGGTCCAGTGGCTCACTGTGTTAACGCTCGCCCCTGGATGCGGTTGGTCGTGTATTCGAATCCATGCTGTGGCATTCTTTTTTTCATTTTCACCCTTTTTCTATGGATCTCGAAAAAGTCAACTTTGACTTTTTCTGAGTCTGGAGGAATTCAAGGGGAGTTTTCAAGGGACTCTACCCGCCTTATGAGGCACTATTTTCGAATACTTTTTTCCATTTTCACCCTTTTTCTATGGATCTCCAAAAAGTGAACTTTTACATTTTCTGAGTCTGGAGGAATTCAAGGGGAGTTTTCAGGGGAGTGCATTCTCTCTGCCATCTCCTCCCTGTGTGTGCGTTGCTGCATGCAGCAACTGCGTGTGTGTGTGTAAACTGCCCCTCCCCTTCGCAAGCAGGCGGGGGAGAGAGAGATGTTTCGTCTCGATTTACACATGCTATGACTCCGGGGGTACTTCCATTCGCTTCGTCTTGATCTGCTGATGTTATTTCATGTCTCGTTTGTCCATTGTGACGGTGGGAAAGCCAGGGAAATGTCCCGGAGATATACTGAGAAATCTTTGAAACAGCATTTTCCTGCGATCACAGCTGTTCACAGCTACGAGGCTGGGACCGCTTCCATTCGCTTCGTCTTGATCTGTAGATGTTATTTAATGTTTCATTTGTTCATTTTGATGGAGAACAAGTTGTACATTTAGTAAATTCAGAGTGTCTAAGATGCACAAGTAGGCGTGTTTGAGTACTCAGGTCCAGTGGCTCACTGTGTTAACGCTCGCCCCTGGATGCGGTTGGTCGCGTGTTCGAATCCATGCTGTGGCATTCTTTTTTTCATTTTCACCCTTTTTCTATGGATCTCCAAAAAGTCAACTTTGACTTTTTCTGAGTCTGGAGGAATTCAAGGGGAGTTTTCAAGGGACTCTACCCGCCTTATGAGGCACTATTTTCGAATACTTTTTTCCATTTTCACCCTTTTTCTATGGATCTCCAAAAAGTGAACTTTTACATTTTCTGAGTCTGGAGGAATTCAAGGGGAGTTTTCAGGGGAGTGCATTCTCTCTGCCATCTCCTCCCTGTGTGTGCGTTGCTGCATGCAGCAACTGCGTGTGTGTGTGTAAACTGCCCCTCCCCTTCGCAAGCAGGCGGGGGAGAGAGAGATGTTTCGTCTCGATTTACACATGCTATGACTCCGGGGGTACTTCCATTCGCTTCGTCTTGATCTGTTGATGTTATTTCATGTCTCGTTTGTCCATTGTGACGGTGGGAAAACCAGGGAAATGTCCCGGAGATATACTGATAAATCTTTGTAACAGCATTTTCCTGCGATCACAGCTGTTCACAGCTACGAGGCTGGGACCGCTTCCATTCGCTTCGTCTTGATCTGGAGATGTTATTTCATGTCTCATTTGTTCATTTTGATGGAGAAAAGGTTGTACATTTAGTGAATTCAGAGTGTCTAAGATGCACAAGTAGGCATGTTTGAGTACTCAGGTCCAGTGGCTCACTGCGTTAACGCACGCCCCTGGATGCGGTTGGTCGCGTGTTCGAATCCATGCTGTGGCATACTTTTTTTCATTTTCACCCTTTTTCTATGGATCTCCAAAAAGTCAACTTTGACTTTTTCTGAGTCTGGAGGAATTCAAGGGGAGTTTTCAAAGGACTCTACCCGCCTTATGAGGCACTATTTTCGAATACTTTTTTCCATTTTCACCCTTTTTCTATGGATCTCCAAAAAGTGAACTTTTACATTTTCTGAGTCTGGAGGAATTCAAGGGGAGTTTTCAGGGGAGTGCGTTCTCTCTGCCATCTCCTCCCTGTGTGTGCGTTGCTACATGCAGCAGCTGCGTGTGTGTGTAAACTGCCCCTCCACTTCGCAAGCAGGCGGGGGAGAGAGAGATGTTTCGTCTCGATTTACACATGCTATGACTCCGGGGGTACCTCCATTCGCTTCGTCTTGATCTGTTGATGTTATTTCATGTCTCGTTTGTCCATTTTGACGGTGGGAAAGCCAGGGAAATGTCCCGGAGATATACTGAGAAATCTTTGTAACAGCATTTTCCTGCGATCACAGCTGTTCACAGCTACGAGGCTGGGACCGCTTCAATTCGCTTCGTCTTGATCTGTAGATGTTATTTAATGTCTCATTTGTTCATTTTGATGGAGAACAAGTTGTACATTTAGTAAATTCAGAGTGTCTAAGATGCACAAGTAGGCATGTTTGAGTACTCAGGTCCAGTGGCTCACTGTGTTAACGCTCGCCCCTGGATGCGGTTGGTCGCGTGTTCGAATCCATGCTGTGGCATTCTTTTTTTCATTTTCACCCTTTTTCTATGGATCTCCAAAAAGTGATCTTTTACATTTTCTGAGTCTGGAGGAATTCAAGGGGAGTTTTCAGGGGAGTGCGTTCTCTCTGCCATCTCCTCCCTGTGTGTGTGTTGCTGCATGCAGCAGCTGCGTGTGTGTGTAAACTGCCCCTCCCCCTCGCAAGCAGGCAGGGGAGAGAGAGATGTTTCGTCTCGATTTACACATGCTATGACTCCGGGGGTACCTCCATTCGCTTCGTCTTGATCTGTTGATGTTATTTCATGTCTCGTTTGTCCATTGTGACGGTGGGAAAGCCAGGGAAATGTCCCGGAGATATACTGAGAAATCTTTGTAACAGCATTTTCCTGCGATCACAGCTGTTCGCAGCTACGAGGCTGGGACCGCTTCCATTCGCTTCGTCTTGATCTGTAGATGTTATTTAATGTCTCATTTGTTCATTTTGATGGAGAAAAAGTTGTACATTTAGTAAATTCAGAGTGTCTAAGATGCACAAGTAGGCATGTTTGAGTACTCAGGTCCAGTGGCTCACTGTGTTAACGCTCGCCCCTGGATGCGGTTGGTCGTGTGTTCGAATCCATGCTGTGGCATTCTTTTTTTCATTGTCACCCTTTTTCTATGGATCTCCAAAAAGTCAACTTTGACTTTTTCTGAGTCTGGAGGAATTCAAGGGGAGTTTTCAAGGGACTCTACCCGCCTTATGAGGCACTATTTTCGAATACTTTTTTCCATTTTCACCCTTTTTCTATGGATCTCCAAAAAGTGAACTTTTACATTTTCTGAGTCTGGAGGAATTCAAGGGGAGTTTTCAGGGGAGTGCATTCTCTCTGCCATCTCCTCCCTGTGTGTGCGTTGCTGCATGCAGCAACTGCGTGTGTGTGTGTAAACTGCCCCTCCCCTTCGCAAGCAGGCGGGGGAGAGAGAGATGTTTCGTCTCGATTTACACATGCTATGACTCCGGGGGTACTTCCATTCGCTTCGTCTTGATCTGTTGATGTTATTTCATGTCTCGTTTGTCCATTGTGACGGTGGGAAAGCCAGGGAAATGTCCCGGAGATATACTGATAAATCTTTGTAACAGCATTTTCCTGCGATCACAGCTGTTCACAGCTACGAGGCTGGGACCGCTTCCATTCGCTTCGTCTTGATCTGGAGATGTTATTTCATGTCTCATTTGTTCATTTTGATGGAGAAAAGGTTGTACATTTAGTGAATTCAGAGTGTCTAAGATGCACAAGTAGGCATGTTTGAGTACTCAGGTCCAGTGGCTCACTGTGTTAACGCTCGCCCCTGGATGCGGTTGGTCGCGTGTTCGAGTCCATGCTGTGGCATACTTTTTTTCATTTTCACCCTTTTTCTATGGATCTCCAAAAAGTCAACTTTGACTTTTTCTGAGTCTGGAGGAATTCAAGGGGAGTTTTCAAGGGACTCTACCCGCCTTATGAGGCACTATTTTCGAATACTTTTTTCCATTTTCACCCTTTTTCTATGGATCTCCAAAAAGTGATCTTTTACATTTTCTGAGTCTGGAGGAATTCAAGGGGAGTTTTCAGGGGAGTGCGTTCTCTCTGCCATCTCCTCCCTGTGTGTGTGTTGCTGCATGCAGCAGCTGCGTGTGTGTGTAAACTGCCCCTCCCCCTCGCAAGCAGGCGGGGGAGAGAGAGATGTTTCGTCTCGATTTACACATGCTATGACTCCGGGGGTACCTCCATTCGCTTCGTCTTGATCTGGAGATGTTATTTCATGTCTCATTTGTTCATTTTGATGGAGAAAAGGTTGTACATTTAGTGAATTCAGAGTGTCTAAGATGCACAAGTAGGCATGTTTGAGTACTCAGGTCCAGTGGCTCACTGTGTTAACGCTCGCCCCTGGATGCGGTTGGTCGTGTGTTCGAATCCATGCTGTGGCATTCTTTTTTTCATTTTCACCCTTTTTCTATGGATCTCCAAAAAGTCAACTTTGACTTTTTCTGAGTCTGGAGGAATTCAAGGGGAGTTTTCAAGGGACTCTACCCGCCTTATGAGGCACTATTTTCGAATAATTTTTTCCATTTTCACCCTTTTTCTATGGATCTCCAAAAAGTGAACTTTTACATTTTCTGAGTCTGGAGGAATTCAAGGGGAGTTTTCAGGGGAGTGCATTCTCTCTGCCATCTCCTCCCTGTGTGTGCGTTGCTGCATGCAGCAACTGCGTGTGTGTGTGTAAACTGCCCCTCCCCTTCGCAAGCAGGCGGGGGAGAGAGAGATGTTTCGTCTCGATTTACACATGCTATGACTCCGGGGGTACTTCCATTCGCTTCGTCTTGATCTGTTGATGTTATTTCATGTCTCGTTTGTCCATTGTGACGGTGGGAAAGCCAGGGAAATGTCCCGGAGATATACTGATAAATCTTTGTAACAGCATTTTCCTGCGATCACAGCTGTTCACAGCTACGAGGCTGGGACCGCTTCCATTCGCTTCGTCTTGATCTGGAGATGTTATTTCATGTCTCATTTGTTCATTTTGATGGAGAAAAGGTTGTACATTTAGTGAATTCAGAGTGTCTAAGATGCACAAGTAGGCATGTTTGAGTACTCAGGTCCAGTGGCTCACTGTGTTAACGCTCGCCCCTGGATGCGGTTGGTCGCGTGTTCGAGTCCATGCTGTGGCATACTTTTTTTCATTTTCACCCTTTTTCTATGGATCTCCAAAAAGTCAACTTTGACTTTTTCTGAGTCTGGAGGAATTCAAGGGGAGTTTTCAAGGGACTCTACCCGCCTTATGAGGCACTATTTTCGAATACTTTTTTCCATTTTCACCCTTTTTCTATGGATCTCCAAAAAGTGATCTTTTACATTTTCTGAGTCTGGAGGAATTCAAGGGGAGTTTTCAGGGGAGTGCGTTCTCTCTGCCATCTCCTCCCTGTGTGTGTGTTGCTGCATGCAGCAGCTGCGTGTGTGTGTAAACTGCCCCTCCCCCTCGCAAGCAGGCGGGGGAGAGAGAGATGTTTCGTCTCGATTTACACATGCTATGACTCCGGGGGTACTTCCATTCGCTTCGTCTTGATCTGTTGATGTTATTTCATGTCTCGTTTGTCCATTGTGACGGTGGGAAAGCCAGGGAAATGTCCCGGAGATATACTGAGAAATCTTTGTAACAGCATTTTCCTGCGATCACAGCTGTTCACAGCTACGAGGCTGGGACCGCTTCCATTCGCTTCGTCTTGATCTGGAGATGTTATTTCATGTCTCATTTGTTCATTTTGATGGAGAAAAGGTTGTACATTTAGTGAATTCAGAGTGTCTAAGATGCACAAGTAGGCATGTTTGAGTACTCAGGTCCAGTGGCTCACTGCGTTAACGCTCGCCCCTGGATGCGGTTGGTCGCGTGTTCGAATCCATGCTGTGGCATACTTTTTTTCATTTTCACCCTTTTTCTATGGATCTCCAAAAAGTCAACTTTGACTTTTTCTGAGTCTGGAGGAATTCAAGGGGAGTTTTCAGGGGAGTGCGTTCTCTCTGCCATCTCCTCCCTGTGTGTGTGTTGCTGCATGCAGCAGCTGCGTGTGTGTGTAAACTGCCCCTCCCCCTCGCAAGCAGGCGGGGGAGAGAGAGATGTTTCGTCTCGATTTACACATGCTATGACTCCGGGGGTACCTCCATTCGCTTCGTCTTGATCTGTTGATGTTATTTCATGTCTCGTTTGTCCATTGTGACGGTGGGAAAGCCAGGGAAATGTCCCGGAGATATACTGAGAAATCTTTGTAACAGTATTTTCCTGCGATCACAGCTGTTCACAGCTACGAGGCTGGGACCGCTTCCATTCGCTTCGTCTTGATCTGTAGATGTTATTTAATGTCTAATTTGTTCATTTTGATGGAGAAAAAGTTGTACATTTAGTGAATTCAGAGTTTCTAAGATGCACAAGTAGCCATGTTTGAGTACTCAGGTCCAGTGGCTCACTGCGTTAACGCTCGCCCCTGGATGCGGTTGGTCGCGTGTTCGAATCCATGCTGTGGTGTACTTTTTTTCATTTTCACCCTTTTTCTATGGATCTCCAAAAAGTCAACTTTGACTTTTTCTGAGTCTGGAGGAATTCAAGGGGAGTTTTCAAGGGACTCTACCCGCCTTATGAGGCACTATTTTCGAATACTTTTTTCCATTTTCACCCTTTTTCTATGGATCTCCAAAAAGTGAACTTTTACATTTTCTGAGTCTGGAGGAATTCAAGGGGAGTTTTCAGGGGAGTGCATTCTCTCTGCCATCTCCTCCCTCTGTGTGCGTTGCTGCATGCAGCAGCTGTGTGTGTGTGTAAACTGCCCCTCCCCCTCGCAAGCAGGCGGGGGAGAGAGAGATGTTTCGTCTCGATTTACACATGCTATGACTCCGGGGGTACTTCCATTCGCTTCGTCTTGATCTGTTGATGTTATTTCATGTCTTGTTTGTCCATTGTGACGGTGGGAAAGCCAGGGAAATGTCCCGGAGATATACTGAGAAATCTTTGTAACAGCATTTTCCTGCGATCACAGCTGTTCACAGCTACGAGGCTGGGCTCGCTTCCATTCGCTTCGTCTTGATCTGTAGATGTTATTTGATGTCTCATTTGTTCATTTTGATGGAGAAAAAGTTGTACATTTAGTGAATTCAGAGTTTCTAAGATGCAAAAGTAGGCATGTTTGAGTACTTAGGTCCAGTGGCTCACTGCGTTAATGCTCGCCCCTGGATGCGGTTGGTCGCGTGTTCGAATCCATGCTGTAGCATACTTTTTTTCATTTTCACCCTTTTTCTATGGATCTCCAAAAAGTCAACTTCGACTTTTTCTGAGTCTGGAGGAATTCAAGGGGAGTTTTCAAGGGACTCTACCCGCCTTATGAGGCACTATTTTCGAATACTTTTTTCCATTTTCACCCTTTTTCTATGGATCTCCAAAAAGTGAACTTTTACATTTTCTGAGTCTGGAGGAATTCAAGGGGAGTTTTCAGGGGAGTGCGTTCTCTCTGACATCTCCTCCCTGTGTGTGCGTTGCTGCATGCAGCAGCTGCGTGTGTGTGTAAACTGCCCCTCCCCTTCGCAAGCAGGCGGGGGAGAGAGAGATGTTTCGTCTCGATTTACACATGCTATGACTCCGGGGGTACCTACATTCGCTTCGTCTTGATCTGTTGATGTTATTTCATGTCTCGTTTGTCCATTGTGACGGTGGGAAAGCCAGGGAAATGTCCCGGAGATATACTGAGAAATCTTTGTAACAGTATTTTCCTGCGATCACAGCTGTTCACAGCTACGAGGCTGGGACCGCTTCCATTCGCTTCGTCTTGATCTGTAGATGTTATTTAATGTCTCATTTGTTCATTTTGATGGAGAAAAAGTTGTACATTTAGTGAATTCAGAGTTTCTAAGATGCACAAGTAGCCATGTTTGAGTACTCAGGTCCAGTGGCTCACTGCGTTAATGCTCGCCCCTGGATGCGGTTGGTCGCGTGTTCAAATCCATACTGTGGCATACTTTTTTTCATTTTCACCCTTTTTCTATGGATCTCCAAAAAGTCAACTTTGACTTTTTCTGAGTCTGGAGGAATTCAAGGGGAGTTTTCAAGAGACTCTACCCGCCTTATGAGGCACTATTTTCGAATACTTTTTTCCATTTTCACCCTTTTTCTATGGATCTCCAAAAAGTGAACTTTTACATTTTCTGAGTCTGGAGGAATTCAAGGGGAGTTTTCAGGGGATTGCATTCTCTCTGCCATCTCCTCCCTCTGTGTGCGTTGCTGCATGCAGCAGCTGCGTGTGTGTGTGTAAACTGCCCCTCCCCTTTGCAAGCAGGCGGGGGAGAGAGAGATGTTTCGTCTCGATTTACACATGCTATGACTCCGGGGGTACTTCCATTCGCTTCGTCTTGATCTGTTGATGTTATTTCATGTCTCATTTGTCCATTGTGACGGTGGCAAAGCCAGGGAAATGTCCCGGAGATATACTGAGAAATCTTTGGAACAGCATTTTCCTGCGATCACAGCTGTTCGCAGCTACGAGGCTGGGACCGCTTCCATTCGCTTCGTCTTGATCTGTAGATGTTATTTAATGTCTCATTTGTTCATTTTGATGGAGAAAAAGTTGTACATTTAGTGAATTCAGAGTTTCTAAGATGCACAAGTAGGCATGTTTGAGTACTCAGGTCCAGTGGCTCACTGCGTTAACGCTCGCCCCTGGATGCGGTTGGTCGCGTGTTCGAATCCATGCTATAGCATACTTTTTTTCATTTTCACCCTTTTTCTATGGATCTCCAAAAAGTCAACTTTGACTTTTTCTGAGTCTGGAGGAATTCAAGGGGAGTGTTCAAGGGACTCTACCCGCCTTATGAGGCACTATTTTTGAATACTTTTTTCCATTTTCACCCTTTTTCTATGGATCTCCAAAAAGTGAACTTTTACATTTTCTGAGTCTGGAGGAATTCAAGGGGAGTTTTCAGGGGAGTGCGTTCTCTCTGCCATCTCCTCCCTGTGTGTGCGTTGCTGCATGCAGCAGCTGCGTGTGTGTGTAAACTGCCCCTCCCCTTCGCAAGCAGGCGGGGGAGAGAGAGATGTTTCGTCTCGATTTACACATGCTATGACTCCGGGGGTACCTCCATTCGCTTCGTCTTGATCTGTTGATGTTATTTCATGTCTCGTTTGTCCATTGTGACGGTGGCAAAGCCAGGGAAATGTCCCGGAGATATACTGAGAAATCTTTCGAACAGCATTTTCCTGCGATCACAGCTGTTCGCAGCTACGAGGCTGGGACCGCTTCCATTCGCTTCGTCTTGATCTGTAGATGTTATTTAATGTCTCATTTGTTCATTTTGATGGAGAAAAAGTTGTACATTTAGTGAATTCAGAGTTTCTAAGATGCACAAGTAGGCATGTTTGAGTACTCAGGTCCAGTGGCTCACTGCGTTAACGCTCGCCCCTGGATGCGGTTGGTCGCGTGTTCGAATCCATGCTGTAGCATACTTTTTTTCATTTTCACCCTTTTTCTATGGATCTCCAAAAAGTCAACTTTGACTTTTTCTGAGTCTGGAGGAATTCAAGGGGAGTTTTCAGGGGAGTGCGTTCTCTCTGCCATCTCCTCCCTGTGTGTGCGTTGCTGCATGCAGCAGCTGCGTGTGTGTGTAAACTGCCCCTCCCCTTCGCAAGCAGGCGGGGGAGAGAGAGATGTTTCGTCTCGATTTACACATGCTATGACTCCGGGGGTACCTCCATTCGCTTCGTCTTGATCTGTTGATGTTATTTCATGTCTCGTTTGTCCATTGTGACGGTGGGAAAGCCAGGGAAATGTCCCGGAGATATACTGAGAAATCTTTGTAACAGTATTTTCCTGCGATCACAGCTGTTCACAGCTACGAGGCTGGGACCGCTTCCATTCGCTTCGTCTTGATCTGTAGATGTTATTTAATGTCTCATTTGTTCATTTTGATGGAGAAAAAGTTGTACATTTAGTGAATTCAGAGTTTCTAAGATGCACAAGTAGCCATGTTTGAGTACTCAGGTCCAGTGGCTCACTGCGTTAACGCTCGCCCCTGGATGCGGTTGGTCGCGTGTTCGAATCCATGCTGTGGTGTACTTTTTTTCATTTTCACCCTTTTTCTATGGATCTCCAAAAAGTCAACTTTGACTTTTTCTGAGTCTGGAGGAATTCAAGGGGAGTTTTCAAGGGACTCTACCCGCCTTATGAGGCACTATTTTCGAATACTTTTTTCCATTTTCACCCTTTTTCTATGGATCTCCAAAAAGTGAACTTTTACATTTTCTGAGTCTGGAGGAATTCAAGGGGAGTTTTCAGGGGAGTGCATTCTCTCTGCCATCTCCTCCCTCTGTGTGCGTTGCTGCATGCAGCAGCTGTGTGTGTGTGTAAACTGCCCCTCCCCCTCGCAAGCAGGCGGGGGAGAGAGAGATGTTTCGTCTCGATTTACACATGCTATGACTCCGGGGGTACTTCCATTCGCTTCGTCTTGATCTGTTGATGTTATTTCATGTCTTGTTTGTCCATTGTGACGGTGGGAAAGCCAGGGAAATGTCCCGGAGATATACTGAGAAATCTTTGTAACAGCATTTTCCTGCGATCACAGCTGTTCACAGCTACGAGGCTGGGCTCGCTTCCATTCGCTTCGTCTTGATCTGTAGATGTTATTTGATGTCTCATTTGTTCATTTTGATGGAGAAAAAGTTGTACATTTAGTGAATTCAGAGTTTCTAAGATGCAAAAGTAGGCATGTTTGAGTACTTAGGTCCAGTGGCTCACTGCGTTAATGCTCGCCCCTGGATGCGGTTGGTCGCGTGTTCGAATCCATGCTGTAGCATACTTTTTTTCATTTTCACCCTTTTTCTATGGATCTCCAAAAAGTCAACTTCGACTTTTTCTGAGTCTGGAGGAATTCAAGGGGAGTTTTCAAGGGACTCTACCCGCCTTATGAGGCACTATTTTCGAATACTTTTTTCCATTTTCACCCTTTTTCTATGGATCTCCAAAAAGTGAACTTTTACATTTTCTGAGTCTGGAGGAATTCAAGGGGAGTTTTCAGGGGAGTGCGTTCTCTCTGACATCTCCTCCCTGTGTGTGCGTTGCTGCATGCAGCAGCTGCGTGTGTGTGTAAACTGCCCCTCCCCTTCGCAAGCAGGCGGGGGAGAGAGAGATGTTTCGTCTCGATTTACACATGCTATGACTCCGGGGGTACCTACATTCGCTTCGTCTTGATCTGTTGATGTTATTTCATGTCTCGTTTGTCCATTGTGACGGTGGGAAAGCCAGGGAAATGTCCCGGAGATATACTGAGAAATCTTTGTAACAGTATTTTCCTGCGATCACAGCTGTTCACAGCTACGAGGCTGGGACCGCTTCCATTCGCTTCGTCTTGATCTGTAGATGTTATTTAATGTCTCATTTGTTCATTTTGATGGAGAAAAAGTTGTACATTTAGTGAATTCAGAGTTTCTAAGATGCACAAGTAGCCATGTTTGAGTACTCAGGTCCAGTGGCTCACTGCGTTAATGCTCGCCCCTGGATGCGGTTGGTCGCGTGTTCAAATCCATACTGTGGCATACTTTTTTTCATTTTCACCCTTTTTCTATGGATCTCCAAAAAGTCAACTTTGACTTTTTCTGAGTCTGGAGGAATTCAAGGGGAGTTTTCAAGAGACTCTACCCGCCTTATGAGGCACTATTTTCGAATACTTTTTTCCATTTTCACCCTTTTTCTATGGATCTCCAAAAAGTGAACTTTTACATTTTCTGAGTCTGGAGGAATTCAAGGGGAGTTTTCAGGGGATTGCATTCTCTCTGCCATCTCCTCCCTCTGTGTGCGTTGCTGCATGCAGCAGCTGCGTGTGTGTGTGTAAACTGCCCCTCCCCTTTGCAAGCAGGCGGGGGAGAGAGAGATGTTTCGTCTCGATTTACACATGCTATGACTCCGGGGGTACTTCCATTCGCTTCGTCTTGATCTGTTGATGTTATTTCATGTCTCATTTGTCCATTGTGACGGTGGCAAAGCCAGGGAAATGTCCCGGAGATATACTGAGAAATCTTTGGAACAGCATTTTCCTGCGATCACAGCTGTTCGCAGCTACGAGGCTGGGACCGCTTCCATTCGCTTCGTCTTGATCTGTAGATGTTATTTAATGTCTCATTTGTTCATTTTGATGGAGAAAAAGTTGTACATTTAGTGAATTCAGAGTTTCTAAGATGCACAAGTAGGCATGTTTGAGTACTCAGGTCCAGTGGCTCACTGCGTTAACGCTCGCCCCTGGATGCGGTTGGTCGCGTGTTCGAATCCATGCTATAGCATACTTTTTTTCATTTTCACCCTTTTTCTATGGATCTCCAAAAAGTCAACTTTGACTTTTTCTGAGTCTGGAGGAATTCAAGGGGAGTGTTCAAGGGACTCTACCCGCCTTATGAGGCACTATTTTTGAATACTTTTTTCCATTTTCACCCTTTTTCTATGGATCTCCAAAAAGTGAACTTTTACATTTTCTGAGTCTGGAGGAATTCAAGGGGAGTTTTCAGGGGAGTGCGTTCTCTCTGCCATCTCCTCCCTGTGTGTGCGTTGCTGCATGCAGCAGCTGCGTGTGTGTGTAAACTGCCCCTCCCCTTCGCAAGCAGGCGGGGGAGAGAGAGATGTTTCGTCTCGATTTACACATGCTATGACTCCGGGGGTACCTCCATTCGCTTCGTCTTGATCTGTTGATGTTATTTCATGTCTCGTTTGTCCATTGTGACGGTGGGAAAGCCAGGGAAATGTCCCGGAGATATACTGAGAAATCTTTGTAACAGTATTTTCCTGCGATCACAGCTGTTCACAGCTACGAGGCTGGGACCGCTTCCATTCGCTTCGTCTTGATCTGTAGATGTTATTTAATGTCTCATTTGTTCATTTTGATGGAGAAAAAGTTGTACATTTAGTGAATTCAGAGTTTCTAAGATGCACAAGTAGCCATGTTTGAGTACTCAGGTCCAGTGGCTCACTGCGTTAACGCTCGCCCCTGGATGCGGTTGGTCGCGTGTTCGAATCCATGCTGTGGTGTACTTTTTTTCATTTTCACCCTTTTTCTATGGATCTCCAAAAAGTCAACTTTGACTTTTTCTGAGTCTGGAGGAATTCAAGGGGAGTTTTCAAGGGACTCTACCCGCCTTATGAGGCACTATTTTCGAATACTTTTTTCCATTTTCACCCTTTTTCTATGGATCTCCAAAAAGTGAACTTTTACATTTTCTGAGTCTGGAGGAATTCAAGGGGAGTTTTCAGGGGAGTGCATTCTCTCTGCCATCTCCTCCCTCTGTGTGCGTTGCTGCATGCAGCAGCTGTGTGTGTGTGTAAACTGCCCCTCCCCCTCGCAAGCAGGCGGGGGAGAGAGAGATGTTTCGTCTCGATTTACACATGCTATGACTCCGGGGGTACCTCCATTCGCTTCGTCTTGATCTGTTGATGTTATTTCATGTCTCGTTTGTCCATTGTGACGGTGAGAAAGCCAGGGAAATGTCCCGGAGATATACTGATAAATCTTTGTAACAGCATTTTCCTGCGATCACAGCTGTTCACAGCTACGAGGCTGGGACCGCTTTCATTCGCTTCGTCTTGATCTGTAGATGTTATTTCATGTCCCATTTGTTCATTTTGATGGAGAAAAAGTTGTACATTTAGTGAATTCAGAGTTTCTAAGATGCAAAAGTAGGCATGTTTGAGTACTCAGGTCCAGTGGCTCACTGCGTTAATGCTCGCCCCTGGATGCGGTTGGTCGCGTGTTCGAATCCATACTGTGGCATACTTTTTTTCATTTTCACCCTTTTTCTATGGATCTCCAAAAAGTCAACTTTGACTTTTTCTGAGTCTGGAGGAATTCAAGGGGAGTTTTCAAGGGACTCTACCCGCCTTATGAGGCACTATTTTCGAATACTTTTTTCCATTTTCACCCTTTTTCTATGGATCTCCAAAAAGTGAACTTTTACATTTTCTGAGTCTGGAAGAATTCAAGGGGAGTTTTCAGGGGAGTGCATTCTCTCTGCCATCTCCTCCCTCTGTGTGCGTTGCTGCATGCAGCAGCTGCGTGTGTGTGTGTAAACTGCCCCTCCCCTTCGCAAGCAGGCGGGGGAGAGAGAGAAGTTTCGTCTCGATTTACACATGCTATGACTCCGGGGGTACTTCCATTCGCTTCGTCTTGATCTGTTGATGTTATTTCATGTCTCGTTTGTCCATTGTGACGGTGGCAAAGCCAGGGAAATGTCCCGGAGATATACTGAGAAATCTTTGTAACAGTATTTTCTTGCGATCACAGCTGTTCACAGCTACGAGGCTGGGACCGCTTCCATTCGCTTCGTCTTGATCTGTAGATGTTATTTCATGTCTCATTTGTTCATTTTGATGGAGAAAAAGTTGTACATTTAGTGAATTCAGAGTTTCTAAGATGCAAAAGTAGGCATATTTGAGTACTCAGGTCCAGTGGCTCACTGCGTTAATGCTCGCCCCTGGATGCGGTTGGTCGCGTGTTC
This sequence comes from Notothenia rossii, assembly GCF_949606895.1. Classification (NCBI taxonomy): domain Eukaryota; kingdom Metazoa; phylum Chordata; class Actinopteri; order Perciformes; family Nototheniidae; genus Notothenia; species Notothenia rossii. The sequence continues at coordinate 1,273,057 of NW_027639542.1, read as the reverse complement.
GAATCCATACTGTGGCATACTTTTTTTCATTTTCACCCTTTTTCTATGGATCTCCAAAAAGTCAACTTTGACTTTTTCTGAGTCTGGAGGAATTCAAGGGGAGTTTTCAGGGGAGTGCATTCTCTCTGCCATCTCCTCCCTCTGTGTGCGTTGCTGCATGCAGCAGCTGCGTGTGTGTGTGTAAACTGCCCCTCCCCTTCGCAAGCAGGCGGGGGAGAGAGAGATGTTTCGTCTCGATTTACACATGCTATGACTCCGGGGGTACCTCCATTCGCTTCGTCTTGATCTGTTGATGTTATTTCATGTCTCGTTTGTCCATTGTGACGGTGGGAAAGCCAGGGAAATGTCCCGGAGATAGACTGAGAAATCTTTGTAACAGCATTTTCCTGCGATCACAGCTGTTCGCAGCTACGAGGCTGGGACCGCTTCCATTCGCTTCGTCTTGATCTGTAGATGTTATTTAATGTCTCATTTGTTCATTTTGATGGAGAAAAAGTTGTACATTTAGTGAATTCAGAGTTTCTAAGATGCACAAGTAGCCATGTTTGAGTACTCAGGTCCAGTGGCTCACTGCGTTAATGCTCGCCCCTGGATGCGGTTGGTCGCGTGTTCAAATCCATACTGTGGCATACTTTTTTTCATTTTCACCCTTTTTCTATGGATCTCCAAAAAGTCAACTTTGACTTTTTCTGAGTCTGGAGGAATTCAAGGGGAGTTTTCAAGAGACTCTACCCGCCTTATGAGGCACTATTTTCGAATACTTTTTTCCATTTTCACCCTTTTTCTATGGATCTCCAAAAAGTGAACTTTTACATTTTCTGAGTCTGGAGGAATTCAAGGGGAGTTTTCAGGGGATTGCATTCTCTCTGCCATCTCCTCCCTCTGTGTGCGTTGCTGCATGCAGCAGCTGCGTGTGTGTGTGTAAACTGCCCCTCCCCTTTGCAAGCAGGCGGGGGAGAGAGAGATGTTTCGTCTCGATTTACACATGCTATGACTCCGGGGGTACTTCCATTCGCTTCGTCTTGATCTGTTGATGTTATTTCATGTCTCATTTGTCCATTGTGACGGTGGCAAAGCCAGGGAAATGTCCCGGAGATATACTGAGAAATCTTTGGAACAGCATTTTCCTGCGATCACAGCTGTTCGCAGCTACGAGGCTGGGACCGCTTCCATTCGCTTCGTCTTGATCTGTAGATGTTATTTAATGTCTCATTTGTTCATTTTGATGGAGAAAAAGTTGTACATTTAGTGAATTCAGAGTTTCTAAGATGCACAAGTAGGCATGTTTGAGTACTCAGGTCCAGTGGCTCACTGCGTTAACGCTCGCCCCTGGATGCGGTTGGTCGCGTGTTCGAATCCATGCTGTAGCATACTTTTTTTCATTTTCACCCTTTTTCTATGGATCTCCAAAAAGTCAACTTTGACTTTTTCTGAGTCTGGAGGAATTCAAGGGGAGTGTTCAAGGGACTCTACCCGCCTTATGAGGCACTATTTTTGAATACTTTTTTCCATTTTCACCCTTTTTCTATGGATCTCCAAAAAGTGAACTTTTACATTTTCTGAGTCTGGAGGAATTCAAGGGGAGTTTTCAGGGGAGTGCGTTCTCTCTGCCATCTCCTCCCTGTGTGTGCGTTGCTGCATGCAGCAGCTGCGTGTGTGTGTAAACTGCCCCTCCCCTTCGCAAGCAGGCGGGGGAGAGAGAGATGTTTCGTCTCGATTTACACATGCTATGACTCCGGGGGTACCTCCATTCGCTTCGTCTTGATCTGTTGATGTTATTTCATGTCTCGTTTGTCCATTGTGACGGTGGGAAAGCCAGGGAAATGTCCCGGAGATATACTGAGAAATCTTTGTAACAGTATTTTCCTGCGATCACAGCTGTTCACAGCTACGAGGCTGGGACCGCTTCCATTCGCTTCGTCTTGATCTGTAGATGTTATTTAATGTCTCATTTGTTCATTTTGATGGAGAAAAAGTTGTACATTTAGTGAATTCAGAGTTTCTAAGATGCACAAGTAGCCATGTTTGAGTACTCAGGTGCAGTGGCTCACTGCGTTAACGCTCGCCCCTGGATGCGGTTGGTCGCGTGTTCGAATCCATGCTGTGTTGTACTTTTTTTCATTTTCACCCTTTTTCTATGGATCTCCAAAAAGTCAACTTTGACTTTTTCTGAGTCTGGAGGAATTCAAGGGGAGTTTTCAAGGGACTCTACCCGCCTTATGAGGCACTATTTTCGAATACTTTTTTCCATTTTCACCCTTTTTCTATGGATCTCCAAAAAGTGAACTTTTACATTTTCTGAGTCTGGAGGAATTCAAGGGGAGTTTTCAGGGGAGTGCGTTCTCTCTGCCATCTCCTCCCTGTGTGTGTGTTGCTGCATGCAGCAGCTGCGTGTGTGTGTAAACTGCCCCTCCCCCTCGCAAGCAGGCGGGGGAGAGAGAGATGTTTCGTCTCGATTTACACATGCTATGACTCCGGGGGTACCTCCATTCGCTTCGTCTTGATCTGTTGATGTTATTTCATGTCTCGTTTGTCCATTGTGACGGTGGGAAAGCCAGGGAAATGTCCCGGAGATATACTGAGAAATCTTTGTAACAGCATTTTCCTGCGATCACAGCTGTTCACAGCTACGAGGCTGGGACCGCTTCCATTCGCTTCGTCTTGATCTGTAGATGTTATTTCATGTCTCATTTGTTCATTTTGATGGAGAAAAAGTTGTACATTTAGTGAATTCAGAGTTTCTAAGATGCACAAGTAGCCATGTTTGAGTACTCAGGTCCAGTGGCTCACTGCGTTAACGCTCGCCCCTGGATGCGGTTGGTCGCGTGTTCGAATCCATGCTGTGGTGTACTTCTTTTCATTTTCACCCTTTTTCTATGGATCTCCAAAAAGTCAACTTTGACTTTTTCTGAGTCTGGAGGAATTCAAGGGGAGTTTTCAAGGGACTCTACCCGCCTTATGAGGCACTATTTTCGAATACTTTTTTCCATTTTCACCCTTTTTCTATGGATCTCCAAAAAGTGAACTTTTACATTTTCTGAGTCTGGAGGAATTCAAGGGGAGTTTTCAGGGGAGTGCGTTCTCTCTGCCATCTCCTCCCTGTGTGTGCGTTGCTGCATGCATCAGCTGTGTGTGTGTGTAAACTGCCCCTCCCCCTCGCAAGCAGGCGGGGGAGAGAGAGATGTTTCGTCTCGATTTACACATGCTATGACTCCGGGGGTACCTCCATTCGCTTCGTCTTGATCTGTAGATGTTATTTAATGTCTCAGTTGTTCATGTTGATGGAGAAAAAGTTGTACATTTAGTGAATTCAGAGTTTCTAAGATGCAAAAGTAGGCATGTTTGAGTACTCAGGTCCAGTGGCTCACTGCGTTAATGCTCGCCCCTGGATGCGGTTGGTCGCGTGTTCGAATCCATGCTGTGGCATACTTTTTTTCATTTTCACCCTTTTTCTATGGATCTCCAAAAAGTCAACTTTGACTTTTTCTGAGTCTGGAGGAATTCAAGGGGAGTTTTCAAGGGACTCTACCCGCCTTATGAGGCACTATTTTCGAATACTTTTTTCTGAACTTTTACATTTTCTGAGTCTGGAGGAATTCAAGGGGAGTTTTCAGGGGAGTGCATTCTCTCTGCCATCTCCTCCCTCTGTTTGCGTTGCTGCATGCAGCAGCTGCGTGTGTGTGTAAACTGCCCCTCCCCCTCGCAAGCAGGCGGAGGAGAGAGAGATGTTTCGTCTCGATTTAAACATGCTATGACTCCGGGGGTAACTCCATTCGCTTCGTCTTGATCTGTTGATGTTATTTAATGTCTCGTTTGTCCATTGTGACGGTGGGAAAGCCAGGGAAATGTCCCGGAGATATACTGAGAAATCTTTGTAACAGCATTTTCCTGCGATCACAGCTGTTCGCAGCTACGAGGCTGGGACCGCTTCCATTCGCTTCGTCTTGATCTGTAGATGTTATTTAATGTCTCATTTGTTCATTTTGATGGAGAAAAAGTTGTACATTTAGTGAATTCAGAGTTTCTAAGATGCACAAGTAGGCATGTTTGAGTACTCAGGTCCAGTGGCTCACTGCGTTAACGCTCGCCCCTGGATGCGGTTGGTCGCGTGTTCGAATCCATGCTGTGGCATTCTTTTTTTCATTTTCACCCTTTTTCTATGGATCTCCAAAAAGTCAACTTTGACTTTTTCTGAGTCTGGAGGAATTCAAGGGGAGTTTTCAAGAGACTCTACCCGCCTTATGAGGCACTATTTTCGAATACTTTTTTCCATTTTCACCCTTTTTCTATGGATCTCCAAAAAGTGAACTTTTACATTTTCTGAGTCTGGAGGAATTCAAGGGGAGTTTTCAGGGGAGTGCATTCTCTCTGCCATCTCCTCCCTCTGTGTGCGTTGCTGCATGCAGCAGCTGCGTGTGTGTGTGTAAACTGCCCCTCCCCTTCACAAGCAGGCGGGGGAGAGAGAGATGTTTCGTCTCGATTTACACATACTATGACTCCGGGGGTACTTCCATTCGCTTCGTCTTGATCTGTTGATGTTATTTCATGTCTCGTTTGTCCATTGTGACGGTGGCAAAGCCAGGGAAATGTCCCGGAGATATACTGAGAAATCTTTGGAACAGCATTTTCCTGCGATCACAGCTGTTCGCAGCTACGAGGCTGGGACCGCTTCCATTCGCTTCGTCTTGATCTGTAGATGTTATTTAATGTCTCATTTGTTCATTTTGATGGAGAAAAAGTTGTACATTTAGTGAATTCAGAGTTTCTAAGATGCACAAGTAGCCATGTTTGAGTACTCAGGTCCAGTGGCTCACTGCGTTAATGCTCGCCCCTGGATGCGGTTGGTCGCGTGTTCAAATCCATACTGTGGCATACTTTTTTTCATTTTCACCCTTTTTCTATGGATCTCCAAAAAGTCAACTTTGACTTTTTCTGAGTCTGGAGGAATTCAAGGGGAGTTTTCAAGAGACTCTACCCGCCTTATGAGGCACTATTTTCGAATACTTTTTTCCATTTTCACCCTTTTTCTATGGATCTCCAAAAAGTGAACTTTTACATTTTCTGAGTCTGGAGGAATTCAAGGGGAGTTTTCAGGGGATTGCATTCTCTCTGCCATCTCCTCCCTCTGTGTGCGTTGCTGCATGCAGCAGCTGCGTGTGTGTGTGTAAACTGCCCCTCCCCTTTGCAAGCAGGCGGGGGAGAGAGAGATGTTTCGTCTCGATTTACACATGCTATGACTCCGGGGGTACTTCCATTCGCTTCGTCTTGATCTGTTGATGTTATTTCATGTCTCATTTGTCCATTGTGACGGTGGCAAAGCCAGGGAAATGTCCCGGAGATATACTGAGAAATCTTTGGAACAGCATTTTCCTGCGATCACAGCTGTTCGCAGCTACGAGGCTGGGACCGCTTCCATTCGCTTCGTCTTGATCTGTAGATGTTATTTAATGTCTCATTTGTTCATTTTGATGGAGAAAAAGTTGTACATTTAGTGAATTCAGAGTTTCTAAGATGCACAAGTAGGCATGTTTGAGTACTCAGGTCCAGTGGCTCACTGCGTTAACGCTCGCCCCTGGATGCGGTTGGTCGCGTGTTCGAATCCATGCTATAGCATACTTTTTTTCATTTTCACCCTTTTTCTATGGATCTCCAAAAAGTCAACTTTGACTTTTTCTGAGTCTGGAGGAATTCAAGGGGAGTGTTCAAGGGACTCTACCCGCCTTATGAGGCACTATTTTTGAATACTTTTTTCCATTTTCACCCTTTTTCTATGGATCTCCAAAAAGTGAACTTTTACATTTTCTGAGTCTGGAGGAATTCAAGGGGAGTTTTCAGGGGAGTGCGTTCTCTCTGCCATCTCCTCCCTGTGTGTGCGTTGCTGCATGCAGCAGCTGCGTGTGTGTGTAAACTGCCCCTCCCCTTCGCAAGCAGGCGGGGGAGAGAGAGATGTTTCGTCTCGATTTACACATGCTATGACTCCGGGGGTACCTCCATTCGCTTCGTCTTGATCTGTTGATGTTATTTCATGTCTCGTTTGTCCATTGTGACGGTGGGAAAGCCAGGGAAATGTCCCGGAGATATACTGAGAAATCTTTGTAACAGTATTTTCCTGCGATCACAGCTGTTCACAGCTACGAGGCTGGGACCGCTTCCATTCGCTTCGTCTTGATCTGTAGATGTTATTTAATGTCTCATTTGTTCATTTTGATGGAGAAAAAGTTGTACATTTAGTGAATTCAGAGTTTCTAAGATGCACAAGTAGCCATGTTTGAGTACTCAGGTCCAGTGGCTCACTGCGTTAACGCTCGCCCCTGGATGCGGTTGGTCGCGTGTTCGAATCCATGCTGTGGTGTACTTTTTTTCATTTTCACCCTTTTTCTATGGATCTCCAAAAAGTCAACTTTGACTTTTTCTGAGTCTGGAGGAATTCAAGGGGAGTTTTCAAGGGACTCTACCCGCCTTATGAGGCACTATTTTCGAATACTTTTTTCCATTTTCACCCTTTTTCTATGGATCTCCAAAAAGTGAACTTTTACATTTTCTGAGTCTGGAGGAATTCAAGGGGAGTTTTCAGGGGAGTGCATTCTCTCTGCCATCTCCTCCCTCTGTGTGCGTTGCTGCATGCAGCAGCTGTGTGTGTGTGTAAACTGCCCCTCCCCCTCGCAAGCAGGCGGGGGAGAGAGAGATGTTTCGTCTCGATTTACACATGCTATGACTCCGGGGGTACCTCCATTCGCTTCGTCTTGATCTGTTGATGTTATTTCATGTCTCGTTTGTCCATTGTGACGGTGAGAAAGCCAGGGAAATGTCCCGGAGATATACTGATAAATCTTTGTAACAGCATTTTCCTGCGATCACAGCTGTTCACAGCTACGAGGCTGGGACCGCTTTCATTCGCTTCGTCTTGATCTGTAGATGTTATTTCATGTCCCATTTGTTCATTTTGATGGAGAAAAAGTTGTACATTTAGTGAATTCAGAGTTTCTAAGATGCAAAAGTAGGCATGTTTGAGTACTCAGGTCCAGTGGCTCACTGCGTTAATGCTCGCCCCTGGATGCGGTTGGTCGCGTGTTCGAATCCATACTGTGGCATACTTTTTTTCATTTTCACCCTTTTTCTATGGATCTCCAAAAAGTCAACTTTGACTTTTTCTGAGTCTGGAGGAATTCAAGGGGAGTTTTCAAGGGACTCTACCCGCCTTATGAGGCACTATTTTCGAATACTTTTTTCCATTTTCACCCTTTTTCTATGGATCTCCAAAAAGTGAACTTTTACATTTTCTGAGTCTGGAAGAATTCAAGGGGAGTTTTCAGGGGAGTGCATTCTCTCTGCCATCTCCTCCCTCTGTGTGCGTTGCTGCATGCAGCAGCTGCGTGTGTGTGTGTAAACTGCCCCTCCCCTTCGCAAGCAGGCGGGGGAGAGAGAGAAGTTTCGTCTCGATTTACACATGCTATGACTCCGGGGGTACTTCCATTCGCTTCGTCTTGATCTGTTGATGTTATTTCATGTCTCGTTTGTCCATTGTGACGGTGGCAAAGCCAGGGAAATGTCCCGGAGATATACTGAGAAATCTTTGTAACAGTATTTTCTTGCGATCACAGCTGTTCACAGCTACGAGGCTGGGACCGCTTCCATTCGCTTCGTCTTGATCTGTAGATGTTATTTCATGTCTCATTTGTTCATTTTGATGGAGAAAAAGTTGTACATTTAGTGAATTCAGAGTTTCTAAGATGCAAAAGTAGGCATATTTGAGTACTCAGGTCCAGTGGCTCACTGCGTTAATGCTCGCCCCTGGATGCGGTTGGTCGCGTGTTCGAATCCATACTGTGGCATACTTTTTTTCATTTTCACCCTTTTTCTATGGATCTCCAAAAAGTCAACTTTGACTTTTTCTGAGTCTGGAGGAATTCAAGGGGAGTTTTCAGGGGAGTGCGTTCTCTCTGCCATCTCCTCCCTGTGTGTGTGTTGCTGCATGCAGCAGCTGCGTGTGTGTGTAAACTGCCCCTCCCCCTCGCAAGCAGGCGGGGGAGAGAGAGATGTTTCGTCTCGATTTACACATGCTATGACTCCGGGGGTACCTCCATTCGCTTCGTCTTGATCTGTTGATGTTATTTCATGTCTCGTTTGTCCATTGTGACGGTGGGAAAGCCAGGGAAATGTCCCGGAGATAGACTGAGAAATCTTTGTAACAGCATTTTCCTGCGATCACAGCTGTTCGCAGCTACGAGGCTGGGACCGCTTCCATTCGCTTCGTCTTGATCTGTAGATGTTATTTAATGTCTCATTTGTTCATTTTGATGGAGAAAAAGTTGTACATTTAGTGAATTCAGAGTTTCTAAGATGCACAAGTAGCCATGTTTGAGTACTCAGGTCCAGTGGCTCACTGCGTTAATGCTCGCCCCTGGATGCGGTTGGTCGCGTGTTCAAATCCATACTGTGGCATACTTTTTTTCATTTTCACCCTTTTTCTATGGATCTCCAAAAAGTCAACTTTGACTTTTTCTGAGTCTGGAGGAATTCAAGGGGAGTTTTCAAGAGACTCTACCCGCCTTATGAGGCACTATTTTCGAATACTTTTTTCCATTTTCACCCTTTTTCTATGGATCTCCAAAAAGTGAACTTTTACATTTTCTGAGTCTGGAGGAATTCAAGGGGAGTTTTCAGGGGATTGCATTCTCTCTGCCATCTCCTCCCTCTGTGTGCGTTGCTGCATGCAGCAGCTGCGTGTGTGTGTGTAAACTGCCCCTCCCCTTTGCAAGCAGGCGGGGGAGAGAGAGATGTTTCGTCTCGATTTACACATGCTATGACTCCGGGGGTACTTCCATTCGCTTCGTCTTGATCTGTTGATGTTATTTCATGTCTCATTTGTCCATTGTGACGGTGGCAAAGCCAGGGAAATGTCCCGGAGATATACTGAGAAATCTTTGGAACAGCATTTTCCTGCGATCACAGCTGTTCGCAGCTACGAGGCTGGGACCGCTTCCATTCGCTTCGTCTTGATCTGTAGATGTTATTTAATGTCTCATTTGTTCATTTTGATGGAGAAAAAGTTGTACATTTAGTGAATTCAGAGTTTCTAAGATGCACAAGTAGGCATGTTTGAGTACTCAGGTCCAGTGGCTCACTGCGTTAACGCTCGCCCCTGGATGCGGTTGGTCGCGTGTTCGAATCCATGCTGTAGCATACTTTTTTTCATTTTCACCCTTTTTCTATGGATCTCCAAAAAGTCAACTTTGACTTTTTCTGAGTCTGGAGGAATTCAAGGGGAGTGTTCAAGGGACTCTACCCGCCTTATGAGGCACTATTTTTGAATACTTTTTTCCATTTTCACCCTTTTTCTATGGATCTCCAAAAAGTGAACTTTTACATTTTCTGAGTCTGGAGGAATTCAAGGGGAGTTTTCAGGGGAGTGCGTTCTCTCTGCCATCTCCTCCCTGTGTGTGCGTTGCTGCATGCAGCAGCTGCGTGTGTGTGTAAACTGCCCCTCCCCTTCGCAAGCAGGCGGGGGAGAGAGAGATGTTTCGTCTCGATTTACACATGCTATGACTCCGGGGGTACCTCCATTCGCTTCGTCTTGATCTGTTGATGTTATTTCATGTCTCGTTTGTCCATTGTGACGGTGGGAAAGCCAGGGAAATGTCCCGGAGATATACTGAGAAATCTTTGTAACAGTATTTTCCTGCGATCACAGCTGTTCACAGCTACGAGGCTGGGACCGCTTCCATTCGCTTCGTCTTGATCTGTAGATGTTATTTAATGTCTCATTTGTTCATTTTGATGGAGAAAAAGTTGTACATTTAGTGAATTCAGAGTTTCTAAGATGCACAAGTAGCCATGTTTGAGTACTCAGGTGCAGTGGCTCACTGCGTTAACGCTCGCCCCTGGATGCGGTTGGTCGCGTGTTCGAATCCATGCTGTGTTGTACTTTTTTTCATTTTCACCCTTTTTCTATGGATCTCCAAAAAGTCAACTTTGACTTTTTCTGAGTCTGGAGGAATTCAAGGGGAGTTTTCAAGGGACTCTACCCGCCTTATGAGGCACTATTTTCGAATACTTTTTTCCATTTTCACCCTTTTTCTATGGATCTCCAAAAAGTGAACTTTTACATTTTCTGAGTCTGGAGGAATTCAAGGGGAGTTTTCAGGGGAGTGCGTTCTCTCTGCCATCTCCTCCCTGTGTGTGTGTTGCTGCATGCAGCAGCTGCGTGTGTGTGTAAACTGCCCCTCCCCCTCGCAAGCAGGCGGGGGAGAGAGAGATGTTTCGTCTCGATTTACACATGCTATGACTCCGGGGGTACCTCCATTCGCTTCGTCTTGATCTGTTGATGTTATTTCATGTCTCGTTTGTCCATTGTGACGGTGGGAAAGCCAGGGAAATGTCCCGGAGATATACTGAGAAATCTTTGTAACAGCATTTTCCTGCGATCACAGCTGTTCACAGCTACGAGGCTGGGACCGCTTCCATTCGCTTCGTCTTGATCTGTAGATGTTATTTCATGTCTCATTTGTTCATTTTGATGGAGAAAAAGTTGTACATTTAGTGAATTCAGAGTTTCTAAGATGCACAAGTAGCCATGTTTGAGTACTCAGGTCCAGTGGCTCACTGCGTTAACGCTCGCCCCTGGATGCGGTTGGTCGCGTGTTCGAATCCATGCTGTGGTGTACTTCTTTTCATTTTCACCCTTTTTCTATGGATCTCCAAAAAGTCAACTTTGACTTTTTCTGAGTCTGGAGGAATTCAAGGGGAGTTTTCAAGGGACTCTACCCGCCTTATGAGGCACTATTTTCGAATACTTTTTTCCATTTTCACCCTTTTTCTATGGATCTCCAAAAAGTGAACTTTTACATTTTCTGAGTCTGGAGGAATTCAAGGGGAGTTTTCAGGGGAGTGCGTTCTCTCTGCCATCTCCTCCCTGTGTGTGCGTTGCTGCATGCATCAGCTGTGTGTGTGTGTAAACTGCCCCTCCCCCTCGCAAGCAGGCGGGGGAGAGAGAGATGTTTCGTCTCGATTTACACATGCTATGACTCCGGGGGTACCTCCATTCGCTTCGTCTTGATCTGTAGATGTTATTTAATGTCTCAGTTGTTCATGTTGATGGAGAAAAAGTTGTACATTTAGTGAATTCAGAGTTTCTAAGATGCAAAAGTAGGCATGTTTGAGTACTCAGGTCCAGTGGCTCACTGCGTTAATGCTCGCCCCTGGATGCGGTTGGTCGCGTGTTCGAATCCATGCTGTGGCATACTTTTTTTCATTTTCACCCTTTTTCTATGGATCTCCAAAAAGTCAACTTTGACTTTTTCTGAGTCTGGAGGAATTCAAGGGGAGTTTTCAAGGGACTCTACCCGCCTTATGAGGCACTATTTTCGAATACTTTTTTCTGAACTTTTACATTTTCTGAGTCTGGAGGAATTCAAGGGGAGTTTTCAGGGGAGTGCATTCTCTCTGCCATCTCCTCCCTCTGTTTGCGTTGCTGCATGCAGCAGCTGCGTGTGTGTGTAAACTGCCCCTCCCCCTCGCAAGCAGGCGGAGGAGAGAGAGATGTTTCGTCTCGATTTAAACATGCTATGACTCCGGGGGTAACTCCATTCGCTTCGTCTTGATCTGTTGATGTTATTTAATGTCTCGTTTGTCCATTGTGACGGTGGGAAAGCCAGGGAAATGTCCCGGAGATATACTGAGAAATCTTTGTAACAGCATTTTCCTGCGATCACAGCTGTTCGCAGCTACGAGGCTGGGACCGCTTCCATTCGCTTCGTCTTGATCTGTAGATGTTATTTAATGTCTCATTTGTTCATTTTGATGGAGAAAAAGTTGTACATTTAGTAAATTCAGAGTGTCTAAGATGCACAAGTAGGCATGTTTGAGTACTCAGGTCCAGTGGCTCACTGTGTTAACGCTCGCCCCTGGATGCGGTTGGTCGCGTGTTCGAATCCATGCTGTGGCATTCTTTTTTTCATTTTCACCCTTTTTCTATGGATCTCCAAAAAGTCAACTTTGACTTTTTCTGAGTCTGGAGGAATTCAAGGGGAGTTTTCAAGAGACTCTACCCGCCTTATGAGGCACTATTTTCGAATACTTTTTTCCATTTTCACCCTTTTTCTATGGATCTCCAAAAAGTGAACTTTTACATTTTCTGAGTCTGGAGGAATTCAAGGGGAGTTTTCAGGGGAGTGCATTCTCTCTGCCATCTCCTCCCTCTGTGTGCGTTGCTGCATGCAGCAGCTGCGTGTGTGTGTGTAAACTGCCCCTCCCCTTCACAAGCAGGCGGGGGAGAGAGAGATGTTTCGTCTCGATTTACACATGCTATGACTCCGGGGGTACTTCCATTCGCTTCGTCTTGATCTGTTGATGTTATTTCATGTCTCGTTTGTCCATTGTGACGGTGGCAAAGCCAGGGAAATGTCCCGGAGATATACTGAGAAATCTTTGGAACAGCATTTTCCTGCGATCACAGCTGTTCGCAGCTACGAGGCTGGGACCGCTTCCATTCGCTTCGTCTTGATCTGTAGATGTTATTTAATGTCTCATTTGTTCATTTTGATGGAGAAAAAGTTGTACATTTAGTGAATTCAGAGTTTCTAAGATGCACAAGTAGGCATGTTTGAGTACTCAGGTCCAGTGGCTCACTGCGTTAACGCTCGCCCCTGGATGCGGTTGGTCGCGTGTTCGAAACCATGCTGTAGCATACTTTTTTTCATTTTCACCCTTTTTCTATGGATCTCCAAAAAGTCAACTTTGACTTTTTCTGAGTCTGGAGGAATTCAAGGGGAGTGTTCAAGGGACTCTACCCGTCTTATGAGGCACTATTTTCGAATACTTTTTTCCATTTTCACCCTTTTTCTATGGATCTCCAAAAAGTGAACTTTTACATTTTCTGAGTCTGGAGGAATTCAAGGGGAGTTTTCAGGGGAGTGCGTTCTCTCTGCCATCTCCTCCCTGTGTGTGCGTTGCTGCATGCAGCAGCTGCGTGTGTGTGTAAACTGCCCCTCCCTTTCGCAAGCAGGCGGGGGAGAGAGAGATGTTTCGTCTCGATTTACACATGCTATGACTCCGGGGGTACCTCCATTCGCTTCGTCTTGATCTGTAGATGTTATTTAATGTCTCAGTTGTTCATGTTGATGGAGAAAAAGTTGTACATTTAGTGAATTCAGAGTTTCTAAGATGCAAAAGTAGGCATGTTTGAGTACTCAGGTCCAGTGGCTCACTGCGTTAATGCTCGCCCCTGGATGCGGTTGGTCGCGTGTTCGAATCCATGCTGTGGCATACTTTTTTTCATTTTCACCCTTTTTCTATGGATCTCCAAAAAGTCAACTTTGACTTTTTCTGAGTCTGGAGGAATTCAAGGGGAGTTTTCAAGGGACTCTACCCGCCTTATGAGGCACTATTTTCGAATACTTTTTTCTGAACTTTTACATTTTCTGAGTCTGGAGGAATTCAAGGGGAGTTTTCAGGGGAGTGCATTCTCTCTGCCATCTCCTCCCTCTGTTTGCTTTGCTGCATGCAGCAGCTGCGTGTGTGTGTAAACTGCCCCTCCCCCTCGCAAGCAGGCGGAGGAGAGAGAGATGTTTCGTCTCGATTTAAACATGCTATGACTCCGGGGGTAACTCCATTCGCTTCGTCTTGATCTGTTGATGTTATTTAATGTCTCGTTTGTCCATTGTGACGGTGGGAAAGCCAGGGAAATGTCCCGGAGATATACTGAGAAATCTTTGTAACAGCATTTTCCTGCGATCACAGCTGTTCGCAGCTACGAGGCTGGGACCGCTTCCATTCGCTTCGTCTTGATCTGTAGATGTTATTTAATGTCTCATTTGTTCATTTTGATGGAGAAAAAGTTGTACATTTAGTAAATTCAGAGTGTCTAAGATGCACAAGTAGGCATGTTTGAGTACTCAGGTCCAGTGGCTCACTGTGTTAACGCTCGCCCCTGGATGCGGTTGGTCGCGTGTTCGAATCCATGCTGTGGCATTCTTTTTTTCATTTTCACCCTTTTTCTATGGATCTCCAAAAAGTCAACTTTGACTTTTTCTGAGTCTGGAGGAATTCAAGGGGAGTTTTCAAGAGACTCTACCCGCCTTATGAGGCACTATTTTCGAATACTTTTTTCCATTTTCACCCTTTTTCTATGGATCTCCAAAAAGTGAACTTTTACATTTTCTGAGTCTGGAGGAATTCAAGGGGAGTTTTCAGGGGAGTGCATTCTCTCTGCCATCTCCTCCCTCTGTGTGCGTTGCTGCATGCAGCAGCTGCGTGTGTGTGTGTAAACTGCCCCTCCCCTTCACAAGCAGGCGGGGGAGAGAGAGATGTTTCGTCTCGATTTACACATGCTATGACTCCGGGGGTACTTCCATTCGCTTCGTCTTGATCTGTTGATGTTATTTCATGTCTCGTTTGTCCATTGTGACGGTGGCAAAGCCAGGGAAATGTCCCGGAGATATACTGAGAAATCTTTGGAACAGCATTTTCCTGCGATCACAGCTGTTCGCAGCTACGAGGCTGGGACCGCTTCCATTCGCTTCGTCTTGATCTGTAGATGTTATTTAATGTCTCATTTGTTCATTTTGATGGAGAAAAAGTTGTACATTTAGTGAATTCAGAGTTTCTAAGATGCACAAGTAGGCATGTTTGAGTACTCAGGTCCAGTGGCTCACTGCGTTAACGCTCGCCCCTGGATGCGGTTGGTCGCGTGTTCGAAACCATGCTGTAGCATACTTTTTTTCATTTTCACCCTTTTTCTATGGATCTCCAAAAAGTCAACTTTGACTTTTTCTGAGTCTGGAGGAATTCAAGGGGAGTGTTCAAGGGACTCTATCCGTCTTATGAGGCACTATTTTCGAATACTTTTTTCCATTTTCACCCTTTTTCTATGGATCTCCAAAAAGTGAACTTTTACATTTTCTGAGTCTGGAGGAATTCAAGGGGAGTTTTCAGGGGAGTGCGTTCTCTCTGCCATCTCCTCCCTGTGTGTGCGTTGCTGCATGCAGCAGCTGCGTGTGTGTGTAAACTGCCCCTCCCTTTCGCAAGCAGGCGGGGGAGAGAGAGATGTTTCGTCTCGATTTACACATGCTATGACTCCGGGGGTACCTCCATTCGCTTCGTATTGATCTGTTGATGTTATTTCATGTCTCGTTTGTCCATTGTGACGGTGGGAAAGCCAGGGAAATGTCCCGGAGATATACTGAGAAATCTTTGTAACAGTATTTTCCTGCGATCACAGCTGTTCACAGCTACGAGGCTGGGACCGCTTCCATTCGCTTCGTCTTGATCTGTAGATGTTATTTAATGTCTCATTTGTTCATTTTGATGGAGAAAAAGTTGTACATTTAGTGAATTCAGAGTTTCTAAGATGCACAAGTAGCCATGTTTGAGTACTCAGGTCCAGTGGCTCACTGCGTTAATGCTCGCCCCTGGATGCGGTTGGTCGCGTGTTCAAATCCATACTGTGGCATACTTTTTTTCATTTTCACCCTTTTTCTATGGATCTTCAAAAAGTCAACTTTGACTTTTTCTGAGTCTGGAGGAATTCAAGGGGAGTTTTCAAGAGACTCTACCCGCCTTATGAGGCACTATTTTCGAATACTTTTTTCCATTTTCACCCTTTTTCTATGGATCTCCAAAAAGTGAACTTTTACATTTTCTGAGTCTGGAGGAATTCAAGGGGAGTTTTCAGGGGATTGCATTCTCTCTGCCATCTCCTCCCTCTGTGTGCGTTGCTGCATGCAGCAGCTGCGTGTGTGTGTGTAAACTGCCCCTCCCCTTCGCAAGCAGGCGGGGGACAGAGAGATGTTTCGTCTCGATTTACACATGCTATGACTCCGGGGGTACTTCCATTCGCTTCGTCTTGATCTGTTGATGTTATTTCATGTCTCATTTGTCCATTGTGACGGTGGCAAAGCCAGGGAAATGTCCCGGAGATATACTGAGAAATCTTTGGAACAGCATTTTCCTGCGATCACAGCTGTTCGCAGCTACGAGGCTGGGACCGCTTCCATTCGATCGTCTTGATCTGTAGATGTTATTTAATGTCTCATTTGTTCATTTTGATGGAGAAAAAGTTGTACATTTAGTGAATTCAGAGTTTCTAAGATGCACAAGTAGGCATGTTTGAGTACTCAGGTCCAGTGGCTCACTGCGTTAACGCTCGCCCCTGGATGCGGTTGGTCGCGTGTTCGAATCCATGCTGTGGCATACTTTTTTTCATTTTCACCCTTTTTCTATGGATCTCCAAAAAGTCAACTTTGACTTTTTCTGAGTCTGGAGGAATTCAAGGGGAGTGTTCAAGGGACTCTACCCGCCTTATGAGGCACTATTTTCGAATACTTTTTTCCATTTTCACCCTTTTTCTATGGATCTCCAAAAAGTGAACTTTTACATTTTCTGAGTCTGGAGGAATTCAAGGGGAGTTTTCAGGGGAGTGCGTTCTCTCTGCCATCTCCTCCCTGTGTGTGCGTTGCTGCATGCAGCAGCTGCGTGTGTGTGTAAACTGCCCCTCCCCTTCGCAAGCAGGCGGGGGAGAGAGAGATGTTTCGTCTCGATTTACACATGCTATGACTCCGGGGGTACCTCCATTCGCTTCGTCTTGATCTGTTGATGTTATTTCATGTCTCGTTTGTCCATTGTGACGGTGGGAAAGCCAGGGAAATGTCCCGGAGATATACTGAGAAATCTTTGTAACAGTATTTTCCTGCGATCACAGCTGTTCACAGCTACGAGGCTGGGACCGCTTCCATTCGCTTCGTCTTGATCTGTAGATGTTATTTAATGTCTCATTTGTTCATTTTGATGGAGAAAAAGTTGTACATTTAGTGAATTCAGAGTTTCTAAGATGCACAAGTAGCCATGTTTGAGTGCTCAGGTCCAGTGGCTCACTGCGTTAATGCTCGCCCCTGGATGCGGTTGGTCGCGTGTTCAAATCCATACTGTGGCATACTTTTTTCATTTTCACCCTTTTTCTATGGATCTCCAAAAAGTCAACTTTGACTTTTTCTGAGTCTGGAGGAATTCAAGGGGAGTTTTCAAGAGACTCTACCCGCCTTATGAGGCACTATTTTCGAATACTTTTTTCCATTTTCACCCTTTTTCTATGGATCTCCAAAAAGTGAACTTTTACATTTTCTGAGTCTGGAGGAATTCAAGGGGAGTTTTCAGGGGATTGCATTCTCTCTGCCATCTCCTCCCTCTGTGTGCGTTGCTGCATGCAGCAGCTGCGTGTGTGTGTGTAAACTGCCCCTCCCCTTTGCAAGCAGGCGGGGGAGAGAGAGATGTTTCGTCTCGATTTACACATGCTATGACTCCGGGGGTACTTCCATTCGCTTCGTCTTGATCTGTTGATGTTATTTCATGTCTCATTTGTCCATTGTGACGGTGGCAAAGCCAGGGAAATGTCCCGGAGATATACTGAGAAATCTTTGGAACAGCATTTTCCTGCGATCACAGCTGTTCGCAGCTACGAGGCTGGGACCGCTTCCATTCGCTTCGTCTTGATCTGTAGATGTTATTTAATGTCTCATTTGTTCATTTTGATGGAGAAAAAGTTGTACATTTAGTGAATTCAGAGTTTCTAAGATGCACAAGTAGGCATGTTTGAGTACTCAGGTCCAGTGGCTCACTGCGTTAACGCTCGCCCCTGGATGCGGTTGGTCGCGTGTTCGAATCCATGCTGTAGCATACTTTTTTTCATTTTCACCCTTTTTCTCATCTCCAAAAAGTCAACTTTGACTTTTTCTGAGTCTGGAGGAATTCAAGGGGAGTTTTCAAGGGACTCTACCCGCCTTATGAGGCACTATTTTCGAATACTTTTTTCCATTTTCACCCTTTTTCTATGGATCTCCAAAAAGTGAACTTTTACATTTTCTGAGTCTGGAGGAATTCAAGGGGAGTTTTCAGGGGAGTGCATTCTCTCTGCCATCTCCTCCCTGTGTGTGCGTTGCTGCATGCAGCAACTGCGTGTGTGTGTGTAAACTGCCCCTCCCCTTCGCAAGCAGGCGGGGGAGAGAGAGATGTTTCGTCTCGATTTACACATGCTATGACTCCGGGGGTACTTCCATTCGCTTCGTCTTGATCTGTTGATGTTATTTCATGTCTCGTTTGTCCATTGTGACGGTGGGAAAGCCAGGGAAATGTCCCGGAGATATACTGATAAATCTTTGTAACAGCATTTTCCTGCGATCACAGCTGTTCACAGCTACGAGGCTGGGACCGCTTCCATTCGCTTCGTCTTGATCTGGAGATGTTATTTCATGTCTCATTTGTTCATTTTGATGGAGAAAAGGTTGTACATTTAGTGAATTCAGAGTGTCTAAGATGCACAAGTAGGCATGTTTGAGTACTCAGGTCCAGTGGCTCACTGTGTTAACGCTCGCCCCTGGATGCGGTTGGTCGCGTGTTCGAGTCCATGCTGTGGCATACTTTTTTTCATTTTCACCCTTTTTCTATGGATCTCCAAAAAGTCAACTTTGACTTTTTCTGAGTCTGGAGGAATTCAAGGGGAGTTTTCAAGGGACTCTACCCGCCTTATGAGGCACTATTTTCGAATACTTTTTTCCATTTTCACCCTTTTTCTATGGATCTCCAAAAAGTGATCTTTTACATTTTCTGAGTCTGGAGGAATTCAAGGGGAGTTTTCAGGGGAGTGCGTTCTCTCTGCCATCTCCTCCCTGTGTGTGTGTTGCTGCATGCAGCAGCTGCGTGTGTGTGTAAACTGCCCCTCCCCCTCGCAAGCAGGCGGGGGAGAGAGAGATGTTTCGTCTCGATTTACACATGCTATGACTCCGGGGGTACTTCCATTCGCTTCGTCTTGATCTGTTGATGTTATTTCATGTCTCGTTTGTCCATTGTGACGGTGGGAAAGCCAGGGAAATGTCCCGGAGATATACTGAGAAATCTTTGTAACAGCATTTTCCTGCGATCACAGCTGTTCACAGCTACGAGGCTGGGACCGCTTCCATTCGCTTCGTCTTGATCTGGAGATGTTATTTCATGTCTCATTTGTTCATTTTGATGGAGAAAAGGTTGTACATTTAGTGAATTCAGAGTGTCTAAGATGCACAAGTAGGCATGTTTGAGTACTCAGGTCCAGTGGCTCACTGCGTTAACGCTCGCCCCTGGATGCGGTTGGTCGCGTGTTCGAATCCATGCTGTGGCATACTTTTT
Source organism: Notothenia rossii (assembly GCF_949606895.1). Taxonomy (NCBI): domain Eukaryota; kingdom Metazoa; phylum Chordata; class Actinopteri; order Perciformes; family Nototheniidae; genus Notothenia; species Notothenia rossii. The sequence continues at coordinate 1,253,905 of NW_027639542.1, read as the reverse complement.
TTCATTTTCACCCTTTTTCTATGGATCTCCAAAAAGTCAACTTTGACTTTTTCTGAGTCTGGAGGAATTCAAGGGGAGTTTTCAGGGGAGTGCGTTCTCTCTGCCATCTCCTCCCTGTGTGTGTGTTGCTGCATGCAGCAGCTGCGTGTGTGTGTAAACTGCCCCTCCCCCTCGCAAGCAGACGGGGGAGAGAGAGATGTTTCGTCTCGATTTACACATGCTATGACTCCGGGGGTACCTCCATTCGCTTCGTCTTGATCTGTTGATGTTATTTCATGTCTCGTTTGTCCATTGTGTTGGTGGGAAAGCCAGGGAAATGTCCCGGAGATATACTGATAAATCTTTGTAACAGCATTTTCCTGCGATCACAGTTGTTCACAGCTACGAGGCTGGGACCGCTTTCATTCGCTTCGTCTTGATCTGTAGATGTTATTTCATGTCTCATTTGTTCATTTTGATGGAGAAAAAGTTGTACATTTAGTGAATTCAGAGTTTCTAAGATGCAAAAGTAGGCATGTTTGAGTACTCAGGTCCAGTGGCTCACTGCGTTAATGCTCGCCCCTGGATGCGGTTGGTCGCGTGTTCGAATCCATACTGTGGCATACTTTTTTTCATGTTCACCCTTTTTCTATGGATCTCCAAAAAGTCAACTTTGACTTTTTCTGAGTCTGGAGGAATTCAAGGGGAGTTTTCAGGGGAGTGCGTTCTCTCTGCCATCTCCTCCCTGTGTGTGTGTTGCTGCATGCAGCAGCTGCGTGTGTGTGTAAACTGCCCCTCCCCCTCGCAAGCAGGCGGGGGAGAGAGAGATGTTTCGTCTCGATTTACACATGCTATGACTCCGGGGGTACCTCCATTCGCTTCGTCTTGATCTGTTGATGTTATTTCATGTCTCGTTTGTCCATTGTGACGGTGGGAAAGCCAGGGAAATGTCCCGGAGATATACTGAGAAATCTTTGTAACAGCATTTTCCTGCGATCACAGCTGTTCGCAGCTACGAGGCTGGGACCGCTTCCATTCGCTTCGTCTTGATCTGTAGATGTTATTTAATGTCTCATTTGTTCATTTTGATGGAGAAAAAGTTGTACATTTAGTGAATTCAGAGTTTCTAAGATGCAAAAGTAGGCATGTTTGAGTACTCAGGTCCAGTGGCTCACTGCGTTAACGCTCGCCCCTGGATGCGGTTGGTCGCATGTTCGAGTCCATGCTGTGGCATACTTTTTTTCATTTTCACCCTTTTTCTATGGATCTCCAAAAAGTCAACTTTGACTTTTTCTGAGTCTGGAGGAATTCAAGGGGAGTTTTCAGGGGAGTGCGTTCTCTCTGCCATCTCCTCCCTGTGTGTGTGTTGCTGCAGGCAGCAGCTGCGTGTGTGTGTAAACTGCCCGTCCCTCTCGCAAGCAGGCGGGGGAGAGAGAGATGTTTCGTCTCGATTTACACATGCTATGACTCCGGGGGTACCTCCATTCGCTTCGTCTTGATCTGTTGATGTTATTTCATGTCTCGTTTGTCCATTGTGACGGTGGGAAAGCCAGGGAAATGTCCCGGAGATATACTGAGAAATCTTTGTAACAGCATTTTCCTGCGATCACAGCTGTTCACAGCTACGAGGCTGGGACCGCTTCCATTCGCTTCGTCTTGATCTGTAGATGTTATTTAATGTCTCATTTGTTCATTTTGATGGAGAAAAAGTTGTACATTTAGTGAATTCAGAGTTTCTAAGATGCCAAAGTAGGCATGTTTGAGTACTCAGGTCCAGTGGCTCACTGCGTTAATGCTCGCCCCTGGATTCGGTTGGTCGCGTGCTCGAATCCATACTGTGGCATACTTTTTTTCATTTTCACCCTTTTTCTATGGATCTCCAAAAAGTCAACTTTGACTTTTTCTGAGTCTGGAGGAATTCAAGGGGAGTTTTCAAGGGACTCTACCCGCCTTATGAGGCACTATTTTCGAATACTTTTTTCCATTTTCACCCTTTTTTCTATGGATCTCCAAAAAGTGAACTTTTACATTTTCTGAGTCTGGAGGAATTCAAAGGGGAGTTTTCAGGGGAGTGCATTCTCTCTGCCATCTCCTCCCTGTGTGTGTGTTGCTGCATGCAGCAGCTGCGTGTGTGTGTAAACTGCCCCTCCCCTTCGCAAGCAGGCGGGGGAGAGAGAGATGTTTCGTCTCGATTTACACATGCTATGACTCCGGGGGTACCTCCATTCGCTTCGTCTTGATCTGTTGATGTTATTTCATGTCTCGTTTGTCCATTGTGACGGTGGGAAAGCCAGGGAAATGTCCCGGAGATATACTGAGAAATCTTTGTAACAGCATTTTCCTGCGATCACAGCTGTTCACAGCTACGAGGCTGGGACCGCTTCCATTCGCTTCGTCTTGATCTGTAGATGTTATTTAATGTCTCATTTAATCATTTTGATGGAGAAAAAGTTGTACATTTAGTGAATTCAGAGTTTCTAAGATGCAAAAGTAGGCATGTTTGAGTACTCATGTCCAGTGGCTCACTGCGTTAACGCTCGCCCCTGGATGCGGTTGGTCGCGTGTTCGAATCCATGCTGTGGCATACTTTTTTTCATTTTCACCCTTTTTCTATGGATCTCCAAAAAGTCAACTTTGACTTTTTCTGAGTCTGGAGGAATTCAAGGGGAGTTTTCAAGGGACTCTACCCGCCTTATGAGGCACTATTTTCGAATACTTTTTTCCATTTTCACCCTTTTTCTATGGATCTCCAAAAAGTGAACTTTTACATTTTCTGAGTCTGGAGGAATTCAAAGGGGAGTTTTCAGGGGAGTGCATTCTCTCTGCCATCTCCTCCCTGTGTGTGTGTTGCTGCATGCAGCAGCTGCGTGTGTGTGTAAACTGCCCCTCCCCTTCGCAAGCAGGCGGGGGAGAGAGAGATGTTTCGTCTCGATTTACACATGCTATGACTCCGGGGGTACCTCCATTCGCTTCGTCTTGATCTGTTGATGTTATTTCATGTCTCGTTTGTCCATTGTGACGGTGGGAAAGCCAGGGAAATGTCCCGGAGATATACTGAGAAATCTTTGTAACAGCATTTTCCTGCGATCACAGCTGTTCACAGCTACGAGGCTGGGACCGCTTCCATTCGCTTCGTCTTGATCTGTAGATGTTATTTAATGTCTCATTTGTTCATTTTGATGGAGAAAAAGTTGTACATTTAGTGAATTCAGAGTTTCTAAGATGCAAAAGTAGGCATGTTTGAGTACTCAGGTCCAGTGGCTCACTGCGTTAATGCTCGCCCCTGGATTCGGTTGGTCGCGTGCTCGAATCCATACTGTGGCATACTTTTTTCATTTTCACCCTTTTTCTATGGATCTCCAAAAAGTCAACTTTGACTTTTTCTGAGTCTGGAGGAATTCAAGGGGAGTTTTCAAGGGACTCTACCCGCCTTATGAGGCACTATTTTCGAATACTTTTTTCCATTTTCACCCTTTTTCTATGGATCTCCAAAAAGTGAACTTTTACATTTTCTGAGTCTGGAGGAATTCAAGGGGAGTTTTCAGGGGAGTGCGTTCTCTCTGCCATCTCCTCCCTCTGTGTGCGTTGCTGCATGCAGCAGCTGCGTGTGTGTGTGTAAACTGCCCCTCCCCTTCGCAAGCAGGCGGGGGAGAGAGAGATGTTTCGTCTCGATTTACACATGCTATGACTCCGGGGGTACTTCCATTCGCTTCGTCATGATCTGTTGATGTTATTTCATGTCTCGTTTGTCCATTGTGACGGTGGCAAAGCCAGGGAAATGTCCCGGAGATATACTGAGAAATCTTTGTAACAGCATTTTCCTGCGATCACAGCTGTTCACAGCTACGAGGCTGGGACCGCTTCCATTCGCTTCGTCTTAATCTGTAGATGTTATTTCATGTCTCATTTGTTCATTTTGATGGAGAAAAAGTTGTACATTTAGTGAATTCAGAGTGTCTAAGATGCAAAAGTAGGCATGTTTGAGTACTCATGTCCAGTGGCTCACTGCGTTAACGCTCGCCCCTGGATGCGGTTGGTCGCGTGTTCGAATCCATGCTGTGGCATACTTTTTTTCATTTTCACCCTTTTTTCTATGGATCTCCAAAAAGTCAACTTTGACTTTTTCTGAGTCTGGAGGAATTCAAGGGGAGTTTTCAAGGGACTCTACCCGCCTTATGAGGCACTATTTTCGAATACTTTTTTCCATTTTCACCCTTTTTCTATGGATCTCCAAAAAGTGAACTTTTACATTTTCTGAGTCTGGAGGAATTCAAGGGGAGTTTTCAGGGGAGTGCATTCTCTCTGCCATCTCCTCCCTCTGTGTGCGTTGCTGCATGCAGCAGCTGCGTTTGTGTGTGTAAACTGCCCCTCCCCTTCGCAAGCAGGCGGGGGAGAGAGAGATGTTTCGTCTCGATTTACACATGCTATGACTCCGGGGGTACTTCCATTCACTTCGTCTTGATCTGTTGATGTTATTTCATGTCTCGTTTGTCCATTGTGACGGTGGGAAAGCCAGGGAAATGTCCCGGAGATATACTGAGAAATCTTTGTAACAGCATTTTCCCGCAGTCACAGCTGTTCACAGCTACAAGGCTGGGACTGCTTCCATTCGCTTCGTCTTGATCTGTAGATGTTATTTAATGTCTCATTTGTTCATTTTGATGGAGAAAAAGTTGTACATTTATAGAATTCAGAGTTTCTAAGATGCACAAGTAGGCATGTTTGAGTACTCAGGTCCAGTGGCTCACTGCGTTAACGCTCGCCCCTGGATGCGGTTGGTCGCGTGTTCGAGTCCATGATGTGGCATACTTTTTTTCATTTTCACCCTTTTTTCTATGGATCTCCAAATAGTCAACTTTGACTTTTTCTGAGTCTGGAGGAATTCAAGGGGAGTTTTCAAGGGACTCTACCCGCCTTATGAGGCACTATTTTCGAATACTTTTTTCCATTTTCACCCTTTTTCTATGGATCTCCAAAAAGTGAACTTTTACATTTTCTGAGTCTGGAGGAATTCAAGGGGAGTTTTCAAGGGACTCTACCCGCCTTATGAGGCACTATTTTCGAATACTTTTTTCCATTTTCACCCTTTTTCTATGGATCTCCAAAAAGTGAACTTTTACATTTTCTGAGTCTGGAGGAATTCAAGGGGAGTTTTCAGGGGAGTGCATTCTCTCTGCCATCTCCTCCCTCTGTGTGCGTTGCTGCATGCAGCAGCTGCGTGTGTGTGTGTGTAAACTGCCCCTCCCCTTCGCAAGCAGGCGGGGGAAAGAGAGATGTTTCGTCTCGATTTACACATGCTATGACTCCGGGGGTACTTCCATTCGCTTCGTCTTGATCTGTTGATGTTATTTCATGTCTCGTTTGTCCATTGTGACGGTGGCAAAGCCAGGGAAATGTCCCGGAGATATACTGAGAAATCTTTGTAACAGCATTTTCCTGCGATCACAGCTGTTCACAGCTACGAGGCTGGGACCGCTTCCATTCGCTTCGTCTTGATCTGTAGATGTTATTTCATGTCTCATTTGTTCATTTTGATGGAGAAAAAGTTGTACATTTAGTGAATTCAGAGTGTCTAAGATGCAAAAGTAGGCATGTTTGAGTACTCATGTCCAGTGGCTCACTGCGTTAACGCTCGCCCCTGGATGCGGTTGGTCGCGTGTTCGAATCCATGCTGTGGCATACTTTTTTTCATTTTCACCCTTTTTCTATGGATCTCCAAAAAGTCAACTTTGACTTTTTCTGAGTCTGGAGGAATTCAAGGGGAGTTTTCAAGGGACTCTACCCGCCTTATGAGGCACTATTTTCGAATACTTGATTCCATTTTCACCCTTTTTCTATGGATCTCCAAAAAGTGAACTTTTACATTTTCTGAGTCTGGAGGAATTCAAGGGGAGTTTTCAGGGGAGTGCATTTTCTCTGCCATCTCCTCCCTGTGTGTGCGTTGCTGCATGCAGCAGCTGCGTGTGTGTGTGTAAACTGCCCCTCCCCTTCGCAAGCAGGCGGGGGAGAGAGAGATGTTTCGTCTCGATTGACACATGCTATGACTCCGGGGGTACTTCCATTCGCTTCGTCTTGATCTGTTGATGCTATTTCATGTCTCGTTTGTCCATTGTGACGGTGGGAAAGCCAGGGAAATGTCCCGGAGATATACTGAGAAATCTTTGTAACAGCATTTTCCTGCGATCACAGCTGTTCAAAGCTACGAGACTGGGACCGCTTCCATTCGCTTCGTCTTGATCTGTAGATGTTATTTCATGTCTCATTTGTTCATTTTGATGGAGAAAAAGTTGTACATTTAGTGAATTCAGAGTGTCTAAGATGCACAAGTAGGCATGTTTGAGTACTCATGTCCAGTGGCTCACTGCGTTAACGCTCGCCCCTGGATGCGGTTGGTCGCGTGTTCGAATCCATGCTGTGGCATACTTTTTTTCATTTTCACCCTTTTTCTATGGATCTCCAAAAAGTCAACTTTGACTTTTTCTGAGTCTGGAGGAATTCAAGGGGAGTTTTCAAAGGACTCTACCCGCCTTATGAGGCACTATTTTCGAATACTTTTTTACATTTTCACCCTTTTTCTATGGATCTCCAAAAAGTGATCTTTTACATTTTCTGAGTCTGGAGGAATTCAAGGGGAGTTTTCAGGGGAGTGCGTTCTCTCTGCCATCTCCTCCCTGTGTGTGTGTTGCTGCATGCAGCAGCTGCGTGTGTGTGTAAACTGCCCCTCCCTCTCGCAAGCAGGCGGGGGAGAGAGAGATGTTTCGTCTCGATTTACACATGCTATGACTCCGGGGGTATCTCCATTCGCTTCGTCTTGATCTGTTGATGTTATTTCATGTCTCGTTTGTCCATTGTGACGGTGGGAAAGCCAGGGAAATGTCCCGGAGATATACTGAGAAATCTTTGTAACAGCATTTTCCTGCGATCACAGCTGTTCACAGCTACAAGGCTGGGACCGCTTCCATTCGCTTCGTCTTGATCTGTAGATGTTATTTAATGTCTCATTTGTTCATTTTGATGGAGAAAAAGTTGTACATTTAGTGAATTCAGAGTTTCTAAGATGCACAAGTAGGCATGTTTGAAAACTCAGGTCCAGTGGCTCACTGCGTTAACGCTCGCCCCTGGATGCGGTTGGTCGCGTGTTCGAGTCCATGATGTGGCATACTTTTTTTCATTTTCACCCTTTTTTCTATGGATCTCCAAATAGTCAACTTTGACTTTTTCTGAGTCTGGAGGAATTCAAGGGGAGTTTTCAAGGGACTCTACCCGCCTTATGAGGCACTATTTTCGAATACTTTTTTCCATTTTCACCCTTTTTCTATGGATCTCCAAAAAGTGAACTTTTACATTTTCTGAGTCTGGAGGAATTCAAGGGGAGTTTTCAAGGGACTCTACCCGCCTTATGAGGCACTATTTTCGAATACTTTTTTCCATTTTCACCCTTTTTCTATGGATCTCCAAAAAGTGAACTTTTACATTTTCTGAGTCTGGAGGAATTCAAGGGGAGTTTTCAGGGGAGTGCATTCTCTCTGCCATCTCCTCCCTCTGTGTGCGTTGCTGCATGCAGCAGCTGCGTGTGTGTGTGTGTAAACTGCCCCTCCCCTTCGCAAGCAGGCGGGGGAAAGAGAGATGTTTCGTCTCGATTTACACATGCTATGACTCCGGGGGTACTTCCATTCGCTTCGTCTTGATCTGTTGATGTTATTTCATGTCTCGTTTCTCCATTGTGACGGTGGCAAAGCCAGGGAAATGTCCCGGAGATATACTGAGAAATCTTTGTAACAGCATTTTCCTGCGATCACAGCTGTTCACAGCTACGAGGCTGGGACCGCTTCCATTCGCTTCGTCTTGATCTGTAGATGTTATTTCATGTCTCATTTGTTCATTTTGATGGAGAAAAAGTTGTACATTTAGTGAATTCAGAGTGTCTAAGATGCAAAAGTAGGCATGTTTGAGTACTCATGTCCAGTGGCTCACTGCGTTAACGCTCGCCCCTGGATGCGGTTGGTCGCGTGTTCGAATCCATGCTGTGGCATACTTTTTTTCATTTTCACCCTTTTTCTATGGATCTCCAAAAAGTCAACTTTGACTTTTTCTGAGTCTGGAGGAATTCAAGGGGAGTTTTCAAGGGACTCTACCCGCCTTATGAGGCACTATTTTCGAATACTTGATTCCATTTTCACCCTTTTTCTATGGATCTCCAAAAAGTGAACTTTTACATTTTCTGAGTCTGGAGGAATTCAAGGGGAGTTTTCAGGGGAGTGCATTTTCTCTGCCATCTCCTCCCTGTGTGTGCGTTGCTGCATGCAGCAGCTGCGTGTGTGTGTGTAAACTGCCCCTCCCCTTCGCAAGCAGGCGGGGGAGAGAGAGATGTTTCGTCTCGATTGACACATGCTATGACTCCGGGGGTACTTCCATTCGCTTCGTCTTGATCTGTTGATGCTATTTCATGTCTCGTTTGTCCATTGTGACGGTGGGAAAGCCAGGGAAATGTCCCGGAGATATACTGAGAAATCTTTGTAACAGCATTTTCCTGCGATCACAGCTGTTCAAAGCTACGAGACTGGGACCGCTTCCATTCGCTTCGTCTTGATCTGTAGATGTTATTTCATGTCTCATTTGTTCATTTTGATGGAGAAAAAGTTGTACATTTAGTGAATTCAGAGTGTCTAAGATGCACAAGTAGGCATGTTTGAGTACTCATGTCCAGTGGCTCACTGCGTTAACGCTCGCCCCTGGATGCGGTTGGTCGCGTGTTCGAATCCATGCTGTGGCATACTTTTTTTCATTTTCACCCTTTTTCTATGGATCTCCAAAAAGTCAACTTTGACTTTTTCTGAGTCTGGAGGAATTCAAGGGGAGTTTTCAAAGGACTCTACCCGCCTTATGAGGCACTATTTTCGAATACTTTTTTACATTTTCACCCTTTTTCTATGGATCTCCAAAAAGTGATCTTTTACATTTTCTGAGTCTGGAGGAATTCAAGGGGAGTTTTCAGGGGAGTGCGTTCTCTCTGCCATCTCCTCCCTGTGTGTGTGTTGCTGCATGCAGCAGCTGCGTGTGTGTGTAAACTGCCCCTCCCTCTCGCAAGCAGGCGGGGGAGAGAGAGATGTTTCGTCTCGATTTACACATGCTATGACTCCGGGGGTACCTCCATTCGCTTCGTCTTTATCTGTTGATGTTATTTCATGTCTCGTTTGTCCATTGTGACGGTGGGAAAGCCAGGGAAATGTCCCGGAGATATACTGAGAAATCTTTGTAACAGCATTTTCCTGCGATCACAGCTGTTCACAGCTACGAGGCTGGGACCGCTTCCATTCGCTTTGTATTGATCTGTAGATGTTATTTAATGTCTCATTTGTTCATTTTGATGGAGAAAAGTTGTACATTTAGTGAATTCAGAGTTTCTAAGATGCAAAAGTAGGCATGTTTGAGTACTCAGGTCCAGTGGCTCACTGCGTTAATGCTCGCCCCTGGATGCGGTTGGTCGCGTGTTCGAATCCATACTGTGGCATACTTTTTTTCATTTTCACCCTTTTTCTATGGATCTCCAAAAAGTCAACTTTGACTTTTTCTGAGTCTGGAGGAATTCAAGGGGAGTTTTCAAGGGACTCTACCCGCCTTATGAGGCACTATTTTCGAATACTTTTTTCCATTTTCACCCTTTTTCTATGGATCTCCAAAAAGTGAACTTTTACATTTTCTGAGTCTGGAGGAATTCAAGGGGAGTTTTCAGGGGAGTGCATTCTCTCTGCCATCTCCTCCCTCTGTGTGCGTTGCTGCATGCAGCAGCTGCGTGTGTGTGTGTAAACTGCCCCTCCCCTTCGCAAGCAGGCGGGGGAGAGAGAGATGTTTCGTCTCGATTTACACATGCTATGACTCCGGGGGTACTTCCATTCGCTTCGTCTTGATCTGTTGATGTTATTTCATGTCTCGTTTGTCCATTGTGACGGTGGCAAAGCCAGGGAAATGTCCCGGAGATATACTGAGAAATCTTTGTAACAGCATTTTCCTGCGATCACAGCTGTTCACAGCTACGAGGCTGGGACCGCTTCCATTCGCTTCGTCTTGATCTGTAGATGTTATTTCATGTCTCATTTGTTCATTTTGATGGAGAAAAAGTTGTACATTTAGTGAATTCAGAGTGTCTAAGATGCAAAAGTAGGCATGTTTGAGTACTCATGTCCAGTGGCTCACTGCGTTAACGCTCGCCCCTGGATGCGGTTGGTCCCGTGTTCGAATCCATGCTGTGGCATACTTTTTTTCATTTTCACCCTTTTTCTATGGATCTCCGAAAAGTCAACTTTGACTTTTTCTGAGTCTGGAGGAATTCAAGGGGAGTTTTCAAGGGACTCTACCCGCCTTATGAGGCACTATTTTCGAATACTTTTTTCCATTTTCACCCTTTTTCTATGGATCTCCAAAAAGTGAACTTTTACATTTTCTGAGTCTGGAGGAATTCAAGGGGAGTTTTCAGGGGAGTGCGTTCTCTGCCATCTCCTCCCTGTGTGTGCGTTGCTGCATGCAGCAGCTGCGTGTGTGTGTAAACTGCCCCTCCCCTTCGCAAGCAGGCGGGGGAGAGAGAGATGTTTCGTCTCGATTTACACATGCTATGACTCCGGGGGTACCTCCTTTCGCTTCGTCTTGATCTGTTGATGTTATTTCATGTCTCGTTTGTCCATTGTGACGGTGGGAAAGCCAGGGAAATGTCCCGGAGATATACTGAGAAATCTTTGTAACAGCATTTTCCTGCGATCACAGCTGTTCACAGCTACGAGGCTGGGACCGCTTCCATTCGCTTCGTCTTGATCTGTAGATGTTATTTAATGTCTCATTTGTTCATTTTGATGGAGAAAAAGTTGTACATTTAGTGAATTCAGAGTTTCTAAGATGCAAAAGTAGGCATGTTTGAGTACTCAGGTCCAGTGGCTCACTGCGTTAATGCTCGCCCCTGGATGCGGTATGTCGCGTGTTCGAATCCATACTGTGGCATACTTTTTTTCATTTTCACCCTTTTTCTATGGATCTCCAAAAAGTCAACTTTGACTTTTTCTGAGTCTGGAGGAATTCAAGGGGAGTTTTCAGGGGAGTGCATTCTCTCTGCCATCTCCTCCCTCTGTGTGCGTTGCTGCATGCAGCAGCTGCGTGTGTGTGTGTAAACTGCCCCTCCCCTTCGCAAGCAGGCGGGGGAGAGAGAGATGTTTCGTCTCGATTTACACATGCTATGACTCCGGGGGTACCTCCATTCGCTTCGTCTTGATCTGTTGATGTTATTTCATGTCTCGTTTGTCCATTGTGACGGTGGGAAAGCCAGGGAAATGTCCCGGAGATATACTGAGAAATCTTTGTAACAGCATTTTCCTGCGATCACAGCTGTTCACAGCTACGAGGCTGGGACCGCTTCCATTCGCTTCGTCTTGATCTGTAGATGTTATTTAATGTCTCATTTGTTCATTTTGATGGAGAAAAGGTTGTACATTTAGTGAATTCAGAGTTTCTAAGATGCAAAAGTAGGCATGTTTGAGTACTCAGGTCCAGTGGCTCACTGCGTTAATGCTCGCCCCTGGATGCGGTTGGTCGCGTGTTCGAATCCATACTGTGGCATACTTTTTTTCATTTTCACCCTTTTTCTATGGATCTCCAAAAAGTCAACTTTGACTTTTTCTGAGTCTGTAGGAATTCAAGGGGAGTTTTCAGGGGAGTGCATTCTCTCTGCCATCTCCTCCCTCTGTGTGCGTTGCTGCATGCAGCAGCTGCGTGTGTGTGTGTAAACTGCCCCTCCCCTTCGCAAGCAGGCGGGGGAGAGAGAGATGTTTCGTCTCGATTTACACATGCTATGACTCCGGGGGTACCTCCATTCGCTTCGTCTTGATCTGTTGATGTTATTTCATGTCTCGTTTGTCCATTGTGACGGTGGGAAAGCCAGGGAAATGTCCCGGAGATATACTGAGAAATCTTTGTAACAGCATTTTCCTGCGATCCCAGCTGTTCACAGCTACGAGGCTTGGACCGCTTCCATTCGCTTCGTCTTGATCTGTAGATGTTATTTAATGTCTCATTTGTTCATTTTGATGGAGAAAAGGTTGTACATTTAGTGAATTCAGAGTTTCTAAGATGCAAAAGTAGGCATGTTTGAGTACTCAGGTCCAGTGGCTCACTGCGTTAATGCTCGCCCCTGGATGCGGTTGGTCGCCTGTTCGAATCCATGCTGTGGCATACTTTTTTTCATTTTCACCCTTTTTCTATGGATCTCCAAAAAGTCAACTTTGACTTTTTCTGAGTCTGGAGGAATTCAAGGGGAGTTTTCAAGGGACTCTACCCGCCTTATGAGGCACTATTTTCGAATACTTTTTTCCATTTTCACCCTTTTTCTATGGATCTCCAAAAAGTGAACTTTTACATTTTCTGAGTCTGGAGGAATTCAAGGGGAGTTTTCAGGGGAGTGCATTCTCTCTGCCATCTCCTCCCTGTGTGTGCGTTGCTGCATGCAGCAGCTGCGTGTGTGTGTGTGTAAACTGCCCCTCCCCTTCGCAAGCAGGCGGGGGAGATAGAGATGTTTCGTCTCGATTTACACATGCTATGACTCCGGGGGTACTTCCATTCGCTTCGTCTTGATCTGTTGATGTTATTTCATGTCTCGTTTGTCCATTGTGACGGTGGGAAAGCCAGGGAAATGTCCCGGAGATATACTGAGCAATCTTTGTAAAAGCATTTTCCTGCGATCACAGCTGTTCGCAGCTACGAGGCTGGGACCGCTTCCATTCGCTTCGTCTTGATCTGTAGATGTTATTTAATGTCTCATTTGTTCATTTTGATGGAGAAAAAGTTGTACATTTAGTGAATTCAGAGTTTCTAAGATGCACAAGTAGGCATGTTTGAGTACTCAGGTCCAGTGGCTCACTGTGTTAACGCTCGCCCCTGGATGCGGTTGGTCGCGTGTTCGCATCCATGCTGTGGCATTCTTTTTTTCATTTTCACCCTTTTTCTATGGATCTCCAAAAAGTCAACTTTGACTTTTTCTGAGTCTGGAGGAATTCAAGGGGAGTTTTCAAGGGACTCTACCCGCCTTATGAGGCACTATTTTCGAATACTTTTTTCCATTTTCACCCTTTTTCTATGGATCTCCAAAAAGTGAACTTTTACATTTTCTGAGTCTGGAGGAATTCAAGGGGAGTTTTCAGGGGAGTGCATTCTCTCTGCCATCTCCTCCCTCTGTGTGCGTTGCTGCATGCAGCAGCTGCGTGTGTGTGTGTAAACTGCCCCTCCCCTTCGCAAGCAGGCGGGGGAGAGAGAGAAGTTTCGTCTCGATTTACACATGCTATGACTCCGGGGGTACTTCCATTCGCTTCGTCTTGATCTGTTGATGTTATTTCATGTCTCGTTTGTCCATTGTGACGGTGGCAAAGCCAGGGAAATGTCCCGGAGATATACTGAGAAATCTTTGTAACAGTATTTTCTTGCGATCACAGCTGTTCACAGCTACGAGGCTGGGACCGCTTCCATTCGCTTCGTCTTGATCTGTAGATGTTATTTCATGTCTCATTTGTTCATTTTGATGGAGAACAAGTTGTACATTTAGTGAATTCAGAGTTTCTAAGATGCAAAAGTAGGCATGTTTGAGTACTCAGGTCCAGTGGCTCACTGCGTTAATGCTCGCCCCTGGATGCGGTTGGTCGCGTGTTCGAATCCATACTGTGGCATACTTTTTTCCATTTTCACCCTTTTTCTATGGATCTCCAAAAAGTGAACTTTTACATTTTCTGAGTCTGGAGGAATTCAAGGGGAGTTTTCAGGGGAGTGCATTCTCTCTGCCATCTCCTCCCTCTGTGTGCGTTGCTGCATGCAGCAGCTGCGTGTGTGTGTGTAAACTGCCCCTCCCCTTCGCAAGCAGGCGGGGGAGAGAGAGATGTTTCGTCTCGATTTACACATGCTATGACTCCGGGGGTACCTCCATTCGCTTCGTCTTGATCTGTTGATGTTTTTCATGTCTCGTTTGTCCATTGTGACGGTGGGAAAGCCAGGGAAATGTCCCGGAGATATACTGAGAAATCTTTGTAACAGCATTTTCCTGCGATCACAGCTGTTCACAGCTACGAGGCTGGGACCGCCTCCATTCGCTTCGTCTTGATCTGTAGATGTTATTTCATGTCTCATTTGTTCATTTTGATGGAGAAAAAGTTGTACATTTAGTGAATTCAGAGTGTCTAAGATGCAAAAGTAGGCATGTTTGAGTACTCATGTCCAGTGGCTCACTGCGTTAACGCTCGCCCCTGGATGCGGTTGGTCCGGTGTTCGAATCCATGCTGTGGCATACTTTTTTTCATTTTCACCCTTTTTCTATGGATCTCCGAAAAGTCAACTTTGACTTTTTCTGAGTCTGGAGGAATTCAAGGGGAGTTTTCAAGGGACTCTACCCGCCTTATGAGGCACTATTTTCGAATACTTTTTTCCATTTTCACCCTTTTTCTATGGATCTCCAAAAAGTGAACTTTTACATTTTCTGAGTCTGGAGGAATTCAAGGGGAGTTTTCAGGGGAGTGCGTTCTCTGCCATCTCCTCCCTGTGTGTGCGTTGCTGCATGCAGCAGCTGCGTGTGTGTGTAAACTGCCCCTCCCCTTCGCAAGCAGGCGGGGGAGAGAGAGATGTTTCGTCTCGATTTACACATGCTATGACTCCGGGGGTACCTCCTTTCGCTTCGTCTTGATCTGTTGATGTTATTTCATGTCTCGTTTGTCCATTGTGACGGTGGGAAAGCCAGGGAAATGTCCCGGAGATATACTGAGAAATCTTTGTAACAGCATTTTCCTGCGATCACAGCTGTTCACAGCTACGAGGCTGGGACCGCTTCCATTCGCTTCGTCTTGATCTGTAGATGTTATTTAATGTCTCATTTGTTCATTTTGATGGAGAAAAAGTTGTACATTTAGTGAATTCAGAGTTTCTAAGATGCAAAAGTAGGCATGTTTGAGTACTCAGGTCCAGTGGCTCACTGCGTTAATGCTCGCCCCTGGATGCGGTATGTCGCGTGTTCGAATCCATACTGTGGCATACTTTTTTTCATTTTCACCCTTTTTCTATGGATCTCCAAAAAGTCAACTTTGACTTTTTCTGAGTCTGGAGGAATTCAAGGGGAGTTTTCAGGGGAGTGCATTCTCTCTGCCATCTCCTCCCTCTGTGTGCGTTGCTGCATGCAGCAGCTGCGTGTGTGTGTGTAAACTGCCCCTCCCCTTCGCAAGCAGGCGGGGGAGAGAGAGATGTTTCGTCTCGATTTACACATGCTATGACTCCGGGGGTACTTCCATTCGCTTCGTCTTGATCTGTTGATGTTATTTCATGTCTCGTTTGTCCATTGTGACGGTGGCAAAGCCAGGGAAATGTCCCGGAGATATACTGAGAAATCTTTGTAACAGTATTTTCTTGCGATCACAGCTGTTCACAGCTACGAGGCTGGGACCGCTTCCATTCGCTTCGTCTTGATCTGTAGATGTTATTTCATGTCTCATTTGTTCATTTTGATGGAGAACAAGTTGTACATTTAGTGAATTCAGAGTTTCTAAGATGCAAAAGTAGGCATGTTTGAGTACTCAGGTCCAGTGGCTCACTGCGTTAATGCTCGCCCCTGGATGCGGTTGGTCGCGTGTTCGAATCCATACTGTGGCATACTTTTTTTCATTTTCACCCTTTTTCTATGGATCTCCAAAAAGTCAACTTTGACTTTTTCTGAGTCTGGAGGAATTCAAGGGGAGTTTTCAGGGGAGTGCATTCTCTCTGCCATCTCCTCCCTCTGTGTGCGTTGCTGCATGCAGCAGCTGCGTGTGTGTGTGTAAACTGCCCCTCCCCTTCGCAAGCAGGCGGGGGAGAGAGAGATGTTTCGTCTCGATTTACACATGCTATGACTCCGGGGGTACCTCCATTCGCTTCGTCTTGATCTGTTGATGTTATTTCATGTCTCGTTTGTCCATTGTGACGGTGGGAAAGCCAGGGAAATGTCCCGGAGATATACTGAGCAATCTTTGTAAAAGCATTTTCCTGCGATCACAGCTGTTCGCAGCTACGAGGCTGGGACCGCTTCCATTCGCTTCGTCTTGATCTGTAGATGTTATTTAATGTCTCATTTGTTCATTTTGATGGAGAAAAAGTTGTACATTTAGTGAATTCAGAGTTTCTAAGATGCACAAGTAGGCATGTTTGAGTACTCAGGTCCAGTGGCTCACTGTGTTAACGCTCGCCCCTGGATACGGTTGGTCGCGTGTTCGCATCCATGCTGTGGCATTCTTTTTTTCATTTTCACCCTTTTTCTATGGATCTCCAAAAAGTCAACTTTGACTTTTTCTGAGTCTGGAGGAATTCAAGGGGAGTTTTCAAGGGACTCTACCCGCCTTATGAGGCACTATTTTCGAATACTTTTTTCCATTTTCACCCTTTTTCTATGGATCTCCAAAAAGTGAACTTTTACATTTTCTGAGTCTGGAGGAATTCAAGGGGAGTTTTCAGGGGAGTGCATTCTCTCTGCCATCTCCTCCCTCTGTGTGCGTTGCTGCATGCAGCAGCTGCGTGTGTGTGTGTAAACTGCCCCTCCCCTTCGCAAGCAGGCGGGGGAGAGAGAGAAGTTTCGTCTCGATTTACACATGCTATGACTCCGGGGGTACTTCCATTCGCTTCGTCTTGATCTGTTGATGTTATTTCATGTCTCGTTTGTCCATTGTGACGGTGGCAAAGCCAGGGAAATGTCCCGGAGATATACTGAGAAATCTTTGTAACAGTATTTTCTTGCGATCACAGCTGTTCACAGCTACGAGGCTGGGACCGCTTCCATTCGCTTCGTCTTGATCTGTAGATGTTATTTCATGTCTCATTTGTTCATTTTGATGGAGAACAAGTTGTACATTTAGTGAATTCAGAGTTTCTAAGATGCAAAAGTAGGCATGTTTGAGTACTCAGGTCCAGTGGCTCACTGCGTTAATGCTCGCCCCTGGATGCGGTTGGTCGCGTGTTCGAATCCATACTGTGGCATACTTTTTTTCATTTTCACCCTTTTTCTATGGATCTCCAAAAAGTCAACTTTGACTTTTTCTGAGTCTGGAGGAATTCAAGGGGAGTTTTCAAGGGACTCTACCCGCCTTATGAGGCACTATTTTCGAATACTTTTTTCCATTTTCACCCTTTTTCTATGGATCTCCAAAAAGTGATCTTTTACATTTTCTGAGTCTGGGGGAATTCAAGGGGAGTTTTCAGGGGAGTGCATTCTCTCTGCCATCTCCTCCCTCTGTGTGCGTTGCTGCATGCAGCAGCTGCGTGTGTGTGTGTAAACTGCCCCTCCCCTTCGCAAGCAGGCGGGGGAGAGAGAGATGTTTCGTCTCGATTTACACATGCTATGACTCCGGGGGTACCTCCATTCGCTTCGTCTTGATCTGTTGATGTTTTTCATGTCTCGTTTGTCCATTGTGACGGTGGGAAAGCCAGGGAAATGTCCCGGAGATATACTGAGAAATCTTTGTAACAGCATTTTCCTGCGATCACAGCTGTTCACAGCTACGAGGCTGGGACCGCCTCCATTCGCTTCGTCTTGATCTGTAGATGTTATTTCATGTCTCATTTGTTCATTTTGATGGAGAAAAAGTTGTACATTTAGTGAATTCAGAGTGTCTAAGATGCAAAAGTAGGCATGTTTGAGTACTCATGTCCAGTGGCTCACTGCGTTAACGCTCGCCCCTGGATGCGGTTGGTCCCGTGTTCGAATCCATGCTGTGGCATACTTTTTTTCATTTTCACCCTTTTTCTATGGATCTCCGAAAAGTCAACTTTGACTTTTTCTGAGTCTGGAGGAATTCAAGGGGAGTTTTCAAGGGACTCTACCCGCCTTATGAGGCACTATTTTCGAATACTTTTTTCCATTTTCACCCTTTTTCTATGGATCTCCAAAAAGTGAACTTTTACATTTTCTGAGTCTGGAGGAATTCAAGGGGAGTTTTCAGGGGAGTGCGTTCTCTGCCATCTCCTCCCTGTGTGTGCGTTGCTGCATGCAGCAGCTGCGTGTGTGTGTAAACTGCCCCTCCCCTTCGCAAGCAGGCGGGGGAGAGAGAGATGTTTCGTCTCGATTTACACATGCTATGACTCCGGGGGTACCTCCTTTCGCTTCGTCTTGATCTGTTGATGTTATTTCATGTCTCGTTTGTCCATTGTGACGGTGGGAAAGCCAGGGAAATGTCCCGGAGATATACTGAGAAATCTTTGTAACAGCATTTTCCTGCGATCACAGCTGTTCACAGCTACGAGGCTGGGACCGCTTCCATTCGCTTCGTCTTGATCTGTAGATGTTATTTAATGTCTCATTTGTTCATTTTGATGGAGAAAAAGTTGTACATTTAGTGAATTCAGAGTTTCTAAGATGCAAAAGTAGGCATGTTTGAGTACTCAGGTCCAGTGGCTCACTGCGTTAATGCTCGCCCCTGGATGCGGTATGTCGCGTGTTCGAATCCATACTGTGGCATACTTTTTTTCATTTTCACCCTTTTTCTATGGATCTCCAAAAAGTCAACTTTGACTTTTTCTGAGTCTGGAGGAATTCAAGGGGAGTTTTCAGGGGAGTGCATTCTCTCTGCCATCTCCTCCCTCTGTGTGCGTTGCTGCATGCAGCAGCTGCGTGTGTGTGTGTAAACTGCCCCTCCCCTTCGCAAGCAGGCGGGGGAGAGAGAGATGTTTCGTCTCGATTTACACATGCTATGACTCCGGGGGTACCTCCATTCGCTTCGTCTTGATCTGTTGATGTTATTTCATGTCTCGTTTGTCCATTGTGACGGTGGGAAAGCCAGGGAAATGTCCCGGAGATATACTGAGAAATCTTTGTAACAGCATTTTCCTGCGATCACAGCTGTTCACAGCTACGAGGCTGGGACCGCTTCCATTCGCTTCGTCTTGATCTGTAGATGTTATTTAATGTCTCATTTGTTCATTTTGATGGAGAAAAGGTTGTACATTTAGTGAATTCAGAGTTTCTAAGATGCAAAAGTAGGCATGTTTGAGTACTCAGGTCCAGTGGCTCACTGCGTTAATGCTCGCCCCTGGATGCGGTTGGTCGCGTGTTCGAATCCATACTGTGGCATACTTTTTTTCATTTTCACCCTTTTTCTATGGATCTCCAAAAAGTCAACTTTGACTTTTTCTGAGTCTGGAGGAATTCAAGGGGAGTTTTCAGGGGAGTGCATTCTCTCTGCCATCTCCTCCCTCTGTGTGCGTTGCTGCATGCAGCAGCTGCGTGTGTGTGTGTAAACTGCCCCTCCCCTTCGCAAGCAGGCGGGGGAGAGAGAGATGTTTCGTCTCGATTTACACATGCTATGACTCCGGGGGTACCTCCATTCGCTTCGTCTTGATCTGTTGATGTTATTTCATGTCTCGTTTGTCCATTGTGACGGTGGGAAAGCCAGGGAAATGTCCCGGAGATATACTGAGAAATCTTTGTAACAGCATTTTCCTGCGATCCCAGCTGTTCACAGCTACGAGGCTGGGACCGCTTCCATTCGCTTCGTCTTGATCTGTAGATGTTATTTAATGTCTCATTTGTTCATTTTGATGGAGAAAAGGTTGTACATTTAGTGAATTCAGAGTTTCTAAGATGCAAAAGTAGGCATGTTTGAGTACTCAGGTCCAGTGGCTCACTGCGTTAATGCTCGCCCCTGGATGCGGTTGGTCGCCTGTTCGAATCCATGCTGTGGCATACTTTTTTTCATTTTCACCCTTTTTCTATGGATCTCCAAAAAGTCAACTTTGACTTTTTCTGAGTCTGGAGGAATTCAAGGGGAGTTTTCAAGGGACTCTACCCGCCTTATGAGGCACTATTTTCGAATACTTTTTTCCATTTTCACCCTTTTTCTATGGATCTCCAAAAAGTGAACTTTTACATTTTCTGAGTCTGGAGGAATTCAAGGGGAGTTTTCAGGGGAGTGCATTCTCTCTGCCATCTCCTCCCTGTGTGTGCGTTGCTGCATGCAGCAGCTGCGTGTGTGTGTGTGTAAACTGCCCCTCCCCTTCGCAAGCAGGCGGGGGAGATAGAGATGTTTCGTCTCGATTTACACATGCTATGACTCCGGGGGTACTTCCATTCGCTTCGTCTTGATCTGTTGATGTTATTTCATGTCTCGTTTGTCCATTGTGACGGTGGGAAAGCCAGGGAAATGTCCCGGAGATATACTGAGCAATCTTTGTAAAAGCATTTTCCTGCGATCACAGCTGTTCGCAGCTACGAGGCTGGGACCGCTTCCATTCGCTTCGTCTTGATCTGTAGATGTTATTTAATGTCTCATTTGTTCATTTTGATGGAGAAAAAGTTGTACATTTAGTGAATTCAGAGTTTCTAAGATGCACAAGTAGGCATGTTTGAGTACTCAGGTCCAGTGGCTCACTGTGTTAACGCTCGCCCCTGGATGCGGTTGGTCGCGTGTTCGCATCCATGCTGTGGCATTCTTTTTTTCATTTTCACCCTTTTTCTATGGATCTCCAAAAAGTCAACTTTGACTTTTTCTGAGTCTGGAGGAATTCAAGGGGAGTTTTCAAGGGACTCTACCCGCCTTATGAGGCACTATTTTCGAATACTTTTTTCCATTTTCACCCTTTTTTTTATGGATCTCCAAAAAGTGAACTTTTACATTTTCTGAGTCTGGAGGAATTCAAGGGGAGTTTTCAGGGGAGTGCATTCTCTCTGCCATCTCCTCCCTCTGTGTGCGTTGCTGCATGCAGCAGCTGCGTGTGTGTGTGTAAACTGCCCCTCCCCTTCGCAAGCAGGCGGGGGAGAGAGAGAAGTTTCGTCTCGATTTACACATGCTATGACTCCGGGGGTACTTCCATTCGCTTCGTCTTGATCTGTTGATGTTATTTCATGTCTCGTTTGTCCATTGTGACGGTGGCAAAGCCAGGGAAATGTCCCGGAGATATACTGAGAAATCTTTGTAACAGTATTTTCTTGCGATCACAGCTGTTCACAGCTACGAGGCTGGGACCGCTTCCATTCGCTTCGTCTTGATCTGTAGATGTTATTTCATGTCTCATTTGTTCATTTTGATGGAGAACAAGTTGTACATTTAGTGAATTCAGAGTTTCTAAGATGCAAAAGTAGGCATGTTTGAGTACTCAGGTCCAGTGGCTCACTGCGTTAATGCTCGCCCCTGGATGCGGTTGGTCGCGTGTTCGAATCCATACTGTGGCATACTTTTTTCCATTTTCACCCTTTTTCTATGGATCTCCAAAAAGTGAACTTTTACATTTTCTGAGTCTGGAGGAATTCAAGGGGAGTTTTCAGGGGAGTGCATTCTCTCTGCCATCTCCTCCCTCTGTGTGCGTTGCTGCATGCAGCAGCTGCGTGTGTGTGTGTAAACTGCCCCTCCCCTTCGCAAGCAGGCGGGGGAGAGAGAGATGTTTCGTCTCGATTTACACATGCTATGACTCCGGGGGTACCTCCATTCGCTTCGTCTTGATCTGTTGATGTTTTTCATGTCTCGTTTGTCCATTGTGACGGTGGGAAAGCCAGGGAAATGTCCCGGAGATATACTGAGAAATCTTTGTAACAGCATTTTCCTGCGATCACAGCTGTTCACAGCTACGAGGCTGGGACCGCCTCCATTCGCTTCGTCTTGATCTGTAGATGTTATTTCATGTCTCATTTGTTCATTTTGATGGAGAAAAAGTTGTACATTTAGTGAATTCAGAGTGTCTAAGATGCAAAAGTAGGCATGTTTGAGTACTCATGTCCAGTGGCTCACTGCGTTAACGCTCGCCCCTGGATGCGGTTGGTCCCGTGTTCGAATCCATGCTGTGGCATACTTTTTTTCATTTTCACCCTTTTTCTATGGATCTCCGAAAAGTCAACTTTGACTTTTTCTGAGTCTGGAGGAATTCAAGGGGAGTTTTCAAGGGACTCTACCCGCCTTATGAGGCACTATTTTCGAATACTTTTTTCCATTTTCACCCTTTTTCTATGGATCTCCAAAAAGTGAACTTTTACATTTTCTGAGTCTGGAGGAATTCAAGGGGAGTTTTCAGGGGAGTGCGTTCTCTGCCATCTCCTCCCTGTGTGTGCGTTGCTGCATGCAGCAGCTGCGTGTGTGTGTAAACTGCCCCTCCCCTTCGCAAGCAGGCGGGGGAGAGAGAGATGTTTCGTCTCGATTTACACATGCTATGACTCCGGGGGTACCTCCTTTCGCTTCGTCTTGATCTGTTGATGTTATTTCATGTCTCGTTTGTCCATTGTGACGGTGGGAAAGCCAGGGAAATGTCCCGGAGATATACTGAGAAATCTTTGTAACAGCATTTTCCTGCGATCACAGCTGTTCACAGCTACGAGGCTGGGACCGCTTCCATTCGCTTCGTCTTGATCTGTAGATGTTATTTAATGTCTCATTTGTTCATTTTGATGGAGAAAAGGTTGTACATTTAGTGAATTCAGAGTTTCTAAGATGCAAAAGTAGGCATGTTTGAGTACTCAGGTCCAGTGGCTCACTGCGTTAATGCTCGCCCCTGGATGCGGTTGGTCGCGTGTTCGAATCCATACTGTGGCATACTTTTTTTCATTTTCACCCTTTTTCTATGGATCTCCAAAAAGTCAACTTTGACTTTTTCTGAGTCTGGAGGAATTCAAGGGGAGTTTTCAGGGGAGTGCATTCTCTCTGCCATCTCCTCCCTCTGTGTGCGTTGCTGCATGCAGCAGCTGCGTGTGTGTGTGTAAACTGCCCCTCCCCTTCGCAAGCAGGCGGGGGAGAGAGAGATGTTTCGTCTCGATTTACACATGCTATGACTCCGGGGGTACCTCCATTCGCTTCGTCTTGATCTGTTGATGTTATTTCATGTCTCGTTTGTCCATTGTGACGGTGGGAAAGCCAGGGAAATGTCCCGGAGATATACTGAGAAATCTTTGTAACAGCATTTTCCTGCGATCACAGCTGTTCACAGCTACGAGGCTGGGACCGCTTCCATTCGCTTCGTCTTGATCTGTAGATGTTATTTAATGTCTCATTTGTTCATTTTGATGGAGAAAAGGTTGTACATTTAGTGAATTCAGAGTTTCTAAGATGCAAAAGTAGGCATGTTTGAGTACTCAGGTCCAGTGGCTCACTGCGTTAATGCTCGCCCCTGGATGCGGTTGGTCGCCTGTTCGAATCCATGCTGTGGCATACTTTTTTTCATTTTCACCCTTTTTCTATGGATCTCCAAAAAGTCAACTTTGACTTTTTCTGAGTCTGGAGGAATTCAAGGGGAGTTTTCAAGGGACTCTACCCGCCTTATGAGGCACTATTTTCGAATACTTTTTTCCATTTTCACCCTTTTTCTATGGATCTCCAAAAAGTGAACTTTTACATTTTCTGAGTCTGGAGGAATTCAAGGGGAGTTTTCAGGGGAGTGCATTCTCTCTGCCATCTCCTCCCTGTGTGTGCGTTGCTGCATGCAGCAGCTGCGTGTGTGTGTGTAAACTGCCCCTCCCCTTCGCAAGCAGGCGGGGGAGAGAGAGAAGTTTCGTCTCGATTTACACATGCTATGACTCCGGGGGTACTTCCATTCGCTTCGTCTTGATCTGTTGATGTTATTTCATGTCTCGTTTGTCCATTGTGACGGTGGCAAAGCCAGGGAAATGTCCCGGAGATATACTGAGAAATCTTTGTAACAGTATTTTCTTGCGATCACAGCTGTTCACAGCTACGAGGCTGGGACCGCTTCCATTCGCTTCGTCTTGATCTGTAGATGTTATTTCATGTCTCATTTGTTCATTTTGATGGAGAACAAGTTGTACATTTAGTGAATTCAGAGTTTCTAAGATGCAAAAGTAGGCATGTTTGAGTACTCAGGTCCAGTGGCTCACTGCGTTAATGCTCGCCCCTGGATGCGGTTGGTCGCGTGTTCGAATCCATACTGTGGCATACTTTTTTCCATTTTCACCCTTTTTCTATGGATCTCCAAAAAGTGAACTTTTACATTTTCTGAGTCTGGAGGAATTCAAGGGGAGTTTTCAGGGGAGTGCATTCTCTCTGCCATCTCCTCCCTCTGTGTGCGTTGCTGCATGCAGCAGCTGCGTGTGTGTGTGTAAACTGCCCCTCCCCTTCGCAAGCAGGCGGGGGAGAGAGAGATGTTTCGTCTCGATTTACACATGCTATGACTCCGGGGGTACCTCCATTCGCTTCGTCTTGATCTGTTGATGTTTTTCATGTCTCGTTTGTCCATTGTGACGGTGGGAAAGCCAGGGAAATGTCCCGGAGATATACTGAGAAATCTTTGTAACAGCATTTTCCTGCGATCACAGCTGTTCACAGCTACGAGGCTGGGACCGCCTCCATTCGCTTCGTCTTGATCTGTAGATGTTATTTCATGTCTCATTTGTTCATTTTGATGGAGAAAAAGTTGTACATTTAGTGAATTCAGAGTGTCTAAGATGCAAAAGTAGGCATGTTTGAGTACTCATGTCCAGTGGCTCACTGCGTTAACGCTCGCCCCTGGATGCGGTTGGTCCCGTGTTCGAATCCATGCTGTGGCATACTTTTTTTCATTTTCACCCTTTTTCTATGGATCTCCGAAAAGTCAACTTTGACTTTTTCTGAGTCTGGAGGAATTCAAGGGGAGTTTTCAAGGGACTCTACCCGCCTTATGAGGCACTATTTTCGAATACTTTTTTCCATTTTCACCCTTTTTCTATGGATCTCCAAAAAGTGAACTTTTACATTTTCTGAGTCTGGAGGAATTCAAGGGGAGTTTTCAGGGGAGTGCGTTCTCTGCCATCTCCTCCCTGTGTGTGCGTTGCTGCATGCAGCAGCTGCGTGTGTGTGTAAACTGCCCCTCCCCTTCGCAAGCAGGCGGGGGAGAGAGAGATGTTTCGTCTCGATTTACACATGCTATGACTCCGGGGGTACCTCCTTTCGCTTCGTCTTGATCTGTTGATGTTATTTCATGTCTCGTTTGTCCATTGTGACGGTGGGAAAGCCAGGGAAATGTCCCGGAGATATACTGAGAAATCTTTGTAACAGCATTTTCCTGCGATCACAGCTGTTCACAGCTACGAGGCTGGGACCGCTTCCATTCGCTTCGTCTTGATCTGTAGATGTTATTTAATGTCTCATTTGTTCATTTTGATGGAGAAAAAGTTGTACATTTAGTGAATTCAGAGTTTCTAAGATGCAAAAGTAGGCATGTTTGAGTACTCAGGTCCAGTGGCTCACTGCGTTAATGCTCGCCCCTGGATGCGGTTGGTCGCGTGTTCGAATCCATACTGTGGCATACTTTTTTTCATTTTCACCCTTTTTCTATGGATCTCCAAAAAGTCAACTTTGACTTTTTCTGAGTCTGGAGGAATTCAAGGGGAGTTTTCAGGGGAGTGCATTCTCTCTGCCATCTCCTCCCTCTGTGTGCGTTGCTGCATGCAGCAGCTGCGTGTGTGTGTGTAAACTGCCCCTCCCCTTCGCAAGCAGGCGGGGGAGAGAGAGATGTTTCGTCTCGATTTACACATGCTATGACTCCGGGGGTACCTCCATTCGCTTCGTCTTGATCTGTTGATGTTATTTCATGTCTCGTTTGTCCATTGTGACGGTGGGAAAGCCAGGGAAATGTCCCGGAGATATACTGAGAAATCTTTGTAACAGCATTTTCCTGCGATCACAGCTGTTCACAGCTACGAGGCTGGGACCGCTTCCATTCGCTTCGTCTTGATCTGTAGATGTTATTTAATGTCTCATTTGTTCATTTTGATGGAGAAAAGGTTGTACATTTAGTGAATTCAGAGTTTCTAAGATGCAAAAGTAGGCATGTTTGAGTACTCAGGTCCAGTGGCTCACTGCGTTAATGCTCGCCCCTGGATGCGGTTGGTCGCGTGTTCGAATCCATACTGTGGCATACTTTTTTTCATTTTCACCCTTTTTCTATGGATCTCCAAAAAGTCAACTTTGACTTTTTCTGAGTCTGGAGGAATTCAAGGGGAGTTTTCAGGGGAGTGCATTCTCTCTGCCATCTCCTCCCTGTGTGTGCGTTGCTGCATGCAGCAGCTGCGTGTGTGTGTGTAAACTGCCCCTCCCCTTCGCAAGCAGGCGGGGGAGAGAGAGATGTTTCGTCTCGATTTACACATGCTATGACTCCGGGGGTACCTCCATTCGCTTCGTCTTGATCTGTTGATGTTATTTCATGTCTCGTTTGTCCATTGTGACGGTGGGAAAGCCAGGGAAATGTCCCGGAGATATACTGAGAAATCTTTGTAACAGCATTTTCCTGCGATCACAGCTGTTCACAGCTACGAGGCTGGGACCGCTTCCATTCGCTTCGTCTTGATCTGTAGATGTTATTTAATGTCTCATTTGTTCATTTTGATGGAGAAAAGGTTGTACATTTAGTGAATTCAGAGTTTCTAAGATGCAAAAGTAGGCATGTTTGAGTACTCAGGTCCAGTGGCTCACTGCGTTAATGCTCGCCCCTGGATGCGGTTGGTCGCCTGTTCGAATCCATGCTGTGGCATACTTTTTTTCATTTTCACCCTTTTTCTATGGATCTCCAAAAAGTCAACTTTGACTTTTTCTGAGTCTGGAGGAATTCAAGGGGAGTTTTCAAGGGACTCTACCCGCCTTATGAGGCACTATTTTCGAATACTTTTTTCCATTTTCACCCTTTTTCTATGGATCTCCAAAAAGTGAACTTTTACATTTTCTGAGTCTGGAGGAATTCAAGGGGAGTTTTCAGGGGAGTGCATTCTCTCTGCCATCTCCTCCCTGTGTGTGCGTTGCTGCATGCAGCAGCTGCGTGTGTGTGTGTGTAAACTGCCCCTCCCCTTCGCAAGCAGGCGGGGGAGATAGAGATGTTTCGTCTCGATTTACACATGCTATGACTCCGGGGGTACTTCCATTCGCTTCGTCTTGATCTGTTGATGTTATTTCATGTCTCGTTTGTCCATTGTGACGGTGGGAAAGCCAGGGAAATGTCCCGGAGATATACTGAGCAATCTTTGTAAAAGCATTTTCCTGCGATCACAGCTGTTCGCAGCTACGAGGCTGGGACCGCTTCCATTCGCTTCGTCTTGATCTGTAGATGTTATTTAATGTCTCATTTGTTCATTTTGATGGAGAAAAAGTTGTACATTTAGTGAATTCAGAGTTTATAAGATGCACAAGTAGGCATGTTTGAGTACTCAGGTCCAGTGGCTCACTGTGTTAACGCTCGCCCCTGGATGCGGTTGGTCGCGTGTTCGCATCCATGCTGTGGCATTCTTTTTTTCATTTTCACCCTTTTTCTATGGATCTCCAAAAAGTCAACTTTGACTTTTTCTGAGTCTGGAGGAATTCAAGGGGAGTTTTCAAGGGACTCTACCCGCCTTATGAGGCACTATTTTCGAATACTTTTTTCCATTTTCACCCTTTTTCTATGGATCTCCAAAAAGTGAACTTTTACATTTTCTGAGTCTGGAGGAATTCAAGGGGAGTTTTCAGGGGAGTGCATTCTCTCTGCCATCTCCTCCCTCTGTGTGCGTTGCTGCATGCAGCAGCTGCGTGTGTGTGTGTAAACTGCCCCTCCCCTTCGCAAGCAGGCGGGGGAGAGAGAGAAGTTTCGTCTCGATTTACACATGCTATGACTCCGGGGGTACTTCCATTCGCTTCGTCTTGATCTGTTGATGTTATTTCATGTCTCGTTTGTCCATTGTGACGGTGGCAAAGCCAGGGAAATGTCCCGGAGATATACTGAGAAATCTTTGTAACAGTATTTTCTTGCGATCACAGCTGTTCACAGCTACGAGGCTGGGACCGCTTCCATTGGCTTCGTCTTGATCTGTAGATGTTATTTCATGTCTCATTTGTTCATTTTGATGGAGAAAAGGTTGTACATTTAGTGAATTCAGAGTTTCTAAGATGCAAAAGTAGGCATGTTTGAGTACTCAGGTCCAGTGGCTCACTGCGTTAATGCTCGCCCCTGGATGCGGTTGGTCGCGTGTTCGAATCCATACTGTGGCATACTTTTTTTCATTTTCACCCTTTTTCTATGGATCTCCAAAAAGTCAACTTTGACTTTTTCTGAGTCTGGAGGAATTCAAGGGGAGTTTTCAGGGGAGTGCATTCTCTCTGCCATCTCCTCCCTCTGTGTGCGTTGCTGCATGCAGCAGCTGCGTGTGTGTGTGTAAACTGCCCCTCCCCTTCGCAAGCAGGCGGGGGAGAGAGAGATGTTTCGTCTCGATTTACACATGCTATGACTCCGGGGGTACCTCCATTCGCTTCGTCTTGATCTGTTGATGTTATTTCATGTCTCGTTTGTCCATTGTGACGGTGGGAAAGCCAGGGAAATGTCCCGGAGATATACTGAGAAATCTTTGTAACAGCATTTTCCTGCGATCCCAGCTGTTCACAGCTACGAGGCTGGGACCGCTTCCATTCGCTTCGTCTTGATCTGTAGATGTTATTTAATGTCTCATTTGTTCATTTTGATGGAGACAAGGTTGTACATTTAGTGAATTCAGAGTTTCTAAGATGCAAAAGTAGGCATGTTTGAGTACTCAGGTCCAGTGGCTCACTGCGTTAATGCTCGCCCCTGGATGCGGTTGGTCGCCTGTTCGAATCCATGCTGTGGCATACTTTTTTTCATTTTCACCCTTTTTCTATGGATCTCCAAAAAGTCAACTTTGACTTTTTCTGAGTCTGGAGGAATTCAAGGGGAGTTTTCAAGGGACTCTACCCGCCTTATGAGGCACTATTTTCGAATACTTTTTTCCATTTTCACCCTTTTTCTATGGATCTCCAAAAAGTGAACTTTTACATTTTCTGAGTCTGGAGGAATTCAAGGGGAGTTTTCAGGGGAGTGCATTCTCTCTGCCATCTCCTCCCTGTGTGTGCGTTGCTGCATGCAGCAGCTGCGTGTGTGTGTGTGTAAACTGCCCCTCCCCTTCGCAAGCAGGCGGGGGAGATAGAGATGTTTCGTCTCGATTTACACATGCTATGACTCCGGGGGTACTTCCATTCGCTTCGTCTTGATCTGTTGATGTTATTTCATGTCTCGTTTGTCCATTGTGACGGTGGGAAAGCCAGGGAAATGTCCCGGAGATATACTGAGCAATCTTTGTAAAAGCATTTTCCTGCGATCACAGCTGTTCGCAGCTACGAGGCTGGGACCGCTTCCATTCGCTTCGTCTTGATCTGTAGATGTTATTTAATGTCTCATTTGTTCATTTTGATGGAGAAAAAGTTGTACATTTAGTGAATTCAGAGTTTCTAAGATGCACAAGTAGGCATGTTTGAGTACTCAGGTCCAGTGGCTCACTGTGTTAACGCTCGCCCCTGGATGCGGTTGGTCGCGTGTTCGCATCCATGCTGTGGCATTCTTTTTTTCATTTTCACCCTTTTTCTATGGATCTCCAAAAAGTCAACTTTGACTTTTTCTGAGTCTGGAGGAATTCAAGGGGAGTTTTCAAGGGACTCTACCCGCCTTATGAGGCACTATTTTCGAATACTTTTTTCCATTTTCACCCTTTTTCTATGGATCTCCAAAAAGTGAACTTTTACATTTTCTGAGTCTGGAGGAATTCAAGGGGAGTTTTCAGGGGAGTGCATTCTCTCTGCCATCTCCTCCCTCTGTGTGCGTTGCTGCATGCAGCAGCTGCGTGTGTGTGTGTAAACTGCCCCTCCCCTTCGCAAGCAGGCGGGGGAGAGAGAGAAGTTTCGTCTCGATTTACACATGCTATGACTCCGGGGGTACTTCCATTCGCTTCGTCTTGATCTGTTGATGTTATTTCATGTCTCGTTTGTCCATTGTGACGGTGGCAAAGCCAGGGAAATGTCCCGGAGATATACTGAGAAATCTTTGTAACAGTATTTTCTTGCGATCACAGCTGTTCACAGCTACGAGGCTGGGACCGCTTCCATTCGCTTCGTCTTGATCTGTAGATGTTATTTCATGTCTCATTTGTTCATTTTGATGGAGAACAAGTTGTACATTTAGTGAATTCAGAGTTTCTAAGATGCAAAAGTAGGCATGTTTGAGTACTCAGGTCCAGTGGCTCACTGCGTTAATGCTCGCCCCTGGATGCGGTTGGTCGCGTGTTCGAATCCATACTGTGGCATACTTTTTTTCATTTTCACCCTTTTTCTATGGATCTCCAAAAAGTCAACTTTGACTTTTTCTGAGTCTGGAGGAATTCAAGGGGAGTTTTCAAGGGACTCTACCCGCCTTATGAGGCATTATTTTCGAATACTTTTTTCCATTTTCACCCTTTTTCTATGGATCTCCAAAAAGTGATCTTTTACATTTTCTGAGTCTGGGGGAATTCAAGGGGAGTTTTCAGGGGAGTGCGTTCTCTCTGCCATCTCCTCCCTGTGTGTGCGTTGCTGCATGCAGCAGCTGTGTGTGTGTGTAAACTGCCGCTCCCCCTCGCAAGCAGGCGGGGGAGAGAGAGATGTTTCGTCTCGATTTACACATGCTATGACTCCGGGGGTACTTCCATTCGCTTCGTCTTGATCTGTTGATGTTATTTCATGTCTTGTTTGTCCATTGTGACGGTGGGAAAGCCAGGGAAATGTCCCGGAGATATACTGAGAAATCTTTGTAACAGCATTTTCCTGCGATCACAGCTGTTCACAGCTACGAGGCTGGGACCGCTTCCATTCGCTTCGTCTTGATCTGTAGATGTTATTTAATGTCTCATTTGTTCATTTTGATGGAGAAAAAGTTGTACATTTATTAAATTCAGAGTGTCTAAGATGCACAAGTAGGCATGTTTGAGTACTCAGGTCCAGTGGCTCACTGTGTTAACGCTCGCCCCTGGATGCGGTTGGTCGCGTGTTCGAATCCATGCTGTGGCATTCTTTTTTTCATTTTCACCCTTTTTCTATGGATCTCCAAAAAGTCAACTTTGACTTTTTCTGAGTCTGGAGGAATTCAAGGGGAGTTTTCAAGGGACTCTACCCGCCTTATGAGGCACTATTTTCGAATACTTTTTTCCATTTTCACCCTTTTTCTATGGATCTCCAAAAAGTGAACTTTTACATTTTCTGAGTCTGGAGGAATTCAAGGGGAGTTTTCAGGGGAGTGCATTCTCTCTGCCATCTCCTCCCTGTGTGTGCGTTGCTGCATGCAGCAACTGCGTGTGTGTGTGTAAACTGCCCCTCCCCTTCGCAAGCAGGCGGGGGAGAGAGAGATGTTTCGTCTCGATTTACACATGCTATGACTCCGGGGGTACTTCCATTCGCTTCGTCTTGATCTGTTGATGTTATTTCATGTCTCGTTTGTCCATTGTGATGGTGGGAAAGCCAGGGAAATGTCCCGGAGATATACTGAGAAATCTTTGTAACAGCATTTTCCTGCGATCACAGCTGTTCACAGCTACGAGGCTGGGACCGCTTCCATTCGCTTCGTCTTGATCCGTAGATGTTATTTCATGTCTCATTTGTTCATTTTGATGGAGAAAAAGTTGTACATTTAGTGAATTCAGAGTTTCTAAGATGCACAAGTAGGCATGTTTGAGTACTCAGGTCCAGTGGCTCACTGCGTTAACGCTCGCCCCTGGATGCGGTTGGTCGCATGTTCGAGTCCATGCTGTGGCATACTTTTTTTCATTTTCACCCTTTTTCTATGGATCTCCAAAAAGTCAACTTTGACTTTTTCTGAGTCTGGAGGAATTCAAGGGGAGTTTTCAAGGGACTCTACCCGCCTTATGAGGCACTATTTTCGAATACTTTTTTCTGAACTTTTACATTTTCTGAGTCTGGAGGAATTCAAGGGGAGTTTTCAGGGGAGTGCATTCTCTCTGCCATCTCCTCCCTCTGTGTGCGTTGCTGCATGCAGCAGCTGCGTGTGTGTGTGTAAACTGCCCCTCCCCTTCGCAAGCAGGCGGGGGAGAGAGAGATGTTTCGTCTCGATTTACACATGCTATGACTCCGGGGGTACTTCCATTCGCTTCGTCTTGATCTGTTGATGTTATTTCATGTCTCATTTGTCCATTGTGACGGTGGCAAAGCCAGGGAAATGTCCCGGAGATATACTGAGAAATCTTTGTAACAGCATTTTCCTGCGATCACAGCTGTTCACAGCTACGAGGCTGGGACCGCTTCCATTCGCTTCGTCTTGATCTGTAGATGTTATTTCATGTCTCATTTGTTCATTTTGATGGAGAAAAAGTTGTACATTTAGTGAATTCAGAGTGTCTAAGATGCAAAAGTAGGCATGTTTGAGTACTCATGTCCAGTGGCTCACTGCGTTAACGCTCGCCCCTGGATGCGGTTGGTCGCATGTTCGAGTCCATGCTGTGGCATACTTTTTTTCATTTTCACCCTTTTTCTATGGATCTCCAAAAAGTCAACTTTGACTTTTTCTGAGTCTGGAGGAATTCAAGGGGAGTTTTCAAGGGACTCTACCCGCCTTATGAGGCACTATTTTCGAATACTTTTTTCCATTTTCACCCTTTTTCTATGGATCTCCAAAAAGTCAACTTTGACTTTTTCTGAGTCTGGAGGAATTCAAGGGGAGTTTTCAGGGGAGTGCGTTCTCTCTGCCATCTCCTCCCTGTGTGTGTGTTGCTGCATGCAGCAGCTGCGTGTGTGTGTAAACTGCCCCTCCCCCTCGCAAGCAGGCGGGGGAGAGAGAGATGTTTCGTCTCGATTTACACATGCTATGACTCCGGGGGTACCTCCATTCGCTTCGTCTTGATCTGTTGATGTTATTTCATGTCTCGTTTGTCCATTGTGACGGTGGGAAAGCCAGGGAAATGTCCCGGAGATATACTGAGAAATCTTTGTAACAGCATTTTCCTGCGATCACAGCTGTTCGCAGCTACGAGGCTGGGACCGCTTCCATTCGCTTCGTCTTGATCTGTAGATGTTATTTAATGTCTCATTTGTTCATTTTGATGGAGAAAAAGTTGTACATTTAGTAAATTCATAGTGTCTAAGATGCACAAGTAGGCATGTTTGAGTACTCAGGTCCAGTGGCTCACTGTGTTAACGCTCGCCCCGGGATGCGGTTGGTCGCGTGTTCGAATCCATGCTGTGGCATTCTTTTTTTCATTTTCACCCTTTTTCTATGGATCTCCAAAAAGTCAACTTTGACTTTTTCTGAGTCTGGAGGAATTCAAGGGGAGTTTTCAAGGGACTCTACCCGCCTTATGAGGCACTATTTTCGAATACTTTTTTCCATTTTCACCCTTTTTCTATGGATCTCCAAAAAGTGAACTTTTACATTTTCTGAGTCTGGAGGAATTCAAGGGGAGTTTTCAGGGGAGTGCATTCTCTCTGCCATCTCCTCCCTGTGTGTGCGTTGCTGCATGCAGCAGCTGTGTGTGTGTGTAAACTGCCGCTCCCCCTCGCAAGCAGGCGGGGGAGAGAGAGATGTTTCGTCTCGATTTACACATGCTATGACTCCGGGGGTACTTCCATTCGCTTCGTCTTGATCTGTTGATGTTATTTCATGTCTTGTTTGTCCATTGTGACGGTGGGAAAGCCAAGGAAATGTCCCGGAGATATACTGAGAAATCTTTGTAACAGCATTTTCCTGCGATCACAGCTGTTCGCAGCTACGAGGCTGGGACCGCTTCCATTCGCTTCGTCTTGATCTGTAGATGTTATTTAATGTCTCAGTTGTTCATGTTGATGGAGAAAAAGTTGTACATTTAGTGAATTCAGAGTTTCTAAGATGCAAAAGTAGGCATGTTTGAGTACTCAGGTCCAGTGGCTCACTGCGTTAATGCTCGCCCCTGGATGTGGTTGGTCGCGTGTTCGAATCCATGCTGTGGCATACTTTTTTTCATTTTCACCCTTTTTCTATGGATCTCCAAAAAGTCAACTTTGACTTTTCTTAGTCTGGAGGAATTCAAGGGGAGTTTTCAAGGGACTCTACCCGCCTTATGAGGCACTATTTTCGAATACTTTTTTCCATTTTCACCCTTTTTCTATGGATCTCCAAAAAGTGATCTTTTACATTTTCTGAGTCTGGAGGAATTCAAGGGGAGTTTTCAGGGGAGTGCGTTCTCTCTGCCATCTCCTCCCTCTGTGTGCGTTGCTGCATGCAGCAGCTGCGTGTGTGTGTGTAAACTGCCCCTCCCCTTCGCAAGCAGGCGGGGGAGAGAGAGACCTTATTAGGCACTATTTTCGAATACTTTTTTCCATTTTCACCCTTTTTCTATGGATCTCCAAAAAGTCAACTTTGACTTTTTCTGAGTCTGGAGGAATTCAAGGGGAGTTTTCAAGGGACTCTACCCGCCTTATGAGGCACTATTTTCGAATACTTTTTTCCATTTTCACCCTTTTTCTATGGATCTCCAAAAAGTGAACTTTTACATTTTCTGAGTCTGGAGGAATTCAAGGGGAGTTTTCAGGGGAGTGCATTCTCTCTGCCATCTCCTCCCTCTGTGTGCGTTGCTGCATGCAGCAGCTGCGTGTGTGTGTGTAAACTGCCCCTCCCCTTCGCAAGCAGGCGGGGGAGAGAGAGATGTTTCGTCTCGATTTACACATGCTATGACTCCGTGGGTACTTCCATTCGCTTCGTCTTGATCTGTTGATGTTATTTCATGTCTCGTTTGTCCATTGTGACGGTGGCAAAGCCAGGGCAGTGTCCCGGAGATATACTGAGAAATCTTTGTAACAGCATTTTCCTGCGATCACAGCTGTTCACAGCTACGAGGCTGGGACCACTTCCATTCGCTTCGTCTTGATCTGTAGATGTTATTTCATGTCTCATTTGTTCATTTTGATGGAGAAAAAGTTGTACATTTAGTGAATTCAGAGTGTCTAAGATGCAAAAGTAGGCATGTTTGAGTACTCATGTCCAGTGGCTCACTGCGTTAACGCTCGCCCCTGGATGCGGTTGGTCGCGTGTTCGAATCCATGCTGTGGCATACTTTTTTTCATTTTCACCCTTTTTCTATGGATCTCCAAAAAGTCAACTTTGACTTTTTCTGAGTCTGGAGGAATTCAAGGGGAGTTTTCAAGGGACTCTACCCGCCTTATGAGGCACTATTTTCGAATACTTTTTTCCATTTTCACCCTTTTTCTATGGATCTCCAAAAAGTGATCTTTTACATTTTCTGAGTCTGGAGGAATTCAAGGGGAGTTTTCAGTGGAGTGCGTTCTCTCTGCCATCTCCTCCCTGTGTGTGTGTTGCTGCATGCAGCAGCTGCGTGTGTGTGTAAACTGCCCCTCCCCCTCGCAAGCAGGCGGGGGAGAGAGAGATGTTTCGTCTCGATTTACACATGCTATGACTCCGGGGGTACCTCCATTCGCTTCGTCTTGATCTGTTGATGTTATTTCATGTCTCGTTTGTCCATTGTGACGGTGGGAAAGCCAGGGAAATGTCCCGGAGATATACTGAGAAATCTTTGTAACAGCATTTTCCTGCGATCACAGCTGTTCACAGCTACGAGGCTGGGATCGCTTCCATTCGCTTCGTCTTGATCTGTAGATGTTATTTCATGTCTCATTTGTTCATTTTGATGGAGAAAAAGTTGTACATTTAGTGAATTCAGAGTTTCTAAGATGCAAAAGTAGGCATGTTTGAGTACTCAGGTCCAGTGGCTCACTGCGTTAATGCTCGCCCCTGGATGCGGTTGGTCGCGTGTTCGAATCCATGCTGTAGCATACTTTTTTTCATTTTCACCCTTTTTCTATGGATCTCCAAAAAGTCAACTTCGACTTTTTCTGAGTCTGGAGGAATTCAAGGGGAGTTTTTAAGGGACTCTACCCGCCTTATGAGGCACTATTTTCGAATACTTTTTTCCATTTTCACCCTTTTTCTATGGATCTCCAAAAAGTGAACTTTTACATTTTCTGAGTCTGGAGGAATTCAAGGGGAGTTTTCAGGGGAGTGCATTCTCTCTGCCATCTCCTCCCTGTGTGTGTGTGTGTAAACTGCCCCTCCACCACGCAAGCAGGTGGGGGAGAGAGAGATGTTTCGTCTCAATTTACACATGCTATGACTCCGGGGGTACTTCCATTCGCTTCGTCTTGATCTGTTGATGTTATTTCATGTCTTGTTTGTCCATTGTGACGGTGGGAAAGCCAGGGAAATGTCCCGGAGATACACTGAGAAATCTTTGTAACAGCATTTTCCTGCGATCACAGCTGTTCGCAGCTACGAGGCTGGGACCGCTTCCATTCGCTTCGTCTTGATCTGTAGATGTTATTTAATGTCTCAGTTGTTCATGTTGATGGAGAAAAAGTTGTACATTTAGTGAATTCAGAGTTTCTAAGATGCAAAAGTAGGCATGTTTGAGTACTCAGGTCCAGTGGCTCACTGCGTTAATGCTCGCCCCTGGATGCGGTTGGTCGCGTGTTCGAATCCATGCTGTGGCATACTTTTTTTCATTTTCACCCTTTTTCTATGGATCTCCAAAAAGTCAACTTTGACTTTTTCTGAGTCTGGAGGAATTCAAGGGGAGTTTTCAAGGGACTCTACCCGCCTTATGAGGCACTATTTTCGAATACTTTTTTCCATTTTCACCCTTTTTCTATGGATCTCCAAAAAGTGAACTTTTACATTTTCTGAGTCTGGAGGAATTCAAGGGGAGTTTTCAGGGGAGTGCATTCTCTCTGCCATCTCCTCCCTGTGTGTGTGTGTGTAAACTGCCCCTCCACCACGCAAGCAGGTGGGGGAGAGAGAGATGTTTCGTCTCAATTTACACATGCTATGACTCCGGGGGTACTTCCATTCGCTTCGTCTTGATCTGTTGATGTTATTTCATGTCTTGTTTGTCCATTGTGACGGTGGGAAAGCCAGGGAAATGTCCCGGAGATACACTGAGAAATCTTTGTAACAGCATTTTCCTGCGATCACAGCTGTTCGCAGCTACGAGGCTGGGACCGCTTCCATTCGCTTCGTCTTGATCTGTAGATGTTATTTAATGTCTCAGTTGTTCATGTTGATGGAGAAAAAGTTGTACATTTAGTGAATTCAGAGTTTCTAAGATGCAAAAGTAGGCATGTTTGAGTACTCAGGTCCAGTGGCTCACTGCGTTAATGCTCGCCCCTGGATGCGGTTGGTCGCGTGTTCGAATCCATGCTGTGGCATACTTTTTTTCATTTTCACCCTTTTTCTATGGATCTCCAAAAAGTCAACTTTGACTTTTTCTGAGTCTGGAGGAATTCAAGGGGAGTTTTCAAGGGACTCTACCCGCCTTATGAGGCACTATTTTCGAATACTTTTTTCCATTTTCACCCTTTTTCTATGGATCTCCAAAAAGTGAACTTTTACATTTTCTGAGTCTGGAGGAATTCAAGGGGAGTTTTCAGGGGAGTGCATTCTCTCTGCCATCTCCTCCCTGTGTGTGCGTTGCTGCATGCAGCAGCTGCGTGTGTGTGTAAACTGCCCCTCCCCCTCGCAAGCAGGCGGGGGAGAGAGAGATGTTTCGTCTCGATTTACACATGCTATGACTCCGGGGGTACCTCCATTCGCTTCGTCTTGATCTGTTGATGTTATTTCATGTCTCGTTTGTCCATTGTGACGGTGGGAAAGCCAGGGAAATGTCCCGGAGATATACTGAGAAATCTTTGTAACAGCATTTTCCTGCGATCACAGCTGTTCACAGCTACGAGGCTGGGACCGCTTCCATTCGCTTCGTCTTGATCTGTAGATGTTATTTCATGTCTCATTTGTTCATTTTGATGGAGAAAAAGTTGTACATTTAGTAAATTCAGAGTGTCTAAGATGCACAAGTAGGCATGTTTGAGTACTCAGGTCCAGTGGCTCACTGCGTTAACGCTCGCCCTTGGATGCGGTTGGTCGCGTGTTCGAATCCATGCTGTAGCATACTTTTTTTCATTTTCACCCTTTTTCTATGGATCTCCAAAAAGTCAACTTCGACTTTTTCTGAGTCTGGAGGAATTCAAGGGGAGTTTTCAAGGGACTCTACCCGCCTTATGAGGCACTATTTTCGAATACTTTTTTCCATTTTCACCCTTTTTCTATGGATCTCCAAAAAGTGAACTTTTACATTTTCTGAGTCTGGAGGAATTCAAGGGGAGTTTTCAGGGGAGTGCGTTCTCTCTGCCATCTCCTCCCTGTGTGTGCGTTGCTGCATGCAGCAGCTGCGTGTGTGTGTAAACTGCCCCTCCCCTTCGCAAGCAGGCGGGGGAGAGAGAGATGTTTCGTCTCGATTTACACATGCTATGACTCCGGGGGTACCTCCATTCGCTTCGTCTTGATCTGTTGATGTTATTTCATGTCTTGTTTGTACATTGTGACGGTGGCAAAGCCAGGGAAATGTCCCGGAGATATACTGAGAAATCTTTGTAACAGCATTTTCCTGCGATCACAGCTGTTCACAGCTACGAGGCTGGGACCGCTTCCATTCGCTTCGTCTTGATCTGTAGATGTTATTTCATGTCTCATTTGTTCATTTTGATGGAGAAAAAGTTGTACATTTAGTGAATTCAGAGTTTCTAAGATGCACAAGTAGGCATGTTTGAGTACTCAGGTCCAGTGGCTCACTGCGTTAATGCTCGCCCCTGGATGCGGTTGGTCGCGTGTTCGAATCCATACTGTGGCATACTTTTTTTCATTTTCACCCTTTTTCTATGGATCTCCAAAAAGTCAACTTTGACTTTTTCTGAGTCTGGAGGAATTCAAGGGGAGTTTTCAAGAGACTCTACCCGCCTTATGAGGCACTATTTTCGAATACTTTTTTCCATTTTCACCCTTTTTCTATGGATCTCCAAAAAGTGAACTTTTACATTTTCTGAGTCTGGAGGAATTCAAGGGGAGTTTTCAGGGGAGTGCATTCTCTCTGCCATCTCCTCCCTCTGTGTGCGTTGCTGCATGCAGCAGCTGCGTGTGTGTGTAAACTGCCCCTCCCCTTCGCAAGCAGGCGGGGGAGAGAGAGATGTTTCGTCTCGATTTACACATGCTATGACTCCGGGGGTACCTCCATTCGCTTCGTCTTGATCTGTTGATGTTATTTCATGTCTCGTTTGTCCATTGTGACGGTGGGAAAGCCAGGGAAATGTCCCGGAGATATACTGAGAAATCTTTGTAACAGCATTTTAATGCGATCACAGCTGTTCACAGTTACGAGGCTGGGACCGCTTCAATTCGCTTCGTCTTGATCTGTAGATGTTATTTAATGTCTCATTTGTTCATTTTGATGGAGAAAAAGTTGTACATTTAGTGAATTCAGAGTTTCTAAGATGCAAAAGTAGGCATGTTTGAGTACTCAGGTCCAGTGGCTCACTGCGTTAATGCTCGCCCCTGGATGCGGTTGGTCGCGTGTTCGAATCCATGCTGTGGCATACTTTTTTTCATTTTCACCCTTTTTCTATGGATCTCCAAAAAGTGAACTTTTACATTTTCTGAGTCTGGAGGAATTCAAGGGGAGTTTTCAAGGGACTCTACCCGCCTTATGAGGTACTATTTTCGAATACTTTTTTCTGAACTTTTACATTTTCTGAGTCTGGAGGAATTCAAGGGGAGTTTTCAGGGGAGTGCATTCTCTCTGCCATCTCCTCCCTCTGTGTGCGTTGCTGCATGCAGCAGCTGCGTGTGTGTGTAAACTGCCCCTCCCCCTCGCAAGCAGGCGGGGGAGAGAGAGATGTTTCGTCTCGATTTACACATGCTATGACTCCGGGGGTACCTCCATTCGCTTCGTCTTGATCTGTTGATGTTATTTCATGTCTCGTTTGTCCATTGTGACGGTGGGAAAGCCAGGGAAATGTCCCGGAGATATACTGAGAAATCTTTGTAACAGCATTTTCCTGCGATCACAGCTGTTCGCAGCTACGAGGCTGGGACCGCTTCCATTCGCTTCGTCTTGATCTGTAGATGTTATTTAATGTCTCATTTGTTCATTTTGATGGAGAAAAAGTTGTACATTTAGTAAATTCAGAGTGTCTAAGATGCACAAGTAGGCATGTTTGAGTACTCAGGTCCAGTGGCTCACTGCGTTAACGCTCGCCCTTGGATGCGGTTGGTCGCGTGTTCGAATCCATGCTGTAGCATACTTTTTTTCATTTTCACCCTTTTTCTATGGATCTCCAAAAAGTCAACTTCGACTTTTTCTGAGTCTGGAGGAATTCAAGGGGAGTTTTCAAGGGACTCTACCCGCCTTATGAGGCACTATTTTCGAATACTTTTTTCCATTTTCACCCTTTTTCTATGGATCTCCAAAAAGTCAACTTTGACTTTTTCTGAGTCTGGAGGAATTCAAGGGGAGTTTTCAGGGGAGTGCGTTCTCTCTGCCATCTCCTCCCTGTGTGTGTGTTGCTGCATGCAGCAGCTGCGTGTGTGTGTAAACTGCCCCTCCCCCTCGCAAGCAGGCGGGGGAGAGAGAGATGTTTCGTCTCGATTTACACATGCTATGACTCCGGGGGTACCTCCATTCGCTTCGTCTTGATCTGTTGATGTTATTTCATGTCTCGTTTGTCCATTGTGACGGTGGGAAAGCCAGGGAAATGTCCCGGAGATATACTGAGAAATCTTTGTAACAGCATTTTCCTGCGATCACAGCTGTTCGCAGCTACGAGGCTGGGACCGCTTCCATTCGCTTCGTCTTGATCTGTAGATGTTATTTAATGTCTCATTTGTTCATTTTGATGGAGAAAAAGTTGTACATTTAGTAAATTCATAGTGTCTAAGATGCACAAGTAGGCATGTTTGAGTACTCAGGTCCAGTGGCTCACTGTGTTAACGCTCGCCCCGGGATGCGGTTGGTCGCGTGTTCGAATCCATGCTGTGGCATTCTTTTTTTCATTTTCACCCTTTTTCTATGGATCTCCAAAAAGTCAACTTTGACTTTTTCTGAGTCTGGAGGAATTCAAGGGGAGTTTTCAAGGGACTCTACCCGCCTTATGAGGCACTATTTTCGAATACTTTTTTCCATTTTCACCCTTTTTCTATGGATCTCCAAAAAGTGAACTTTTACATTTTCTGAGTCTGGAGGAATTCAAGGGGAGTTTTCAGGGGAGTGCATTCTCTCTGCCATCTCCTCCCTGTGTGTGCGTTGCTGCATGCAGCAGCTGTGTGTGTGTGTAAACTGCCGCTCCCCCTCGCAAGCAGGCGGGGGAGAGAGAGATGTTTCGTCTCGATTTACACATGCTATGACTCCGGGGGTACTTCCATTCGCTTCGTCTTGATCTGTTGATGTTATTTCATGTCTTGTTTGTCCATTGTGACGGTGGGAAAGCCAAGGAAATGTCCCGGAGATATACTGAGAAATCTTTGTAACAGCATTTTCCTGCGATCACAGCTGTTCGCAGCTACGAGGCTGGGACCGCTTCCATTCGCTTCGTCTTGATCTGTAGATGTTATTTAATGTCTCAGTTGTTCATGTTGATGGAGAAAAAGTTGTACATTTAGTGAATTCAGAGTTTCTAAGATGCAAAAGTAGGCATGTTTGAGTACTCAGGTCCAGTGGCTCACTGCGTTAATGCTCGCCCCTGGATGTGGTTGGTCGCGTGTTCGAATCCATGCTGTGGCATACTTTTTTTCATTTTCACCCTTTTTCTATGGATCTCCAAAAAGTCAACTTTGACTTTTCTTAGTCTGGAGGAATTCAAGGGGAGTTTTCAAGGGACTCTACCCGCCTTATGAGGCACTATTTTCGAATACTTTTTTCCATTTTCACCCTTTTTCTATGGATCTCCAAAAAGTGATCTTTTACATGTTCTGAGTCTGGAGGAATTCAAGGGGAGTTTTCAGGGGAGTGCGTTCTCTCTGCCATCTCCTCCCTCTGTGTGCGTTGCTGCATGCAGCAGCTGCGTGTGTGTGTGTAAACTGCCCCTCCCCTTCGCAAGCAGGCGGGGGAGAGAGAGATGTTTCGTCTCGATTTACACATGCTATGACTCCGGGGGTACTTCCATTCGCTTCGTCTTGATCTGTTGATGTTATTTCATGTCTCGTTTGTCCATTGTGACGGTGAGAAAGCCAGGGAAATGTCCCGGAGATATACTGAGAAATCTTTGTAACAGCATTTTCCTGCGATCACAGCTGTTCACAGCTACGAGGCTGGGACCGCTTCCATTCGCTTCGTCTTGATCTGTAGATGTTATTTCATGTCTCATTTGTTCATTTTGATGGAGAAAAAGTTGTACATTTAGTGAATTCAGAGTTTCTAAGATGCAAAAGTAGGCCTGTTTGAGTACTCAGGTCCAGTGGCTCACTGCGTTAACGCTCGCCCCTGGATGCGGTTGGTCGCGTGTTCGAATCCATGCTGTAGCATACTTTTTTTCATTTTCACCCTTTTTCTATGGATCTCCAAAAAGTCAACTTTGACTTTTTCTGAGTCTGGAGGAATTCAAGGGGAGTTTTCAAGGGACTCTACCCGCCTTATGAGGCACTATTTTCGAATACTTTTTTCCATTTTCACCCTTTTTCTATGGATCTCCAAAAAGTGAACTTTTACATTTTCTGAGTCTGGAGGAATTCAAGGGGAGTTTTCAGGGGAGTGTGTTCTCTCTGCCATCTCCTCCCTGTGTGTGCGTTGCTGCATGCAGCAGCTGCGTGTGTGTGTAAACTGCCCCTCCCCTTCGCAAGCAGGCGGGGGAGAGAGAGATGTTTCGTCTCGATTTACACATGCTATGACTCCGGGGGTACTTCCATTCGCTTCGTCTTGATCTGTTGATGTTATTTCATGTCTCGTTTGTCCATTGTGACGGTGGGAAAGCCAGGGAAATGTCCCGGAGATATACTGAGAAATCTTTGTAACAGCATTTTCCTGCGATCACAGCTGTTCACAGCTACGAGGCTGGGACCGCTTCCATTCGCTTCGTCTTGATCTGTAGATGTTATTTAATGTCTCATTTGTTCATTTTGATGGAGAAAAAGTTGTACATTTAGTGAATTCAGAGTTTCTAAGATGCAAAAGTAGGCATGTTTGAGTACTCAGGTCCAGTGGCTCACTGCGTTAATGCTCGCCCCTGGATGCGGTTGGTCGCGTGTTCAAATCCATACTGTGGCATACTTTTTTTCATTTTCACCCTTTTTCTATGGATCTCCAAAAAGTCAACTTTGACTTTTTCTGAGTCTGGAGGAATTCAAGGGGAGTTTTCAAGGGACTCTACCCGCCTTATGAGGCACTATTTTCGAATACTTTTTTCCATTTTCACCCTTTTTCTATGGATCTCCAAAAAGTGAACTTTTACATTTTCTGAGACTGGAGGAATTCAAGGGGAGTTTTCAGGGGAGTGCGTTCTCTCTGCCATCTCCTCCCTGTGTGTGCGTTGCTGCATGCAGCAGCTGTGTGTGTGTGTAAACTGCCCCTCCCCCTCGCAAGCAGGCGGGGGAGAGAGAGATGTTTCGTCTCGATTTACACATGCTATGACTCCGGGGGTACCTCCATTCGCTTCGTCTTGATCTGTTGATGTTATTTCATGTCTCGTTTGTCCATTGTGACGGTGGGAAAGACAGGGAAATGTCCCGGAGATATACTGAGAAATCTTTGTAACAGCATTTTCCTGCGATCACAGCTGTTCACAGCTACGAGGCTGGGACCGCTTCCATTCGCTTCGTCTTGATCTGTAGATGTTATTTAATGTCTCATTTGTTCATTTTGATGGAGAAAATGTTGTACATTTAGTGAATTCAGAGTTTCTAAGATGCAAAAGTAGGCATGTTGGAGTACTCAGGTCCAGTGGCTCACTGCGTTAATGCTCGCCCCTGGATGCGGTTGGTCGCGTGTTCGAATCCATGCTGTGGCATACTTTTTTTCATTTTCACCCTTTTTCTATGGATCTCCAAAAAGTCAACTTTGACTTTTTCTGAGTCTGGAGGAATTCAAGGGGAGTTTTCAAGGGACTCTACCCGCCTTATGAGGCACTATTTTCGAATACTTTTTTCCATTTTCACCCTTTTTCTATGGATCTCCAAAAAGTGAACTTTTACATTTTCTGAGTCTGGAGGAATTCAAGGGGAGTTTTCAGGGGAGTGCATTCTCTCTGCCATCTCCTCCCTGTGTGTTCGTTGCTGCATGCAGCAGCTGCGTGTGTGTGTGTAAACTGCCCCTCCCCTTCGCAAGCAGGCGGGGGAGAGAGAGATGTTTCGTCTCGATGTACACATGCTATGACTCCGGGGGTACCTCCATTCGCTTCGTCTTGATCTGTTGATGTTATTTCATGTC
The DNA here is from genome assembly GCF_949606895.1 of Notothenia rossii. Classification (NCBI taxonomy): domain Eukaryota; kingdom Metazoa; phylum Chordata; class Actinopteri; order Perciformes; family Nototheniidae; genus Notothenia; species Notothenia rossii. Next base: position 1,209,909 of record NW_027639542.1, on the reverse strand, counting down.
TCGTTTGTCCATTGTGACGGTGGGAAAGCCAGGGAAATGTCCCGGAGATATACTGAGAAATCTTTGTAACAGTATTTTCCTGCGATCACAGCTGTTCACAGCTACGAGGCTGGGACTTCTTCCATTCGCTTCGTCTTGATCTGTTGATGTTATTTCATGTCTCGTTTGTCCATTGTGACGGTGGGAAAGCCAGGGAAATGTCCCGGAGATATACTGATAAATCTTTGTAACAGCATTTTCCTGCGATCACAGCTGTTCACAGCTACGAGGCTGGGACCGCTTCCATTCGCTTCGTCTTGATCTGTAGATGTTATTTCATGTCTCATTTGTTCATTTTGATGGAGAAAAAGTTGTACATTTAGTGAATTCAGAGTTTCTAAGATGCAAAAGTAGGCATGTTTGAGTACTCAGGTCCAGTGGCTCACTGCGTTAATGCTCGCCCCTGGATGCGGTTGGTTGCGTGTTCGAATCCATACTGTGGCATACTTTTTTTCATTTTCACCCTTTTTCTATGGATCTCCAAAAAGTCAACTTTGACTTTTTCTGAGTCTGGAGGAATTCAAGGGGAGTTTTCAGGGGAGTGCATTCTCTCTGCCATCTCCTCCCTATGTGTGTGTTGCTGCATGCAGCAGCTGCGTGTGTGTGTAAACTGCCCCTCCCCCTCGCAAGCAGGCGGGGGAGAGAGAGATGTTTCGTCTCGATTTACACATGCTATGACTCCGGGGGTACCTCCATTCGCTTCGTCTTGATCTGTTGATGTTATTTCATGTCTCGTTTGTCCATTGTGACGGTGGGAAAGACAGGGAAATGTCCCGGAGATATACTGAGAAATCTTTGTAACAGCATTTTCCTGCGATCACAGCTGTTCACAGCTACGAGGCTGGGACCGCTTCCATTCGCTTCGTCTTGATCTGTAGATGTTATTTAATGTCTCATTTGTTCATTTTGATGGAGAAAATGTTGTACATTTAGTGAATTCAGAGTTTCTAAGATGCAAAAGTAGGCATGTTTGAGTACTCAGGTCCAGTGGCTCACTGCGTTAATGCTCGCCCCTGGATGCGGTTGGTCGCGTGTTCGAATCCATGCTGTGGCATACTTTTTTTCATTTTCACCATTTTTCTATGGATCTCCAAAAAGTCAACTTTGACTTTTTCTGAGTCTGGAGGAATTCAAGGGGAGTTTTCAAGGGACTCTACCCGCCTTATGAGGCACTATTTTCGAATACTTTTTTCCATTTTCACCCTTTTTCTATGGATCTCCAAAAAGTGAACTTTTACATTTTCTGAGTCTGGAGGAATTCAAGGGGAGTTTTCAGGGGAGTGCATTCTCTCTGCCATCTCCTCCCTCTGTGTGCGTTGCTGCATGCAGCAGCTGCGTGTGTGTGTGTAAACTGCCCCTCCCCTTCGCAAGCAGGCGGGGGAGAGAGAGATGTTTCGTCTCGATTTACACATGCTATGACTCCGTGGGTACTTCCATTCGCTTCGTCTTGATCTGTTGATGTTATTTCATGTCTCGTTTGTCCATTGTGACGGTGGCAAAGCCAGGGCAGTGTCCCGGAGATATACTGAGAAATCTTTGTAACAGCATTTTCCTGCGATCACAGCTGTTCACAGCTACGAGGCTGGGACCACTTCCATTCGCTTCGTCTTGATCTGTAGATGTTATTTCATGTCTCATTTGTTCATTTTGATGGAGAAAAAGTTGTACATTTAGTGAATTCAGAGTGTCTAAGATGCAAAAGTAGGCATGTTTGAGTACTCATGTCCAGTGGCTCACTGCGTTAACGCTCGCCCCTGGATGCGGTTGGTCGCGTGTTCGAATCCATGCTGTGGCATACTTTTTTTCATTTTCACCCTTTTTCTATGGATCTCCAAAAAGTCAACTTTGACTTTTTCTGAGTCTGGAGGAATTCAAGGGGAGTTTTCAAGGGACTCTACCCGCCTTATGAGGCACTATTTTCGAATACTTTTTTCCATTTTCACCCTTTTTCTATGGATCTCCAAAAAGTGATCTTTTACATTTTCTGAGTCTGGAGGAATTCAAGGGGAGTTTTCAGTGGAGTGCGTTCTCTCTGCCATCTCCTCCCTGTGTGTGTGTTGCTGCATGCAGCAGCTGCGTGTGTGTGTAAACTGCCCCTCCCCCTCGCAAGCAGGCGGGGGAGAGAGAGATGTTTCGTCTCGATTTACACATGCTATGACTCCGGGGGTACCTCCATTCGCTTCGTCTTGATCTGTTGATGTTATTTCATGTCTCGTTTGTCCATTGTGACGGTGGGAAAGCCAGGGAAATGTCCCGGAGATATACTGAGAAATCTTTGTAACAGCATTTTCCTGCGATCACAGCTGTTCACAGCTACGAGGCTGGGATCGCTTCCATTCGCTTCGTCTTGATCTGTAGATGTTATTTCATGTCTCATTTGTTCATTTTGATGGAGAAAAAGTTGTACATTTAGTGAATTCAGAGTTTCTAAGATGCAAAAGTAGGCATGTTTGAGTACTCAGGTCCAGTGGCTCACTGCGTTAATGCTCGCCCCTGGATGCGGTTGGTCGCGTGTTCGAATCCATGCTGTAGCATACTTTTTTTCATTTTCACCCTTTTTCTATGGATCTCCAAAAAGTCAACTTCGACTTTTTCTGAGTCTGGAGGAATTCAAGGGGAGTTTTTAAGGGACTCTACCCGCCTTATGAGGCACTATTTTCGAATACTTTTTTCCATTTTCACCCTTTTTCTATGGATCTCCAAAAAGTGAACTTTTACATTTTCTGAGTCTGGAGGAATTCAAGGGGAGTTTTCAGGGGAGTGCATTCTCTCTGCCATCTCCTCCCTGTGTGTGTGTGTGTAAACTGCCCCTCCACCACGCAAGCAGGTGGGGGAGAGAGAGATGTTTCGTCTCAATTTACACATGCTATGACTCCGGGGGTACTTCCATTCGCTTCGTCTTGATCTGTTGATGTTATTTCATGTCTTGTTTGTCCATTGTGACGGTGGGAAAGCCAGGGAAATGTCCCGGAGATACACTGAGAAATCTTTGTAACAGCATTTTCCTGCGATCACAGCTGTTCGCAGCTACGAGGCTGGGACCGCTTCCATTCGCTTCGTCTTGATCTGTAGATGTTATTTAATGTCTCAGTTGTTCATGTTGATGGAGAAAAAGTTGTACATTTAGTGAATTCAGAGTTTCTAAGATGCAAAAGTAGGCATGTTTGAGTACTCAGGTCCAGTGGCTCACTGCGTTAATGCTCGCCCCTGGATGCGGTTGGTCGCGTGTTCGAATCCATGCTGTGGCATACTTTTTTTCATTTTCACCCTTTTTCTATGGATCTCCAAAAAGTCAACTTTGACTTTTTCTGAGTCTGGAGGAATTCAAGGGGAGTTTTCAAGGGACTCTACCCGCCTTATGAGGCACTATTTTCGAATACTTTTTTCCATTTTCACCCTTTTTCTATGGATCTCCAAAAAGTGAACTTTTACATTTTCTGAGTCTGGAGGAATTCAAGGGGAGTTTTCAGGGGAGTGCATTCTCTCTGCCATCTCCTCCCTGTGTGTGCGTTGCTGCATGCAGCAGCTGCGTGTGTGTGTAAACTGCCCCTCCCCCTCGCAAGCAGGCGGGGGAGAGAGAGATGTTTCGTCTCGATTTACACATGCTATGACTCCGGGGGTACCTCCATTCGCTTCGTCTTGATCTGTTGATGTTATTTCATGTCTCGTTTGTCCATTGTGACGGTGGGAAAGCCAGGGAAATGTCCCGGAGATATACTGAGAAATCTTTGTAACAGCATTTTCCTGCGATCACAGCTGTTCACAGCTACGAGGCTGGGACCGCTTCCATTCGCTTCGTCTTGATCTGTAGATGTTATTTCATGTCTCATTTGTTCATTTTGATGGAGAAAAAGTTGTACATTTAGTAAATTCAGAGTGTCTAAGATGCACAAGTAGGCATGTTTGAGTACTCAGGTCCAGTGGCTCACTGCGTTAACGCTCGCCCTTGGATGCGGTTGGTCGCGTGTTCGAATCCATGCTGTAGCATACTTTTTTTCATTTTCACCCTTTTTCTATGGATCTCCAAAAAGTCAACTTCGACTTTTTCTGAGTCTGGAGGAATTCAAGGGGAGTTTTCAAGGGACTCTACCCGCCTTATGAGGCACTATTTTCGAATACTTTTTTCCATTTTCACCCTTTTTCTATGGATCTCCAAAAAGTGAACTTTTACATTTTCTGAGTCTGGAGGAATTCAAGGGGAGTTTTCAGGGGAGTGCGTTCTCTCTGCCATCTCCTCCCTGTGTGTGCGTTGCTGCATGCAGCAGCTGCGTGTGTGTGTAAACTGCCCCTCCCCTTCGCAAGCAGGCGGGGGAGAGAGAGATGTTTCGTCTCGATTTACACATGCTATGACTCCGGGGGTACCTCCATTCGCTTCGTCTTGATCTGTTGATGTTATTTCATGTCTTGTTTGTACATTGTGACGGTGGCAAAGCCAGGGAAATGTCCCGGAGATATACTGAGAAATCTTTGTAACAGCATTTTCCTGCGATCACAGCTGTTCACAGCTACGAGGCTGGGACCGCTTCCATTCGCTTCGTCTTGATCTGTAGATGTTATTTCATGTCTCATTTGTTCATTTTGATGGAGAAAAAGTTGTACATTTAGTGAATTCAGAGTTTCTAAGATGCACAAGTAGGCATGTTTGAGTACTCAGGTCCAGTGGCTCACTGCGTTAATGCTCGCCCCTGGATGCGGTTGGTCGCGTGTTCGAATCCATACTGTGGCATACTTTTTTTCATTTTCACCCTTTTTCTATGGATCTCCAAAAAGTCAACTTTGACTTTTTCTGAGTCTGGAGGAATTCAAGGGGAGTTTTCAAGAGACTCTACCCGCCTTATGAGGCACTATTTTCGAATACTTTTTTCCATTTTCACCCTTTTTCTATGGATCTCCAAAAAGTGAACTTTTACATTTTCTGAGTCTGGAGGAATTCAAGGGGAGTTTTCAGGGGAGTGCATTCTCTCTGCCATCTCCTCCCTCTGTGTGCGTTGCTGCATGCAGCAGCTGCGTGTGTGTGTAAACTGCCCCTCCCCTTCGCAAGCAGGCGGGGGAGAGAGAGATGTTTCGTCTCGATTTACACATGCTATGACTCCGGGGGTACCTCCATTCGCTTCGTCTTGATCTGTTGATGTTATTTCATGTCTCGTTTGTCCATTGTGACGGTGGGAAAGCCAGGGAAATGTCCCGGAGATATACTGAGAAATCTTTGTAACAGCATTTTAATGCGATCACAGCTGTTCACAGTTACGAGGCTGGGACCGCTTCAATTCGCTTCGTCTTGATCTGTAGATGTTATTTAATGTCTCATTTGTTCATTTTGATGGAGAAAAAGTTGTACATTTAGTGAATTCAGAGTTTCTAAGATGCAAAAGTAGGCATGTTTGAGTACTCAGGTCCAGTGGCTCACTGCGTTAATGCTCGCCCCTGGATGCGGTTGGTCGCGTGTTCGAATCCATGCTGTGGCATACTTTTTTTCATTTTCACCCTTTTTCTATGGATCTCCAAAAAGTGAACTTTTACATTTTCTGAGTCTGGAGGAATTCAAGGGGAGTTTTCAAGGGACTCTACCCGCCTTATGAGGTACTATTTTCGAATACTTTTTTCTGAACTTTTACATTTTCTGAGTCTGGAGGAATTCAAGGGGAGTTTTCAGGGGAGTGCATTCTCTCTGCCATCTCCTCCCTCTGTGTGCGTTGCTGCATGCAGCAGCTGCGTGTGTGTGTAAACTGCCCCTCCCCCTCGCAAGCAGGCGGGGGAGAGAGAGATGTTTCGTCTCGATTTACACATGCTATGACTCCGGGGGTACCTCCATTCGCTTCGTCTTGATCTGTTGATGTTATTTCATGTCTCGTTTGTCCATTGTGACGGTGGGAAAGCCAGGGAAATGTCCCGGAGATATACTGAGAAATCTTTGTAACAGCATTTTCCTGCGATCACAGCTGTTCGCAGCTACGAGGCTGGGACCGCTTCCATTCGCTTCGTCTTGATCTGTAGATGTTATTTAATGTCTCATTTGTTCATTTTGATGGAGAAAAAGTTGTACATTTAGTAAATTCAGAGTGTCTAAGATGCACAAGTAGGCATGTTTGAGTACTCAGGTCCAGTGGCTCACTGCGTTAACGCTCGCCCTTGGATGCGGTTGGTCGCGTGTTCGAATCCATGCTGTAGCATACTTTTTTTCATTTTCACCCTTTTTCTATGGATCTCCAAAAAGTCAACTTCGACTTTTTCTGAGTCTGGAGGAATTCAAGGGGAGTTTTCAAGGGACTCTACCCGCCTTATGAGGCACTATTTTCGAATACTTTTTTCCATTTTCACCCTTTTTCTATGGATCTCCAAAAAGTCAACTTTGACTTTTTCTGAGTCTGGAGGAATTCAAGGGGAGTTTTCAGGGGAGTGCGTTCTCTCTGCCATCTCCTCCCTGTGTGTGTGTTGCTGCATGCAGCAGCTGCGTGTGTGTGTAAACTGCCCCTCCCCCTCGCAAGCAGGCGGGGGAGAGAGAGATGTTTCGTCTCGATTTACACATGCTATGACTCCGGGGGTACCTCCATTCGCTTCGTCTTGATCTGTTGATGTTATTTCATGTCTCGTTTGTCCATTGTGACGGTGGGAAAGCCAGGGAAATGTCCCGGAGATATACTGAGAAATCTTTGTAACAGCATTTTCCTGCGATCACAGCTGTTCGCAGCTACGAGGCTGGGACCGCTTCCATTCGCTTCGTCTTGATCTGTAGATGTTATTTAATGTCTCATTTGTTCATTTTGATGGAGAAAAAGTTGTACATTTAGTAAATTCATAGTGTCTAAGATGCACAAGTAGGCATGTTTGAGTACTCAGGTCCAGTGGCTCACTGTGTTAACGCTCGCCCCGGGATGCGGTTGGTCGCGTGTTCGAATCCATGCTGTGGCATTCTTTTTTTCATTTTCACCCTTTTTCTATGGATCTCCAAAAAGTCAACTTTGACTTTTTCTGAGTCTGGAGGAATTCAAGGGGAGTTTTCAAGGGACTCTACCCGCCTTATGAGGCACTATTTTCGAATACTTTTTTCCATTTTCACCCTTTTTCTATGGATCTCCAAAAAGTGAACTTTTACATTTTCTGAGTCTGGAGGAATTCAAGGGGAGTTTTCAGGGGAGTGCATTCTCTCTGCCATCTCCTCCCTGTGTGTGCGTTGCTGCATGCAGCAGCTGTGTGTGTGTGTAAACTGCCGCTCCCCCTCGCAAGCAGGCGGGGGAGAGAGAGATGTTTCGTCTCGATTTACACATGCTATGACTCCGGGGGTACTTCCATTCGCTTCGTCTTGATCTGTTGATGTTATTTCATGTCTTGTTTGTCCATTGTGACGGTGGGAAAGCCAAGGAAATGTCCCGGAGATATACTGAGAAATCTTTGTAACAGCATTTTCCTGCGATCACAGCTGTTCGCAGCTACGAGGCTGGGACCGCTTCCATTCGCTTCGTCTTGATCTGTAGATGTTATTTAATGTCTCAGTTGTTCATGTTGATGGAGAAAAAGTTGTACATTTAGTGAATTCAGAGTTTCTAAGATGCAAAAGTAGGCATGTTTGAGTACTCAGGTCCAGTGGCTCACTGCGTTAATGCTCGCCCCTGGATGTGGTTGGTCGCGTGTTCGAATCCATGCTGTGGCATACTTTTTTTCATTTTCACCCTTTTTCTATGGATCTCCAAAAAGTCAACTTTGACTTTTCTTAGTCTGGAGGAATTCAAGGGGAGTTTTCAAGGGACTCTACCCGCCTTATGAGGCACTATTTTCGAATACTTTTTTCCATTTTCACCCTTTTTCTATGGATCTCCAAAAAGTGATCTTTTACATTTTCTGAGTCTGGAGGAATTCAAGGGGAGTTTTCAGGGGAGTGCGTTCTCTCTGCCATCTCCTCCCTCTGTGTGCGTTGCTGCATGCAGCAGCTGCGTGTGTGTGTGTAAACTGCCCCTCCCCTTCGCAAGCAGGCGGGGGAGAGAGAGATGTTTCGTCTCGATTTACACATGCTATGACTCCGGGGGTACTTCCATTCGCTTCGTCTTGATCTGTTGATGTTATTTCATGTCTCGTTTGTCCATTGTGACGGTGAGAAAGCCAGGGAAATGTCCCGGAGATATACTGAGAAATCTTTGTAACAGCATTTTCCTGCGATCACAGCTGTTCACAGCTACGAGGCTGGGACCGCTTCCATTCGCTTCGTCTTGATCTGTAGATGTTATTTCATGTCTCATTTGTTCATTTTGATGGAGAAAAAGTTGTACATTTAGTGAATTCAGAGTTTCTAAGATGCAAAAGTAGGCATGTTTGAGTACTCAGGTCCAGTGGCTCACTGCGTTAACGCTCGCCCCTGGATGCGGTTGGTCGCGTGTTCGAATCCATGCTGTAGCATACTTTTTTTCATTTTCACCCTTTTTCTATGGATCTCCAAAAAGTCAACTTTGACTTTTTCTGAGTCTGGAGGAATTCAAGGGGAGTTTTCAAGGGACTCTACCCGCCTTATGAGGCACTATTTTCGAATACTTTTTTCCATTTTCACCCTTTTTCTATGGATCTCCAAAAAGTGAACTTTTACATTTTCTGAGTCTGGAGGAATTCAAGGGGAGTTTTCAGGGGAGTGTGTTCTCTCTGCCATCTCCTCCCTGTGTGTGCGTTGCTGCATGCAGCAGCTGCGTGTGTGTGTAAACTGCCCCTCCCCTTCGCAAGCAGGCGGGGGAGAGAGAGATGTTTCGTCTCGATTTACACATGCTATGACTCCGGGGGTACTTCCATTCGCTTCGTCTTGATCTGTTGATGTTATTTCATGTCTCGTTTGTCCATTGTGACGGTGGGAAAGCCAGGGAAATGTCCCGGAGATATACTGAGAAATCTTTGTAACAGCATTTTCCTGCGATCACAGCTGTTCACAGCTACGAGGCTGGGACCGCTTCCATTCGCTTTGTCTTGATCTGTAGATGTTATTTAATGTCTCATTTGTTCATTTTGATGGAGAAAAAGTTGTACATTTAGTGAATTCAGAGTTTCTAAGATGCAAAAGTAGGCATGTTTGAGTACTCAGGTCCAGTGGCTCACTGCGTTAATGCTCGCCCCTGGATGCGGTTGGTCGCGTGTTCAAATCCATACTGTGGCATACTTTTTTTCATTTTCACCCTTTTTCTATGGATCTCCAAAAAGTCAACTTTGACTTTTTCTGAGTCTGGAGGAATTCAAGGGGAGTTTTCAAGGGACTCTACCCGCCTTATGAGGCACTATTTTCGAATACTTTTTTCCATTTTCACCCTTTTTCTATGGATCTCCAAAAAGTGAACTTTTACATTTTCTGAGACTGGAGGAATTCAAGGGGAGTTTTCAGGGGAGTGCGTTCTCTCTGCCATCTCCTCCCTGTGTGTGCGTTGCTGCATGCAGCAGCTGTGTGTGTGTGTAAACTGCCCCTCCCCCTCGCAAGCAGGCGGGGGAGAGAGAGATGTTTCGTCTCGATTTACACATGCTATGACTCCGGGGGTACCTCCATTCGCTTCGTCTTGATCTGTTGATGTTATTTCATGTCTCGTTTGTCCATTGTGACGGTGGGAAAGACAGGGAAATGTCCCGGAGATATACTGAGAAATCTTTGTAACAGCATTTTCCTGCGATCACAGCTGTTCACAGCTACGAGGCTGGGACCGCTTCCATTCGCTTCGTCTTGATCTGTAGATGTTATTTAATGTCTCATTTGTTCATTTTGATGGAGAAAATGTTGTACATTTAGTGAATTCAGAGTTTCTAAGATGCAAAAGTAGGCATGTTGGAGTACTCAGGTCCAGTGGCTCACTGCGTTAATGCTCGCCCCTGGATGCGGTTGGTCGCGTGTTCGAATCCATGCTGTGGCATACT